>NC_042620.1:250342859-250716127 GCF_901001135.1 Rhinatrema bivittatum
GTCTGAAGAATAAACCAGTGCTATTGCTTCAGCTAAGAATTTCAGGATTTAAATTTGCAGCCCATTGTTTTAAATCAAACCTTCAGCAATGAACTAGAGGAACAGCTCATGTCATATGTGGAAAAGTTTAGTAATGTTATAAATAACCCACATTAAGCTGTTTTCAAATATTCCCTTTTAAATTTTAAGCTGTGGCCCAATATGGAAAGAGGAGCCGCGGAAGCCAAGTGTGCTTTTTTCTCCTGGTCTAAACCAAGAAAAGATACCAGTGAGAAAAGACCTGGTATTACATGATACAAACCTTCCTTTTAGGTGCCAACAGGCACAGAAGCTTTCAGAATATTGAAAAGTGCATGCGTGTGGTTACCCCTTTTACAACTTGTTTGTTCTGACTATTGGCACATCTAGAAAAGTTCTCAGTAGTTCTGTATCTTCTGCATAATGTCTCACATTTAAAAATATCCATGAAAAAAAAGATTACTTACTCTGTATCAGTACTCTCATTTTGAAAATTCTTTAAGCTGCTCCCTCTGCACCTGAGAACAGAACATTTGTTTGCACATTACAAATTACACTACAGAGATTACTTTGGACCAAATATTTTTCATGGCAACCAAACAAGGGTGGAACAAAAAAAAAATAAAAGGAGAAATTTAGTCTTATCTGCTAATTTCCTTGAGTCCTGTCAGATCAGTCCAGACAAATGGATTTATGCTCCCTTACTAGCAGATAGCGATAGAACAAGCTTGCTATCACCACCCCTTATAGTATCCCATGCTGATCTTAGCATGTCAGTATTCAGTGTAACAAGCTACAAAATTCAATCATTCCTTACATCTCCTATAACCAGGGAGCTTCCAAGGGAGAAAAACTGACTAGCCTCTTCAACCAGAGGAGACCAAAATGTGGAATGAAGCCAACCATGGTCAAATTTAATTTAAAGATTCTAAATGCCCGATTTCATGAATCCAATTCTAAGTGGCAATCTCAAGCAGTACAGGAAAGTCCTGGACTGGTTTGGTTGGACTTAAGGAAATGAAATTAGCAGAAAAGACAATTTCTTCTCTCTCTACATCCATCCAGATCAGTCCAAACACAAGATAAATACCCAAGCTACCCCTCAAGACTGGATGAGAATTGGCAGTCCCACTCTAAGGATGCTTGAGCCAAACGTAGCCTCTTCTGTGGCTCAAACATTTAGATAATGTTTTTGCATATATAACTCCTGGGGGAATTCTACACAAACAACTCCTGGGGGAATTCTACACAAACAAGAAAAATTCTGCATACACTATTTTTAAATTCTGCAGATTTATTTCTTCATAGTAACACAGTAAATTATGGCAGATCACAACCCAAATGGCTTATCTAGACTGCCCAGTAAAATGGATGAAAGAGCCACCTGAAGAAAATAGGAAAACGCATAAGCATTGTCAAGTTAAATGTAAAACATCGATAATACAAGCTAAGGGGGTTATTTTGTAAGCCTATCGCACGCGAAGTTTGCGTGCAATAGCTTGCTAGGGGCGGAGTCGGGACCGGAAGGGGAGGAGTTGGGGCGGCGAGGAGGCAGACGCGGCGGTAACTTCGCTGGTGGCGATAAGGTAAGACCCGTTATCACCGCCAGTAGCACACCCAATAGCACCATCCTTCACGGTGGCGCTATTGGGTGCAAAAGCCGGCAGCGATAACACCGTGGTGGTGCAATCGCTGCCGGCTTTCACAGGCCTGCCTCCCATTATCGGGGGATTCACTAAGTTGTGCGACATAGGAAAATCCAGGCCTAAGAGAGAATTTGAAATAAAGTTGGCCGTAGATGCAAAAACTCAAAAACTTTAAATATATCCAAAAACAGGAAACCTGCGAGGGAGTCAGCTGGACCCCTAGATGATCAAGGGGTTTAAAGGGGCTCTTAAGGAAGATAAGGCCATCGTAGAAAGACAAATTAATTCTTTGTGTTGGAGTTTACTAATGAGGATGTTGGGGAGATACCAAGGAGGGTGAACCAAATCACAATGAACACAGAAGATGTAGTAGATTTGATTGACTAACTAAAGAGTAGCAAATCACCTGGACCAGATGATATACAACCCCAGGATTCTGAAAAAAAAAACCAAACCAAAAAACTTGAAAATTAAATTTCAGATCTATTAGTAAAAATGTGCAACCTATCATTAAAATCATCCATTGTACCTGAAGACTGGAGGGTGGCCAATGTAACCCGACATTTAAAAAGGGATCCAGGAGTGATCTTGACTTCAATGCTGGGAAAAATAGTGGAAACTATTCTGAAGATCAAAATCAGAGAACATATAGAAAGACATGGTTTAATGGAAAATGGCCAGCATAGATTTATCCTAGGGAAGTCTTGCCTCACAAACCTGCTACATTTTTTTTGAAGGGGTTAACAAACATATGGATAAAGGTGAACCAGTAGTGTATTTGAATTTTCAGAAGGCATTTGACGAAGTCCCTCATGAGAGGCTTCTAAGGAAACTAAAAAGTCATGGGATAGGAGATGCCCTTGCATGGATTGCAAACTCGTTAGAAGACAGGAAACAGTAGGAATAAATGGTCAGTTTTCTCAGTGCAAAAAGTAAACAGTGGAGTGCCTCAGGGATCTGTACTTGTATCAATGCTTTTCAATATATTTATAAATAATCTTGAAAGGGATACGACGAGTGAGAGAATCAAATTTGCAGATGACAATTATTGAGAGTAGTTAAATCACATGCGGATTGTGATAAATTGCAGGAGGACCTTGTGAGACTAAGACTGGGCGCCCAAATAGCAGAAGAAATTTAATGTGGACAAGTGCAAGGTGATGCATTTAGGGAAAAAGTGGGCAACATCATCCGATACAGCCCAGCCTGGAACTTTGACTGTTTCACTGGGCATGCCATTATATCATGTGTCCACCCAAAGGCCCCCTTCAGCTTTATCCCACAGCATACAGTTTAGTTTAGTTTATTGTATTTCTATACCGTCGCATCAGACGTACCTTCACAATGTTTACAAAGTATAAAACATATAATAAATACAATACATTTAAAAATAGTGATAACTAACTGTTAAAAGTATGAAATAAGTTAGTTATTAAAAGCAGTAAAAGTAAAATAGGTCAAATAAAATATAAGTTTAAAACAAATACTCAAAAAACAAAACAAACAGCAGACAAACCATATACAGACTCAGCCTAGAGGTGTAACTGGTGTTTCTTATTTCTTATTCTATACAGGAGAAGTTAAATCCAAGGGTAGAGGCAGGTGGTTTTATGAATGCTGACATCTTGCTGTTCTCTGAAAACAACTGTTATAGGTAAACTGCTTTCTCCAACGACAACGAGGATGGCAGTCCTTGTTATTGGAAAATTCTTATTTATTTATTTTATACTTTTTTATACCGACCTTCATGAAAAATATATTGAATCGGTTTACAAGGAACAGTGTGATAACACATTAACCTTAAGCAAAGTTGCAAAAAAGTTACAATAAAACAGGGGTAATGGGGCTAAGGAGTAGAAGACGCTAGAAGCGGAAAGAGTAACTCAGTAACAATAACTGTGCAGTAACAGAGTCTGAGATGGTGTGTATTGAGTTAGAAGCCTTAATAAGTGTGACACAGTTGTGACATATATCAGAGACATTGCTGAAGCTGGTCTAGTTACGGGACATGGCTGGTGCTGGTCTAGTTACAGGAAAGCTTGTAGAAACAGCCAGGTCTTAAGTTTTTTCTTTTGGGGCAGCTATAGACTGCCCCAAACAAAAAAAAGGGGAAACAAAATAGTGCCAAAGGTACAACAATTATTTCCGTTGGCCACCAGGCTTTTCTTTTTATCTTCCTATGAGGAGCAGCCTGAAACAAAAACAACCAGTCCTAGGAGTTCTAAGAGGAGTGGAGTTAGGTTCTACATACCAGATTTCATAGGACAGACTGGCTAAAACTACTATCGTGTCGGACATCCCTATCCAAACAGTAGTATGATGTAATTGTGTGAAGAGAACTTCAAATCACAGCTTTGCAGATCTTCTCTCCATGGTGGCCCATCTTGGAAGGGCACCGATACTGCCATGGCTTGGACAGATTGACATGAACCACCAGATCTAGGCCTGCTTGTGCATAACATAAGGAGATGCACTGTTAGCCAACTGGATAAAGAGGAGTTGCTTACCAGTAACAGGTTTTCTCCTAGGACAGCAGGATCTTAGTCCTCACACATGGGTGACATCATTGGATGAAGCCAGACACAGAAAACTTATGTCAAAGTTTCTGGAACTTTAAATGCTCACACTGAGAATGCCCAGCATGCCCTATAGAACACGGGGTCCCTCTTCAGTCTCGTAAATTAGAATTACATTAAGAAAACAGGATAATAGGAGAAGCCAAACTCTGAGGGGTGGTGGGCAGGTTTCATGAGGACTAACATCCTGCTGTCATAAGAGAACACCTGTTACAGGTAAGCAACTCTTTCTTCTAGGACAAGCAAGATGGTAGTACTCACACATGGGCGAATCCCTAACTACAGGCTGCTCCCCAAAACAAAAATGGGATCAACAGATCCAATCACTGTCAACAGGCACAACAGTGCTGTTTGTAACAGAGGGGGACACAGCCTAAACCAAAACAATGGGCCTTAAGCAGGGAGAGTTGGGTTCTATACCTCAAAGAGAGTCTGAAGGACAGACTGGCCAAACCTATTGTCACATCAGCCATCCCTATCCAGACAATAGTGAGATGCGAATGTTTGGAGAGAACTTCATGTTGCAGCCTTGCAGATCTCCTCCATGGGAACTGCTCACAAGTGGGCCGCAGACGTTGCCATGGCTCTGACAGAATGAGACTTGACATGACCATCAAGATGCAATCCTGCCTTGGCATAACAGAAGGAGATGCAATCTGCTAGCCAACTGGATAGTGCCTGTTTGGCAACAGCAACTCCCAATCTATTCCTGTCAAAAGAAATAAAGAGTTGGGTGGACTGTATGGGCTTCTGTCCGCTCCAGATAGAAGGCTACGGTTCTTTTGCAATCCTTTTTTTTTTTTTTTGAACATTTTTATTGGTGATCTTCATAAATCATACAAACATAATGAGGAAAGAGACGTACAATATAACCACCATTTTGATGCTTATCCTAACCTTACAGTGCTCCATTCCTTCCCTCCCCTCCCCCACATCTCTTGCCCTATACATCAATGCTTTATACTGAATGTCCAGATTAGAGAGCCAGGTAAAACAAAAGCTGAAAAAGAATGTCAACTTGAGAAAGTGTTAGTCTCTGTTGCCCATCCATCAAGAAAACAGTAGTATACTCGTTCCCCGTTACACGCTTCCTAAAAAAACCCCCCCAAAAAACCCAGGATGGTGTCTGTTTCCAAATAGTGTTCCTCAACATGTCAGATGGTCATCAGGAGATTTACACCACTTAAGGTAAGGGACCCAGATGGAATGAAAGCGTTTCATACTTCGATGTTTTTCTGCCGTCAATTTGTTCATCATGCAGACGTTATCAAGTCTCATTAAAACATTCGCAAGCGTTGGACTGTGAGCCAGCTTCCAAGTTTTGGCAATCTCAAGCCTGGTTGCTATGCATGCCTGAACAATAAAGGAGTGAGAGCTAGACTGATTGCCAATTCCTGTATTATTGAAAAGTGCCGACTCCATCCGTAGCCGATATCGGCTAATATATTGGAAACCATGTCCTCAATCTGCCCCCATAAGGGAGCAATACAGTCCCCTGTCCACCACATATGTGCAAATGTACCTTAAAGTCTTATAGCCCCTCCAACACATCCCATCAAACTTGGGTACCATATTCATTAGTCTATCAGGGGGATAGGTACCATCTGTACAGGAGGTTATATATCCATTTTCAACCAACATAGAGGAAATAGAAGCCTTGCCTACTTGTTCATAAATAGCTAGCCATTCTTCTAAGGAAATCTCTCTAGAGAGGTCCTTGGCCCATGCACTAATGGGAGTTGGGGTCCTTTAAGTCTCACATTCAGCAACTTGAAGACTTTTGAGATGATTCCCTTAAACAGGGTAGAGCAAAATCCCTCGAACAAAGATTTACCCAAGCATAATGCAGAGATTACTTACCTGATAATCTCGTTTTCCTTAGTGTATGCAGATGGACTCAAAACAAGTGGGTATAGTGTGCTCGTGCTAGCAGTTGGAGACTGATCTGATGTCAGCACGGGGTACATATACTCCTGCAGGAAGTGCAGCAATTCAGTAATCTTCCTTGCAGAAGCTTTATGGATACATGTGTAACTGACCGATCGATTAAATGAACAGGATTACTCTGACCGATTGATAGTAGCTGGAGACCGCCAGTGTTCTCAACCTGAAGGCGTCGACACCCGGCAGGGTGGATGCCCTATATATGAAAACATGGCTTACCGTGAGTCGGTGAATCCCCATGTATACCGGCAGCCGGGCAGGATGCTGAGTCCATCTGCATACACTAAGGAAAACGAGATTATCAGGTAAGTAATCTCTACATTTCCTAGCGTGTAGCAGATGGACTCAAAACAAGTGGGATGTACAAAAGCTACTCCTGGACTGGGCGGGAGGCTGCCCGAGGTCAGTTTAGGATTGCCCTCGCAAATGCTGTGTCCTCCCTGGCCTGGACGTCCAGACGTTAGAATCTGGAGAAGGTATGGAGGGAGGACCACGTTGCCGCTTTACATATCTCTGCCGGCGACAGCATCCTAGTTTCTGCCCAGGAGGCCGCCTGCGCTCTGGTAGAGTGAGCCTTGACCCGTAGAGGTGGTGGTTTTCCCGCGTCTACGTAGGCCGCCTTCATAACTTCTTTGATCCAGTGGGCGATGGTTGCCCGTGAGGCCGCTTCCCCTTGCTTCTTCCCGCTGTGAAGGACTAACAGGTGGTCCCGTCTTTCGTACTGCTTCTGACATTTCCAGGTATCTGGACAGCAGCCTGCCGATGTCGAGATGGCGCAGTATTCGACCTTCTTCCAACTTCTTCAAACCTTCCGTGGTTGGCAAGGATATGGTTTGGTTGAGGTGGAAGTGTGAGACTACTTTGGGTAAGAAGGAAGGAACTGTGCGAAGATGGATAGCCTCTGGAGTGATTCTGAGAAACGGATCACGGCAGGACAGCGCTTGTAGCTCTGAGATGCGGCGTGCTGAGCATACGGCCAGCAGGAACACCATCTTCAAGGTTAACAAACGGAGGGACAGGCCTCGAAGGGGTCTGAAGGCGGGTCCCGCTAGAAATTCCAAAACTAGGTTGAGGTTCCACAGGGGCACTGGCCACTTCAGTGGCGGGCGAATGTGTTTAATTCCTTTCAGGAAACGTGAAACGTCTGGGTGTATGGCAATGCTGCCGCCCTCACTCCTGGGACCGTAGCAGGATAGCGCTGCCACCTGAACCTTGATGGAATAGAGGGACAGACCCTTCTGGAGTCCATCTTGCAGGAAATCCAAAATGATAGGAATTTTAGCGACATGTGGATTGGTGCTGTGAGTGTCGCACCAGGCTTCAAATACTCTCCAGATCCTTATATATGTTAGTGATGTGGAGAACCTGCGTGCCTGGAGGAGTGTATCTATTACCGGCCCCGAGTATCCCCTCTTCTTCAGTCTAGCCCTCTCAATGGCCAGACCGTAAGAGAGAATTGAGCTGGATCCTCGTGGAGGATGGGACCTTGCCGCAGCAGGTCCCTGTGTGGAGGCAGGGGTAGTGGATTCCCTGCCAGCAGTCTTCTCATGTCTGCGTACCAGGGTCTTCTTGGCCAGTCCGGGGCCACTAGAAGAACTAGGCCTCTGTGCTGCTGAATCTTGTGTATAATGGCGCCCAGCAGGGGCCATGGAGGAAAAGCATATAGCAGGATCCCCTGAGGCCATGGCTGTACTAGAACATCGATCCCGTGGGAGAGAGGATCTCGTCTGCGACTGAAGTATCTGGGTACTTGAGCGTTGGACCTGTCCGCTAGTAGGTCCATGCCCGGAGTCCCCCACTGATCCACAATCATCTGAAAGGCTGTGGGCGACAGCTGCCATTTCCCCGGGTTTAGGCTTTCTCTGCTGAGGAAGTCTGCTGTGGTGTTGTCCTTCCCGGCGATGTGGACGGCGGAGATGTCCTGGAGATTCGCCTCCGCCCAAGCCATCAGGGGGGTTATTTCTAAGGATACCTGTCTGCTTCTGGTTCCGCCCTGTCGGTTGATGTATGCCACCGTGGTGGCGTTGTCCGACATCACTCTGATCGCCCTGTTTCGAAGTCTGTGGGCAAATCGCAGGCAGGCTAGCCTGACTGCCCGTGCCTCTAGTCGGTTGATGTTCCACCCCGACTCTTCTTTGTTCCACCGCCCTTGGGTGGTTAGTTCTTCGCAGTGTGCTCCCCATCCGTTCAGGCTGGCATCTGTAGTGAGCAGGGTCCAGGTTGGGGAGGACATTTTTGACCCCCGGCTCGTGTGGCCGGGCTGCAACCACTGCCGTAGCTGATTCCACACTCTGGCTGGTAGAGGTAGGTGTATGGAGTAGTTCTGTGATCGTGGGCTCCACCGAGATAGGAGGGCGCGTTGTAATGGTCTCATATGAGCCCACGCCCATGGTACCAACTCCAGAGTGGATGCCATGAGGCCGAGGACCTGTAGGTAATCCCAAGGTGTGGGCCGGGTGGCGCTCAGCAGGGCCTGCAGACGATTCCAGAGATTTGATCTCCTCTTGGAGGTCAGGCTGACCTTGTCTTCCTGGGTGTCGAATCGGACTCCTAGGTATTCCAGCAACTGGGAAGGCTGTAGGGAACTCTTGTTTGTGTTGACTACCCATTCTAGGCTTTCCAGAAGAGATATAACTCTGTTGGTTGCCTGGTGGCTCTCCTATGGTGATTTTGCCCTGATCAGCCAATCGTCCAGGTAGGGATGGACGAGAATTCCTTCCTTCCTGACACCACCACTACTACTATGACCTTGGTAAAGGTCCGCGGCGCGGTGGCTAACCCGAAGGGTAAAGCTCGGAAATGGAAGTGTTGGCCCAGGACTTTGAAGTGTAAGTAGCGCTGGTGATCCCGATGGATTGGGATATGCAAGTAGGCTTCTGACAGGTCCAGGGATGTGAGAAACTCCCCTGGCTGTATTGCACTTTTGACTGACCGCAGAGTTTCCATGCGAAAGCTGGGGACCCATAGGTGTCGGTTGACTGACTTGAGGTCCAGGACGGGCCTGAAAGTGCCCTCTTTCTTGGGTACTATAAAATAAATGGAATAATGCCCAGAATTTATCTCCCATGCAGGCACTGGGATTACGGCTTTTAGGGACTGGAGCTTCCGCAAGGTAACTTCCAGTGCTGCCCTCTTGAGGGGTGGACAAGGAGATTCCAACAAACTTGTCCGGCGGGAGCCGAAGAAAGTCCAGGTAATACCCTTCTCGGATGATGGCGAGGACCTACTGGTCCGAGGTGATCTCGACCCACCTGCGGTAGAAGAGGGTTAGCCTGCCCCCTATGGCTTCTACCCTCAGATGGGTTGGCTGATTCTCATTGTGGGGTGTGGCTGGGACCTGAACCCGAGCCGGTTCTCCTCTTGTTGTGCTTAGGCCGAAAGCACTGGTTCCTGGCCTGAGAACGAGGTGCTTGGTAGCGAGCCCTGTAAGGGTTGAAGCGCTGAGAGTTTCTACCTCTGGATGGCCTAGGAAAAGAACGCTGGCTCCTCCTTGACCTGTCTTCTGGTAGACGGGGTAATGGAGAGGCGCCCCATCTGTTAGCCAGTTTCTCGAGATAGCTGCCGAACAGGAGGGATCCCTTAAAGGGCATTCTTGTGAGGCGTGTCTTGGAGGAAGAGTCGGCCACCCAATTACGTAGCCAGAGCTGTCTCCTGGCTGCCACTGAGGATGACACTCCCTTGGCTGCCGTACGGACTAGATCGGAGGCTGCGTCAGTGAGGAACGAGAGAGCTGATTCCATTTCTTCTCCCGGGGTGTTGTTCCTCGCTTGTGATAAACAGGAACGCGTCACCACGGTGCAGCAGGTCGCAATTCGTAGGGACATGGCTGCCACCTCAAAGGCTTGTTTCAGAATGGCGTCCATGCGCCGGTCATGTGCATCCTTGAGGGCCGCTCCCCCCTCCACCGGAATGGTGGTGCGCTTCACAATTGCGCTATCTATGGCATCTACCTTGGGGCACGCCAGCAGCTCCTTGGTCGCCGGGTCCAGGGGGTACATGCCAGACAAGGCCCGACCCCCTTTGAATGAGGCCTCCGGCGCATTCCATTCCAGATCAATTAGCTGCTGTGCTGCTTGTAGGAGGGGAAAATGGTGAGCCGTTTGGCGCAGGCCCTCTAGCAGGGGGTTCATTCTAGGCTCCCCTGGGGTGTCCTGGCCCGGGATAGCCAGTTCTGACAGGCATTGAGAGACCAGGTCTGGGAGATCCTCTTTCCGAAAGAAGCGTCTCATGGTCCGATATGGTTCTATCCCCGAGGGAAGTTCTCCCTCCTCGGGGGGCTCGTCATCTTCCTCAGAGCAATCTGAATCCCCATAAGTGGGGCTTCCGGGTGGCCGTGCCTAGGTCTTGAGAGTCCAGGGGCCGGGTCATCCGGTACGTATGGACCCATTCGGGGATCAGACTGCATTTTGACAAAGGCTTGAATCCCCTTGAATAATTCCACCCAGGAGAGCGAAGCAGGATCTGGCCTTAGGGGCACCAGGTCTCTCGGGTTCCCTGGCTGCTCACCGCAGCCTGCTAAGTCCCTGAGGAACTGGCAAGTACGCTGGGCTGGGACCGGTCCTGGCCTGGAACTCCCAGGGCCTCCTCACATTGGGCACATAGGGAGTCTGCATCCTTGCTCAGTGTGGCTCTGAGGTTGCATGCTGAGCAGAGGCTTAGAGCTCTTATGCCTGATTTTGGAGGTGCCAGCTCTGCGGACGCATGGGCTCTCTTACGCTCCATCTAGTCTGTTATCTCCTCCCAGCTGGAGTATGCGCCTTGTACTATGCGCGAAAGCTGTGCGTCCACTAATATGCGCTTATCCACATGCGCCTATCCACTTGCGCTTATCAGCGTGCGCTTATCAACGGGCGCCTATGAACGTGCGCCTAACAACGGGCGCCTATGGACGTGCACCTATCAACGTGCGCTTAGCAACGGGCGCCTATCAGCGTGCCTTAGCAGCGTGCGCCGATCAGTGTGCGCTTAGCAACGTGTAGCAACGTGCGCCTATCAACATGAATCAAGGTGACTTCAATGTACGCCTTTATCGAATATGCGCCCAAGTATTTTCGGGCGCCCAACATATACGCCCGTCGCCTATGCACGCAGTCTGGCCTGAGTGCTAGAGCGAGGCGACAAACCAGGGCAGATGGCGTCGACGAGCAGGCAGGCAAAATGGCGACCTCCTTGGCGGGCTGCCACGTAGGCAGACCCCGCTAATCCTCGCTTCCTCGGAGACCAGCAAGTAAAGATGTACGCCTTACCTTGTCTTCGGCGCTTCCCGGCTGCGACCTGGGCGGTCTCCGGCTGCGGGGGGAGAGGGTGATTACTGTCACCGCCGCGCTCGAGGAAGTGCACCCGCTGCCTCTAGGCCGCGCCCAAATTCATCTCGCTCGGGGGCCAAGTCCTCACCGGGACCGAGGCTGCCTCTGTGCCGCGCCCAAGCCCTTCTTACTCGGGGGCTAGGTCCCTGCCGCGAGATGGCCACCGGACCGAGGCTCTTACCTCCGAGGGACCACGGAGGGGCCATGGAGGACGAGCCCCGCAGGAGTGCGGGGCTAGTCTTCAGGTAGGCTTCTTCTATGAATTTAGTCGTTAGAATTTGGAAAAACGCTCAGTGAGCGTGAGGTAGCTCCAAACTGCTTTGGAGACGGAAATTACTTTATTGCTGCACTTCCTGTGGGGGTATATGTACCCCGTGCTGACGTCAGATCCGTCTCCAACTGCTAGCACGAGCACACTATATCCACTTGTTTTGAGTCCATCTGCTACACGCTAGGAAAGTTATCTTTTATATTGTTGCTCTTACAGAAGTGAAACACCTGTTGATATGCTAGGAACTCTGAAGTTGATAATTGGTGTGTCGAGTATAGAGATTCAAAAGATAAAATATTGTCATCCCCCCAAATTTGCTCAAAGCGGCTTAGACCGAGATTTCCATGCTGTAAAGGAAAGTGCAGAACTGCTAGGTAAAAAGTTGCTGTTATGAAACAGGTTAGTCAAATGATAGCAAGCTTTGTTGCCCACTAATTTCACCTTCCATTTTTCCCATATGTTCAAAGTATGTCTCGTAGTTGGCAGCATTTGAGGATATGCCCTTCATGTCTTCCTAGCTTGCTAAGGTGTGTCTGCTAAAGGCATCTCAGACATTTGTGATTGCTCTATTATTACCCAATGTTTAACATCTTCTACATGGTGCCATATCATCAAGGGTCTCATCTGGGCCGCTTTATTGTATCATATGAGGTTGAGTACTCCCAGCCCACCTTCCAACTTAGTCTGGTAAAGGGTGGACCTGCCTAACCCTGGGAGGTCTCTTTTTCCAAATGAAACTAAAAACCCTTTTTTGCCAGTTCTTCAATACAGTGATAGGGGATAGGCAGAGATTGGAACAGGTAGAATAGCCTGGGCAGGAAGTTCATTTTTATCGTCGCTATGCGGCCTAGCCATGAGATTGAGAGGTTGCACCATTTTTCTAGGTCTAGCAATGCTTTGTGTAATAAGGATGAGTAATTCAGATTAAATAGGTCTTTGGGTAGGTTGATAGGCAGAACCCCAAATACTTATGATTAGCCCAGCAAAACGGATGTGTTTTCCTTAGCATCTGAACTAATTCTGGTTTACATGTAATGCTGAGGATTTCAGATTTCTCACAATTCACCTTAAACCTTCAGACCTTGCTAAAAGTACTTAAATCATGCTCTACTGCTAGTAAGGAATCATGGGGGTTAGTAATTGTGCCCATTATGACATCAACAAAGAGGGAGATTTTCATGAATTATGGTGGAAGGTAAAACCAGATATACCAGAGCTATGGCGGATAGTAATAGCCAATGGTTCTAAAAATAGAGCAAACAAAATGGGAGAGAGGGGGCAATCCTGTCTAGTCCCTCTGCCCACTGAAAAATAATCTGAATAAACTCCAATGATTTTAAGACAGGCTCAAGATTTTTCGTATAATCTGGTTAGCCATGTACAAAAGTAAGACCCAAAACCCATCTTTGTCAATACTCCAAACAGGACAGGCCAGTGCACCATATCAAAGGTGTTTTCGGCGTCAATGGATAAGAAAATGGATTCTTCATTGTTCCTATGTGCCCACCACATTATATCTATTAGTTTGCGAACATTGTCCCCTGCTAGCCTCCCCGGTATAAATCCTGCTTGATCCTGATGGATAAGGGTTGTGAATCTATATGGGTAGAAATCCCATGTGTGTTGGGTAAGAGATTAGTAATAGCAAATGTTGCTTACCTGTTACAGGTGTTCTCACAGGACAGCAGGATGTTAGTCCTCACATATGAGTGACCTCATCAGGATGGAGCCCAATCACGGAAAACTTCTGTCAAAGTTTCCAGAACTTTGACTGGCCCCTACTGGGCATGCCCAGCATGGCACTAACCCTGCAGCCAGCAGGGGTCCCCCTTCAGTCTTATTTGATAGCTACAGGCAGTGCTGAGAAAATAAAACAACAAAACGTTACGAACCCAACACTGCGGGGCGGCGGGCGGGTTTCGTGAGGACTAACATCCTGCTGTCCTGTGAGAACACCTGTTACAGGTAAGCAACATTTGCTATCTCACAGGACAAGCAGGATGGTAGTCCTCACATATGGGTGAGTACCGAGCTGAGGATGTCCGGACATGCACCAAATGTACCCAACGGTGTGCAACAGGCACAACAACTGGGGTGGAATTTGGTAGAGTGCATCCTGAACCCCACTGGGCAGGCGGAAGGGTGTTGGTACGTCACGTTGGAAATAGGTTACGCAGGACAGATTGGCCGAAGATGGAATCCTGTCTTCCGGCTTTTTCCAGGCAACAGTGGGCTGCAAAGGTGTGGAGAGAACTCCAGGTGGCAGCCCTGCAAATGTCACTGTTATGGAAGGCGGCTACTGCACTGACATGCATTCTGATGGAAGAGGTCTTTAGACCTGATTCCGATAAATGCCAGAGATAGTCCAAAAACCTTGGGATTGGAAAGGAAAAGGGATCAACGGATTGCGAAGAACACCATGATGTGTACCTTTTCCATTTATAGGAATAAGGTTTTCTTGTGGAAGGCTTTCGTGAAGCAATCAGGACACGAGAAACTAAATCTGAAAGGTTAAGTGGTTGAAGAATTAACCTTTCAACATCCATGCCGTCAGGGACAAGGCCTGAAGATTAGGATGGCGTAGGCATCCATCGTTCTGAGTGATCAGAAGCGGGTGCATTCCCAAGGGAATGTGCCTGCGGATGGAGAGATCCTGGAGTATGGGAAACCACACTTGGCGTGGCCAGTGAGGTGCTATCAGGATCATGGTTCCCTTGTCCTGACGGAGCTACACGAGAGTCTTCGAGAGAAGAGGAAGTGGAGGGAATGCATAAAGCAGACCGGCTGCCCACGAGAGGGAGAATGCATCTCTGGGCTGAGAGCGCTCGCTCCGAATGAGGGAGCAGAAATTGTCCATCTTGTGGTTCTGAGGGGACGCAAAGAGGTCTATTTTGGGGATGACCCCATTGCTGGAAGAGAGAGGTCGCTACAGAGGGATTGAGAGACCACTCGTGCGGTTGGAAGACACGACTCAGTTTGTCTGCCAAGACATTGTGCACTCCCTGGCAAATAGGTGGCCCTGAAGTACATCGAGTGGGAGAGCGCTTCCGCCCAAATCTGCGCAGCGTCCTGACACAGAAGAAAGGAGCTTGTGCCTCCCTGCTTGTTGATGTACCACATGGCCACCTGGTTGTCCATCTGAATCAGGATGACGTGATTTGATAGGCAATCCTGAAAAGCTCTGAGAGCATATCGTATCGCTCGAAGCTCCAGGAAATTTATCTGGTGTTTGGCTTCCTCTGGAGACCAGAAACCTTGTGACTGCAGATCACTCACATGAGCTCCCCAGCCGAGGTTGGAAGCGTCGGTGGTGAGAATGAGTTGAGGATCTGGCAGGTGAAAGGGCAGTCCCTGGAGGAGATTGCTCTGATCTTTCCACCAGGCGAGTGACAGACTGAGTGTGTCTGTGCTGTGGACAATGGTTGACAGAGGCCGAGTCGCTTGAATCCATTGTAACCTCAGAGTCCAATGCATGACTCTAATGGCCAGGCGGGCCATTGGTGTGAGATGGACTGAGGATGCCATGTGTCCGAGAAGGACAAGGAATTGTCGAGCTGTTGCTGTATACTGAGACTGCAACTGATGAGCGAGGGACACTAGGGTTTGCACTTGTTGTTGAGGTAGAAAGGCTTTTGCCTGTAAGGTGTCCAAGTCTGCCCCAATGGACGACAAGTTTTGAGATGGGACTAAATAGGATTTCTCGTAATTGGCGAGAAATCCTAGAGAAATTAGAGTGTGTAGGGTCAAATCCAGGGACGATCGAGCGGCTTGCTGGGTTGGGGCCCTGATTAACCAGTCGTCTAGATAGGGGTAGACGTGAACACCTTCTTTCCTGAGAAAGGCTGCGACAACCACGAGACATTTGGTAAAGACTCGTGGTGCCGATGCCAGGCCGAATGGAAGCACCTGGTATTGATAGTGCTTTGGGCCTACTAAAAACCTGAGGTACTTGCGATGAGCTGGAGCTATCACAATGTGGATGTACGCGTCCTGGAGGTCCAGAGAGCAGAGCCAGTCTCCTCTTTGTAGAAGAGGTAGAAGCGAGCCCAAGGTTACCATCTTGAACTTTTCCCGCTGGAAGTACTTGTTGAGGGCCCGTAGGTCCAGAATTGGACGAACCCCCCCGGACTTTGGGGGGATCAAAAAGTACCGGGAATAGAACCCTAGGCCTTGTTGTGAAAGAGGGACGGGTTCTATTGCTCTTAACTGGAGAAGAAGGGGAAACTTCCTGCTCCAGAAGGACAGAGTGGTCGGTTACTCTCCACGCTTGTAGAGGTGGTGATTCCGGTGGAAGAGCAAGAAAGTTCAGGTGGTAACCCTGAGCAATGATTGCTAGCACCCATTGGTCGGTTGTGATTGATTGCCATATGCCGTGAAAGTGGCACAATCGACCTCCCACTGGTATGCCTGGCAGAGGAATCAGGCTGCTGCTCTCCAAGGGAAAGTCAAAAACCTGAAGCAGGCCCCGGCTGGGGAGCTGCTTGTGGCTTTTGCTTCCGGGACTGGCGAGGCTGAGATTTTTGATAAGGCCTCGTAACTTGGGACCTTGTTGGGGGAGGATAGTACACTTCCTTGGGCAGAAGAATGACTTCTTAGAGTCCTTCTTGAAGGGCTGTCTAGAAGGGAAGTCACAAGGTATCGATGAGAGCTGTTTGAGGGTCTCATGATGGTCCTTTAATTCAGCCACTATTTGCTGAATCTGTTCACCGAACAGATTATCCCCTATACAGGGCAGGTCAGAGAGCCTGTCTTGTACTTCAGGGAGAAGGTCAGAAGACTTGAGCCAGGCCCAGCGTCTTGCCGAAATGGCAGTTGCAGACACTCTAGTGGAGGTGTCGAAGATATCGTAAGCTGTTCTTATATCTCATGCTTTCCTGCCTGAAATCCCTTGTTGACAAGGGTTTGAAGATGTTCTTGAAATTGGTCAGGCAGGGTTTCAGAGAAGTCCTGTATCTGCTTGAAAATGACCCTGTTGTATTGGGTCATGTACAGCTGGTAAGAAGCAATACTGGAGATTAGCATGGTCCCTTGGAACACTCAACGACCAATATTGTCGAGGAACTTGTGTTCCTTGACAGGAGGGGTAGAGGCGTGTGGTTTTGTCCTTTTTGCTTTCTTTTGAGCTGATTCCACCACAACTGAGTGGTGGTCGAGCTGAGATTTTTGAAAGCCAGAGGCTGACTGTACCAGATAAGTAGCGTCAGCCTTTCTGTGTACTGGGGCAATGGATCCAGGGTTTTCCCAGTTCTTTTTGAGGAGGTCAAGAAGAACTTGATGAATGGGAATAGCAGTGATCACTTTAGGGGCATCCAGGAATTGGAGAAGCTCCATCATTTGGTGCCTAACATCTTGCTCCGTCTGAAGCTGGAAAGGGACCAATTCTGACATTTCCTTCACAAAATTAATGAAAGAGAGGTCCTCTGGAGGAGAACGCTTTCTACTTTCAGTAGGAGAAGGAGGTGAAGGCAAATCATCAGTGTCTGTGGAAGTATCATCACCCCAGGTGTCATAAGGATCAGCAGGCTGACCTGTAGGACGAGAAGGGGTTTGGCGAGAAAATCGAAGGAATCACCGGGGGCACCGTGGACGCCCTGGGGGGCATCGGTACCGGCATCGATGGCGCCGATGTGCATATCGCTCCCGATGAATGAATCGGTGGCTAGGGACGACATGGCATCGATGGCGGAGGCAATACCCCCGAAGGAGGACTGCGAAACGGTGTTTCTCCTCCCGATGAAGCTGTCATCGGGGAGCGCACCGGGGCCATCGGAGACCCGGGAATTACCGGTGGAAGGGCAATCATGAGCGCCTCCATCCGGGATAGCAGCGGTGCCAGCGCTGCTGGAATCGGGTCGGTGACCGGTTCCACTCTCGGTGCCGGTGTCTGTGCCGGAGGGACCTGGAGTCGTTGCATCGCCTTGTCGATGGCCTCCTGGACCAGCCGGTCCAGTTCTTCCCGGAGACCTGGGGCAATCAGCTCCGGCTCCGTGACGGAAGAGGGAGGCTGAGGCATAGTCAGAGGGACCACCTTTACAGGCGGAATCGCGACTCCCAAACCCCGATCGGGTGAGGGTGGCCTCGATGTCCCGGTCACAGGAGTGGTCGGTGCTGTTCCTGGACGGGGCTTCTTCGATGGTGGCTCGGATGGTGGCGAGGTCGATGATTTCGATCCCTTGACGGTCCGAGACTTACAATGCCGATGGCGATGTTTCTCCCTTCGATCCCCTCGATCTTGAGGGGGAGAAACGGGAGTCGATGGCGGGCGGTCACTGGATGGTTGTCGATGGTGGTGCGACTTTGACGGTGCCGGTTCCGATGACGTCTATGCGATGGACGGCGTCGGGGTGTGAGCACGGAAAAGGAGTCCAATCTTCTCCATTCTGGCTTTGCGACCTTTTGGTGTCATAACGGCACATTTGGTGCAAGTCAGGACATCATGCTCACGGTCTAAACACATTACACAGACTCCATGAGGGGCTGTGATAGACATGGTGCGAGATTCCATCCGGGCACCGACGCCATGGCCATAGAAAAAATTGAGCCGCGGTACGGTCGACGGCCAGTAGGCCGCGAGGGCCAAACTAGACGGTAATCAACGAAAAACGGTGAAAAGCTTACCGGAGTACTGCGGCCTGAGAAAAGTTAGAGGAGGGACCCCTGTGGGGCAAAAAAATTTTAAATAAGTCCATGAGGAAAATTCCTGTCAGGAATCTCTTCAGAGCTCCTAAGCCGCGAGGCTACTGCTGTGTGGAATAAAGAAGACTGAAGGGGGACCCCTGCTGGCTGCAGGGTTAGTGCCATGCTGGGCATGCCCAGTAGGGGCTAGTCAAAGTTCTGAAAACTTTGACAGAAGTTTTCCGTGATTGGGCTCCATCCTGATGATGTCACCCATATGTGAGGACTACCATCCTGCTTGTCCTGTGAGAAAGAAGTATACAACTGTCCACCTGGACAAAATGGTCAGACAGTTGATGACAAGCTAAGAGAAATCAGGGAAGCTAACCAATTTGGCAGTGCAATAATAATGGGAGATTTCAATTACCATCCAAGACAGAAGCAAACCTTGCACATAAGCAAGTATCAACCGAAGAAGGTGCAAGAATACACTTAGGCAATCCACCGTATTTTAAATACAAATATTCTTTAATGAAAAGTCTTTCACTCAATGTAATCGGCAACTCCACAAAGCTTGCGAGAAATGTTTATATGAGTCCCCTGACACGGGTCCGTGTTTCGCTTTGTCGCTGCATCGGGAGGGACCACAAGTATATATTTCAATCTACAACATAAAAAGTGTAAAATTTGGTGGATCGCAACAGAATAGAAGGCTACATAACTTATGACATAAGTAAATAAAGTACATACCTTTCAAACCAATCCGGGAGCGCAAAGCGCCCCCAGTGGAATACACTTTTAAAGAGCAGAAGTTGCCGCCAAAAAGCAGTGACATCGCGAGACTGTCTAGCCAATCAGGACAAAGCATGTATTAACTAAATAAATGCCACTCAATTTCCCTGTTTAATCCTTTAGGGGTGATAGTGTCCAAATTAAAGATCCACCTTTCTTCCAAGCATTCCTGGGTAGTCTCCCCCTCTAGGATGTTGGGGGACCACCTCCAGGACCAAGAAAAAAAGATCAGAGATGGCATGATTACATTGTGCCCAATGACTTACCAGTGGTTCATCTATTCGTGACAAACGAATATTAGAACAATGTTCAATAATTCTGGTTTTTACCATGCGGGTCGTTTTACCCACATATACCAAGGGGCACAGGCATTGGACAGCATATATGACCCCTTTTGTAGTACAATCAGAATTTGCACGTAATTGATAAACTTGGCCAGAATTTGGATGAACATACTCAGACCTCACAGAGGTATGAGTACACATAGAACAATGTCCACATGGACCATGTCCCCTAGCCAGACTATCCAGGAATGCTTGGAAGAAAAGAACAAAGGTGGATCTTTAATTTGGACACTATCACCCCTAAAGGATTAAACAGGGAAATTGAGAGGCATTTATTTAGTTAATACATGCTTTGTCCTGATTGGCTAGACAGTCTCGCGATGTCACTGCTTTTTGGCGCCAACTTCTGCTCTTTAAAAGTGTATTCCACTGGGGGCGCTTTGCACTCCCGGATTGGTTTGAAAGGTATGTACTTTATTTACTTATGTCATAAGTTATGTAGCCTTCTATTCTGTTGCGATCCACCAAATTTTACACTTTTTATGTTGTAGATTGAAATATATACTTGTGGTCCCTCCCGATGCAGCGACAAAGCGAAACACGGACCCGTGTCAGGGGACTCATATAAACATTTCTCGCAAGCTTTGTGGAGTTGCCGATTACATTGAGTGAAAGACTTTTCATTAAAGAATATTTGTATTTAAAATACGGTGGATTGCCTAAGTGTATTCTTGCACCTTCTTCGGTTGAGATTTCAATTACCCCAATATTGAATGGGTAAATGTAATATCAGGACTTGCTAGAGACAAAGTTCCTGGATGTAATAAATGACTGCTTCATGGAGCAATTGGTTCAGGAACCAACAAGAGAGGAAGCTATTTTAGATTTTATTCTTAGTGGAATGCAGGATTTGGTGAGAGAGGTAACGGTGGTGGGGCCACTTGGCAACAGTGATCATAACATGATCAAATTTAAACTAATAACTGGAAGGGGGATAATAAGTAAATCTGCAGCTCTAACACTAAACTTTCAAAAGGGAAACTTTGATAAAATGAGGAAAATAGTTAGAAAAAAAAACTGAAAGGTGCAGCGGCAAAGGTTAAAAGTGCTCAACAGGCATGGACATTGTTTAAAAATACAATCCTAGAGCGCAGTCCATATGTATTCCACACATTAAGAAAGGTGGAAGGAAGGTAAAACGATTACCATCATGTTAAAAGGTGAGGAGAAAGAGGCTATTTTAGCCAAAAAACATCCTTCAAAAATTGGAAGAACGATCCATCTGAAGAAAATAGGATAAAACATAAGCATTGTCAAGTTAAGTGTAAAACATTGATAAGGCAGGCGAAGAGAGAATTTGAAATGAAGTTAGCCATAGAGGCAAAAACTCATAATAAAAACTTTTTAAAATATATCCGAAGCAAGAAACCTGTGACGGAGTCTGTTCGACCATTAGATGACTGAGGGGTTAAAGGGGCTCTTAGGGAAGATAAGGCCATTGCAGAAAGACTAAATGAATTCTTTGATTCTGTGTTTACTAATGAGGATGTTGGAGAGATACCAGTTCTGGAGATGGTTTTCAGGGGTGATGAGTTAGATGAACTGACCAAAATCACTGTGAACCTGGAAGATGCAGTAGGCCAGATTGACAAACTAAAGAGTAGCAAATCACCTGGTCCGGATGGTATGCATCCTAAGGTACTGAAGGAACTCAAAAATGAAATTTCTGATCTATTAGTTAAAATTTGTAACCTATCATTAAAATCATCCATTGTACCTGAAGAATGGAGGGTGGCTAATGTAACCCCAATATTTAAAAAAGGCTCCAGGGGCGATCCGGGTAACTATAGACTAGTGAGCCTGACTTCAGTGCCGGGAAAAACAGTGGAAACCATTCTCAAGATCAAAATCGTAGAGCATATAGAAAGAAATGGTTTAATGGAACACAGTCAACATGGATTTACCCAAGGGAAGTCTTGCCTAACAAATCTGCTTCATTTTTTTGAAGGGGTTATTAAACATGTGGATAAAGATGAACCGGTAGAAGTAGTGTATTTGGATTTTCAGAAGGCGTTTGACAAAGTCCTCATGAGAGGCTTCTACGAAAACTAAAACGTCATGGGATAGGAGGAGATGTCCTTTCGTGGATTACAAACTGGTTAAAAGAGAGGAACCAGAGAGAAGGATTAGATGGGCAATTTTCTCAGTGGAAAGGGTAAATAGTGGAGTGCCTCAGGGATCTGTACTTGGACCAGTGCTTTTCAATATATATATATATATATATATATATATATATATATATATATATATATATATATATCTATATGATCTGGATAGGAATACGACGAGTGAGGTTATCAAGTTTGCGGATGATACAAAATTATTCAGAGTAGTTAAATCACAAGCGGATTGTGATACATTACAGGAGGACCTTGCAAGATTGGAAGATTGGGCAACCAAATAGCAGATGAAATTTAATGTGGACAATGTGACGGACATGAGCTTCCAGGGCTGGGGAGCTCACTGTCAGGAACTGACAGCCCAGGGGAGTTGGACCAAGGAAGAGGCGCTCTGGAGCATAAACTGCCTGGAAGCCTCAAAATACTAGCAAACATTTTAGCAGGGCGGGTAAATAAGTATATAAGAACATAAGAAATTGCCATGCTGGGTCAGACCAAGGGTCCATCAAGCCCAGCATCCTGTTTCCAACAGAGGCCAAACCAGGCCACAAGAACCTGGCAATTACACAAACACTAAGAAGATCCCATGCTACTGATGTAATTAATACCAGTGGCTATTCCCTAAGTAAACTTGATTAATAGCCGTTAATGGACTTCTCCTGCTGAACTTATCCAAACCTTTTTTGAACCCAGCTCCACTAACTGCACTAACCACATTCTCTGGCAACAAATTCCAGAGCTTTATTGTGCGTTGAATGAAAAAGAATTTTCTCCGATTAGTCCTAGATGTGCTACTTACTAACTTCATGGAATGCCCCCTAGTCCTTCTATTATTCGAAAGTGTAAATAACCAATTCACATCTACTCGTTCAAGACCTCTCATGATCTTAAAGACCTCTATCATACCCACCCCCTTCAGCCGTCTCTTCTCGAAGCTGAACAGCCCTAACCTCTTCAGCCCTTCCTCATAGGGGAGCTGTTCCATCCCCTTTATCATTTTGGTTGCCCTTCTCTGTACCTTCTCCATCGCAGCTATATCTTTTTTGAGAAGCGGCAACCAGAATTGTACACAGTATTCAAGGTGCGGTCTCACCATGGAGCGATATAGAGGCATTATGACATTTTCCGTTTTATTAACCATTCCCTTCCTAATAATTCCTAACATTCTGTTTGCTTTTTTTTGACTGCTGCAGCACACTGAGCCGATGATTTGAAAGTATTATCCACTATGATGCCTAGATCTTTTTCCTGGGTGGTAGCTCATAATATGGAACCTAACATCGTGTAACTACAGCAAGGGTTATTTTTCCCTATATGCAACACCTTGCACTTGTCCACATTAAATTTCATCTGCCATCGATGGCACACCTGGCATCTGTCCGGACACCACAAATGGGCTTGTCAGTGTCCACAACGCTTGATAGTCTTCAGGGCACCAACCTATAGAGTATCTGGGGTGTTTCGGCGCTCAGGTTGATTGTGACCCTGGCATCCAGGTCATTCAAGACCTGAAGGTTCCCCTGTCAGCTGGGACGGTCTGTAGTGCTCAGGATGCCCCACAAAGCCCCGTTGCTCGATGGCCTCGAGGACAACCAGGGTGCTTGATTGTGAATCTTGTGCCGATAGTGCTTGACCTTGTCAAGAGTGGCCATGGTGGCGAATGGCATTACTAGCACCATCCCTGCTTTAGCAAGACTCCCAAGCTCTTTCCTACTTTCCCCCCAAGCTGTTTCTCTCTCTCTTTTAGGTTCCTCCAGAACCACGCTACTCCCTCTTTTGTTCGGGCTGCACAGACCAAGGCCGATACTGCAGGGTCATTTCTTTTGGCCTTTGTGGAACAACTCTGACTCTCCCAACTCTTTGCTAGTCTGTGTAGGCCAGCCTGACGCTACCCTTTTCTTGCTTCCAGCTGACATTGATGCTATTCCTTCCTCTTTTCCAGCCTGTGCAGTTCTCCACTATTATCGCTGCTGCACAACTGCTCAGCGCAGAATTCTCCCAAAAGTAATATCTTTGCTGGAGAAACCAAACTGAGCTTTGCTCACAAGACCTGAGCACTTGTACAATACGATCTAAGACCCTTGGGTAGCAAAAAGCCTTTGGCTCGAAAAGCAAAATCCAGTGCCTCCTTAATTCACCATGCTATGGATGCTTTAGAAGCAGTTTCACCCATTACAGAGCCACTGAAAAGAACAAAAAGATGATCGGATCTTCTCAAGGCATTAACCACATCTGGGCAAAGAAAAAAATATTGATATAAAACAAATTTCAAACCAACAATTACACAGAAATACAAGTAATACACCCATTCTTTAAATAATTTACTATTTAAGGGGTGGTGGAGGAAGCAGTCGAAGGGCCAATAAGGAATTGGGCATTAGGAAAAAGAAAAAACAAAACAAAACATTAAGTCACAGATCTATCTAATTAATACGAACAACAGAGAGAACCTCTGATGACACCCACTACTGGCAATACCCAAATCGCTTGCCTTTTCTGCATCTAAAAAAAATCGTAGCTGAGAAGGTTCAAAGAAGGTATAAGCAACATTCTGCGCTTTAACAAAACATTTACAAGAGTAACAAATCATTAAAAATGCTCCCAAAGACAAAACCTCTGGTCACATTTCTCGCAACTTTCTTCTACAGTCTTGAGTCTTCTTTTCTAAATCTGTAAAAATCCAAATTTTAGCTCCCAAGAACAAATTATCTCTATTACGAAAATCACACATTACAGATTTTCTATTCTGCAAAAATACAAAAGACACCAGCAAAGTTCCCTCCTTAACACCCTCCTCAGAGTTCTCCAGTAGGGACAGTAAATCCAAATTCACTGGCCCTCTGGATTCTTAACACTGGGCAAATACTAAACCTTATTAAGAGGTATGCCATCTTCTGGCACTTTAAGAGTCTCAGTCAAATACCTTTTAAATCCTTTAGGGAGGCAGTAAGCACCTTTGGAAAAAAGTTAGAAATCTCAAATTTAAGCCCCTTACAAAATTCCCCAAATTTTCATTTTTTACTTATCAAAATCCTTTCTTGAACCATATAGATATAGAGAACAGCAGATATCTGGGCAACTTGTTCTGATATACGTTTATCATCATGAGCAAAAATAGTAATCTTAGAATCTTGTGCCTGTATCCATGAATCAGACCTGCTAGATCAGAGACATTAGCGAGGAAAAGGCATGATACAAACAAGCAACTTTGACCAGATAGAATCCAGAGTCACTATATCAGATTTAAACAAAGGAGAAACCACTGGTGAAAGAGCATCACCACTTGTTTCAACCGTCTCTTTCTCTTTGCAACTCTGTGCCACCGCAGGATGTTTCGCTGCCAGGAGTCTTCACATTGGTGGGGAGAGCAGAAACCTCAGACCAGAAACCTCAGAACAGAGAAAAATAGTTGAGCGATAAGGATGCACCAAGCTAGAAGTTTTTAGTAACCTACATAAGCATATTAATGTTAAAATCAAATTGCCTAATTTGTTCCTAACAATCAGGTTTAATTTACACACCTAGTTTATTATTTTACATTGTTACCGTACTATGATGGCACACGAGTAATTTGTAATCTATACCACCCATATTTCTCTTTATCGTGCCCTTCTGTAAACCGTTGTGATGGTATTTAACTTAACGACGGTATAGAAAAAATTTTAAATTAAAAAAAACCAAAAAACATGCCATCTTAGAGGCATGTTGTCCAACATTTGCATGGTCTGAGGTTTCTGCTCTCCCCACCAATGTGATGACTCCTGGTAGCAAAACATCCTGAGGTGGCATCGAAGCTCCAACACCTATTGTGATAGACTGCTGAAGAGGTATAACTTGGACGTCTGGACTAAGAGCTATTTGTCCTTGAGCCCGAAAGCGAGCCCTCTGTCTTTTGTGCTACACCGGACCCCAGAAGAGAAGTAGGTTGCACATAGCTGAAGATAGTAAACTGAAGCATGGCAGATGAGTTTGGGGTCAGGGGAGGGGGAGAGGGTAATCACTCCCCAAACCCTTCTCTTTCCTCACCATATAGGCCACGGAAATAAGAAAAAAAAACAACATTTTTTTTTTTTAACCACCACCATTGAGACCAGCTTCAGAGTGAATTTCTCAAAATGCCATCCTGGCTGACTTCCTGCCCCCCTCCCAAAAAAATATCCTTAATGAATGCTTTTCTGAGCAGCTCAAATGGAGTCCTACCAAGTGAAATTAAGAACAGATTTAGATCCCAAGAAAGGAGCACCTCCTTCCTGAGTGGACAAATCTGTTAGACTCCTCTGAGAAAACAAGATGTGTCACCAAGGATCCTTACCAAGAAAGGGAGGAATAGCTTTTAGGGGGAGGGGTGAAGGTGAGGAAGTAATAAAAGGGGGTGAGTGGGGGAGGAGGGGAGACAGATGCTATTGGCTTGTTGAGACCATCCACAGCTGGACAACACCAATCCAGGTGCACTCCAGAACCACTGGGGGAGGATCAGCTCAAACAACTGTCTCCATTGGATGGCAAGAAAGCATAAACTGCAGATTAATTTCTAGTAGGAACAACTCACTCTCTTCATACTATTAGTTTAAGTATAGTATTTCCTCCTTATGCAATGCAAATTTTGAGTGTAAGACTAAAATTATGAGAGTATTATATTTGTACTTTAACCATAGAACTGGAGAATTTTTATTGTACTTCAGTTTTGATGTTATTGTTTGATTAACTAGTGAATGCTTGTGGGAGTATCATTCATATTAATTAGGAATCTAGAGGGACACACACCTATGCACTACACCTGATATATACCAAGGTTAGTGGTTAGGACACACTTTTAAGTTCCTTTGTCATGGCTCATCATCGAAGACTGGTTGGTGTGTCACCTTTTCCATTGACGGTGCCACATGAGGGACAATGATATAATTCATAACTCTGGTTCAGAACTGTGGCTCATTCAGCCATTCCCAGAATCCTCAGAGGGCTGATTCACACTGACACTGCTGAAATATAGTGAATTTTCTAATCATCTCAGACTCAAAGAATGTGGAAGATCTGGGAAACTTGTAGGCTCTGCAAAGCCTATAATTTAAGGCCAGGTGGGCATCAATGACAATATTTGCACCACAATACAGGGAAGCTTGGTTCGCATGAAGCCAAGATGCAAGCTTTTGTCTTACAGATGCCTATCTCAACGACAGGAGCCAGATGAAAAGATTCTTTTTTAAGGTTACAGTTTTTAATTAAAGTCCTGGCGCCAGCAAACGGAATTCAGGCCTATTTCCTATTCAGAACACAGACTTGATATCTGTTTACACAACACAGCGGATCAAGAGAAGATCAGAAGAAACAAAGGGCATCAAAGCCATGTTGATAAAGGAACTTTTATGGTGGGAGGATGGACAGGTTTAGCTGGTGAAGAATTCTCAGGGTGGGGGAATGATCCTCACAAGCATTTTCTATGCATGATAGATTGTCATGACAACAGCATAATGTGTCTTTGTAAATAAGTCTTTGGGCAGTCACGCCATTCTGGAAACTTCGGTGGTGCTGTATGTTTGATTATAAAAGTAAGGGCATGTCCTATATTCGGGGAGATGCTGGTTATTTTGAAAGACGAAAGGGCACCTAGCATACAGCATCTCCCAGGAACACTTTTAAAAAGCCAAATAAAATTTAATTTATACCTTTTACTGAGTCTAAGTGTTCTTGTGTGCCTGGCCCTGAGTACAGAAATTATGTACAAAACCCATGTGTATCTGGACTCTGCCTAGAAGAAGAGGAAGACAAAAACAAACAAAAATGAAAATGAAAACGGAAGATCCATTCCTTGTCTCAGGCAAAGAGTTGCAATGTGAGGGTTCTGGGTTTGGATACCTCATTCAATGGGGCCCATCAGGAATGGATACTCCATGATGCAATCTGGTTAAGGAAAAGGATAAAGACTGCTGCTGCTGTGGTGACTCAATCAAAAAAGTGGCAATTAGGGAGAGTCTAAAATGGGCTCCTTCACCAATCAGGATACCAATGGTCCAACGTACTATCAGTGCATACCACCTGGGGAAGGGCTTCATAAAAGGTTGAAAAGTGCGTGCAAATGGCAAAAACCTGAAGTAGTGAAAGCATGGAAGAGAATTTTCAGAAAAGTATAGGGACAAAAAAGCACTGGAATTCACTAAGTCACAAAGAGGATCCTTAGTGATGGGGAAGTAAGAGTAAAGCTAGATATTAAATTATTAAATAGGGACTGCAGTATTGCAATAGAAAGGGGAAAGAAACAGACTATATAGACTAGCTGGTCTTTATCACCACTATAAAAACCCACTTAGGCATATAAAATCTGTTGACAATCCAAAAGCATATATCATGTTCATTTTCAGACAAGCTCAATTATATGCATAAAATCAAGTTTTAATTAAACAAATCCTTTTGAAAATTACCTCCTGTTTCTATATAATATTTAAGTAAATATTACCAACTTATCAACATAATTATATTCTGAAACCAGAACTGCTGACAATTATTTCTAGCATCTCAGATGTATTACAGATAATGCTTCCGATTTCATAGTACTCATATGAATTTCTATCTGTATCTTATTATGCTTTTTAAATACAGAAAAGAATAATCTGACTTGAAATTGTATATTTTTTCCACATTGATTTTTTTTTTAGTATTTGGGGTATATATTCACATACAAAAATCACTTGTAACTTTTTCTTAAATAGTTTTGCAATTTTGCTGTGTCTTTCAATTGTTCACATTTAACACATTTTTCACTCCTTTTTCTTCCTTCAATTAAAGTTCAATTCCATCTCAATTTATCTGCATTTCACCATAAAAAGGAAAAAGATTTTTATTTATCACACTTGTGATTTGAATAACTTGCTAAAATAAACAACTGCTTAATTTCATTTATTCATTCACTCAATCAGCCACTCTTACTTGGAGTCTCTTTCAGCTGAGCTTCTGTCAGGCAAGGTGCTTCCGGCTAAAGCAGAGGTAATTTTCGGAGACGGTGGGTCCTGGGTCTTCCTACTTGGGGCTGGACTGGGGTCCAGTTCTGATGAACTGCAGTGGAGAGAGGTAGGAGAGAAAATGGCTTAACTGGTGACCCAGAACAAGAATTCTGTCTTACTAGTCTACCTCCTTTTCCATTAATTATACATCAGTCAAAAAGAGTTATTCTCTAGTCAACCAAGAGACAAAGAAAGAAGTCATCTTACACCAATTTTGGAAACTAGTGTTGTGCTCTTTCTACACCTCCTGTGTACTGTTTCCCCATATAAGTTATCTTCCTGAACAGTAATACGAAGTGGAAACTTAGTATGTAAAATGAAAGCTAATTGATGATGATCTATCCAATATGCAACTTGAAATTAAAGCACCAGTTTCCTGTGATAGCCCAGAGGTAGATTCTGCAGCAAGAGTTAGAAAATTCAGCTACATGGTACATTTACATATAGCTTACAATGCAGGGTTTATGAGGTAGAGAGACTGCACTGTGGGTTAATCTGGAAAGAGGGATGGTGTATTGGTGTAATATACCTGTAGACCCAATACTCAAAGAGCTCACAAAACATTTTTACAGGGAAGAAAGCTACATCAACCACCGACTAGTTTCAACCATGGATATTTTATACGTTGATCTGTAAAATCTAAATCAATGGGACAATCATATATTGCACCCACAGTACTGCACTGTCTTCCGTGCAAAAATTATAATCAATGGTCCATTTGTAGTTTATGTCCATAATTTCCTCAAACTTTTTCATTTGCATATTAAGAGCACTTATCTTTGGAAAATTTTAACTACTTAGCTCAATTGTATAGCATCCCCCATTAAGAGACAGATCTGTTTTACAGGGGTGTTTTCCAAATATCCAACGGAGGTCCCGGCTTTGCTCCTTTCTTGGAGCAAAGCTGGGATTCCCATTTAATGAAGGCAGCATGGTTTTAACAGAGATAGGTCTTGTCAGATCAATTTCATCACTTTGACTGGATCACCAGAAAAGTAGGATCAATGGAAATGTAGTATACTATTTCAGTAAGGTCTTTGACACAGTTCTACATAAGCAATTAATAAAAAGAACGGAGAGCCCTTGGTATGGGTCCTAAAGTAAGTGATTAGGTTAGAAAGCAGAGTTGTTACCTGTAACAGGTATTCTCAGAGGATAGCAGATGTCAGTTCTTACTAATGGGCGACATCATCTGAAGGACCCTAGCCTAGAACTTTTATGTTAAAGATTCTAGAACTTTAACTGTGCCATACTGGACATGACCGGCATGCCATTATGTCGCCAACTTCAAGGGAGGAGAGCATGTTTTGTAAGGACATCCTGCTGTCCTTAGAGAACAGCAGTTTCAGGTAAGCAACTCTGCTTTCTCTGAGGACAAGCAGGATGGCAGGCTACACATGTGAGAAAACCCTAGCTACAGAGAACCCCAAACGAAAAAAAGGGAAAGAAAACAGTACTAACGGGAAGTAAAACAAATTTTTCGTGGTAACAGACCTTTTTTTAATTTTTAATTTTTTATTGAAACTTTAAATTAAAATATACAGATCAAAAAACTTGATTTTCTAGAAACTAGAAATAAAAAAAAAATGGATAAATAAAATCAATACCTTCACACTACAATTGTGGGGGAATTTAAGGAAACAAAGAAGTAAGGTAAAATGTTCATTACAATTATCTTAAGCATGCTCATTCCTAACAAGCCTATAATCAAACATGATTCTCCACTATGGGTAATTTTCTATTCTGTAGAAAACCCTCCAAGTGGTGAGAAAAAAAAAAAAAAAAACCCCAAAAAATCAAAACATACTATTTATCATGCCACTTAACTTGACACTTGCATGGAAATCTAAGAATAAAACTAGATCCTAAAGCCATGGCTCTGACAGAAACTTTGGCTAAGTACAATGAGCATGTCCAGCATGCCCTATACCACGCGTCCATGCGGGATCTCTCTTCAGTCTCGTAACATAGAATTACGATAAAATAAAGGAGAAACCCAACTTCACGGTATGGCAGGCAGATTTCGTGAGGACTAACATCCTGCTGTCCTTGAAGAACACCTGTTACAGGTAAGCAACTGTGTGTGCAGGATGGTAGCTACAGGCTGCTCCCCAACAGAAAAGGGGAACATCTAAGCAGGTGCCAACGGGCACACCACCACCAGTGCTGTTAGAAACAGAGGGGGAGACAGACCCTAGGTTGGGAGAGCTGGGTTCCGCACCTCAAACAGGTTCCAGAGGACAGACTAGCCGAATCTGTCATGTCGGCCATCCCTATCCAGACAGTAGTGGAATGTGAATGGGTGAAGAGAACTCCACGTCGCAACCTTGCACATCTCCTCCACGGGAACTTTTCGCAAGTGGGCCACTGACGCTGCCATGGCTCTGACGGAATGAGCCTGGACATGACCCCTAAGATGCAGTCCTGCCTGGGCACAACAGAAGGAGATGCAATCTACTAGCCAATTGGATATTGTTTGTTTGGCAATGGCAATGCCCAACGTATTCCTATCAAAAGAAATAAAAAGTTGGGTGGACTGTCTCTGGGCTTCTGTCCACTCCAGGTAGAAGGCTAAGGCTCGCTTGTAGTCCAAACTGTGCAGTGCTTGTTTGCCTTGGTGTGAATGTGGCCTGGGAAAGAAAATTGGCACGATGATGGACTGATTAAGATGAAAATCTGTCATCACCTTAGGCAGGAACTTAGAGTGCATATGCAAGACCATCCTGTCCTGCTAGAACTTAGTATAAGATGGATAAGTCTCTAAGGCCTGGAGCTCGTTGACCCTGTGTGCAGAGGTGATCTCCACCAAAAATATGACCTTCCAGGTCAGGTACTTCAGGTCACAAGTGCGCAGCGGTTCAAAAGAAGCTTTCGTCAGCTGAGCCAGCACCACATGGAGGTCCCAAGACACAACAGGAGGCCTAAGGGGAGGCTTCAATTGAAGCAGACCCTGCATGAAACGTAAGCTGTACTGAGATGGGTGTACCAATCTATGATCTGGTGGAATGCGCCAATTGCACTAAGATGAACTCTGATGGAGTTGGTTTTTAGCCAGCCTCCAATAGATATAGAAGATAGTCTAGCAGTTTTTGTGTGAGGCAGGCGAACTGATCTAGGGCCTTCTGCTCACACCACATGGAAAACCTCATCCACTTCAGTCCGTAGGACTTTCTAGTGGAAGGCTTTCTGGAAGCCACCAGGACTTGAGACAATACATCCTCAAAAAGATCAAGTGGCTGCAGGATTAACCTTTCAATATCCAGGCCGTGAGCGACAGGGCCTGGAGGCTGGGAAGCTGCAGCCTGCCCTGAACTTGCGTGATGAGATCTGGGGAAGTCCCCAGACTGATCGTATTCTGGATGGACAACTCCTGCAGAAGTGGAAACCAGACCTGTCTCAGCCAATGAGATCATAGTCCCTATCGCCTCACGAAGCTTCAAGACAGTATTTGCCACTAAGGGAATCTGAGGATTACTGTACAAGATGACCCCTATCCCAATGATGGGCAAGCAAGCCCGAGGCTGCAGAACAGAGGCACCTTCCAGTTACAGATGGATGCAAAAAGATCTATGTCAGGGCTCTCCCAGAGGCGGAAAACCCATTTCGCTACCCCCTGGGTCCAGGGACCACTCATCGAGTCTGAAGGTTTGACTCAGTTTGTCCGCTATCATGTTCTCCATTCTAGCCAGGTACATGGCCCTGAGCACCATCCCTTGGGCTAGGGCCCAGGACCAGATCTGGACATTTCCTGATACAGGAGGTACGATCCTGTGCCTCCCTGCTTGTTGGCATACCACATGGCTACTTAGTTGATAGTCAGGACCAGGACAATTTTGTTAAACAGCCAATTTCTGAAATCTCATAGTGCGAATTTGATCACCAGACGCTCAAGGAAGTTGATTGGACAAGAATGTTCCTGAGCGGACCACAGATTCAAGGTGCTGAGCTAATCTACTTGAGCTCTCCACCTCGGGGAAGATGCATCCATGGTTAGCATAATTTGAGTAGGGAGACTTCAAAAGGAAATATCCCATTCCAGATTGGAGAGTACCCGCCACCAGGACAAAGTCATGGAGAGACAGGGTGACCTGGATGCAATCTTGGAGGTTCTGCGTAGCCTGGCGCCACTGTGACCTCAGGGTCCATTGGGTTCTGCATATATGCAAGCTACCAAGGGAATAACATGGATGGTCTCAGCCATGTTACCCAACAGTCTTAATGTGTGCCAGTCTGATATTTGTTGGCTCTGTTGGAGCTGTCGCAATGGTCACCAGAGCGATGGCCCTCTGGCGTGGCAGTAAGGCCCTGCTTGAGCCATGTCTAGCAGGGCTCCGATGAAGTCCAATTGAGGTGACGGACTGAGATGGGACTTTGGATAGTTAAGAACGAACCTTAGTGACTCCAATACTTGAATGGTCAAACTCATGGACCGGGTGGGCCCCTGTCTAACATGTGCTCTTGACCAGCTAAATGTCCAGATACGGGAAAATGTGCACTGCCATTCTGCAGAGGTGCACTGCCACCATGGTCAGGCATTTTGTGAAGACCTGTGGGGCGGACACGAGGCTGAACCACAACACCTGGTACCAGAAGTGCTGTTTTTCCACCACTACTCAGAGATATTTCCTATGACTGAAAAGTTCTCGATATGAATGTACGTGTCCTTTAGGTTGAGGGATCATAGCCAGTCCCCTTTTGGCAAAAGGGGGATCAAGATGCCCAGGTAAACCATCTTGAACTTTTCTTTTTTTAGAAACTTGTTCAAGGCCCTCGGGTCTAGGATGGGACGGAGTCCTCCTGTTTTCTTTGGAATCAGGAATTAACTGGAATAGAATCCCCGACCTCTTTGCCCTGGTGGAACGGGCTCAACTGCTCTGGCCATTAAGAGGGAGGAGAGCTCTGCTTGATGTGCTACTGGCCCCCAAAATGGGAACAGAGGGCAATTTGATGGGTCACCCAATAGATTTAATTGGTACCCTAGCGGATGATGGACAAAACCCACTGGTCCGAGGTTACACTGGGCCACTGGTTTGCAAAGAACCACTGCCTGCCCCCAACCAGAGGGTCCATCGTCTCAGGTATGGGCGACTGGCTTATGCTCCCGATGGCCCAGTCAAAACCCCACCCCCGGAGTTGACTGAGCAGCTGGCTGGAACTTGGGGCTCTCTGCTGCCTGGAATGGCCGCAGCAGCTCTGATGGTGTGAATGGGATCGAGGAGGAGGATAGTACTTCCTTTGGCGAAAGAAAGACTTCCTGGGACTCGGCCTCCTGGATGAGGAGGATGGGTCTGGTGTGTTAGCAGAGAGTTGTTGAAGGGTTTCATAATGGTCCAGGAATTAGGGTGAAGGATGCTGTGGCCCAACTCTGAAGAAATTCTCTCCAATACATGGGCATGTCATCAAGTTGTTCCTGTACCTCTGGTCTGATATCAGAGGCAATCAGCCATGCCAGTCTGCGATCGCTGATTCCCGCAGCAGAGATCCTTGATGCCATTTTGAAAACATCAGAGGTTGCACAGACCTCATGTTTTCCACACTCCAAACCCTTGTGCACCAGCAACATGAGGGTGTCTTGTTGCTGTTGAGGCAGCTGCTCTGCCACCTCCTGCACCTGCTTCCAGATGTCCTGCGAGTATTGGCTCATAGAGCTGGTAGGCAGAGATGAGGGCAATAAGCATGGTGCCTTGGAACAGCTTTCTCCCAAGAGCATCCAACGCTCTGTGGTCCTTCCCCGGGGGTGCCGAGAAATGGTCCGAGAGTGCTTGGCCCAGAGTGAATTCGACCACCACCAATTGGTGGGGCAGCTGACGCTTATCGAACTTGGCAGCCTTTTGGACAAGGTAAAGCCCATCCACATTCTTATTCACAGGAGGCTCTGTGAAGTGGGGGTGCTCCAAAATCCTCAGCAACTCCGTAACAATCTCGTATACTGGGACCACCACGATCTCTTTAGGACAGGGGTCCCCAAACTACGGCCCGCATGCGGCCCCCTGAGGCCATTTATCTGGCCCCCGCCACACTACTGGAAGGGGCACCTCTTTCATTCGTGGTCAATGAGAGGAGCACAGGATGCATCCGCATCCTGTGCTCCTGGAGTACTGTATGTGGTGGCGCCGCAAAGCGCGGCGTCGCCACATACAGTACTACTTCCGGTGACGCAGGAAGCACGCATCACGGCTCCGGAAGCGCGTCATATGCCCCACATCACCGCACCAATGTGAGCCTGAGGTAAAAGTGGAGTTCCACCAATATGGCCACTGGTGAGGCTGAAATAATGTGGACTGGGAAGGCTGCATTGATGGACACAGATCAGACTGCACTGATGGGCAGTGCAGTCTGTATGCCTCTGTGTGGGCAAAATTATTGTTGGTATATTGTTTTTGTAGGGCTGTATATATCTATCTATTGGTATTTTACTAATAGCAATTTTGAATCCCTAGGAAACAATGACATCAAGAAAGAAAAATTGACTCGGAATGTAGGATATTCAAAGAACAGTGGACTTATGATTACTTTTTCATGCAGTACAAGGAAAGAGCTGTGTGTTTGATATGCCAGAATATAGCGTCTGTGTTCAAAGAATACAATTTGCGTCGACACTATCAAACTCAACATAAAGATAAATATGATTGTTTGGTCGGAGATGTGAAAAAAGAAAATATTAAAACTGAAAAATACACTGACAACTCAGCAAAATACTTTTGTGAAGCAGAAGCAGCTAAATATTTCATCACTGCGAGCAAGTTTTCAAGTTGCCAAGCTAATAGCGTGCACTGGCAGACCATTCGTGGAGGGAGAATTTGTTAAAGAGTGCCTTCTTTCTGTTGCCAAAGAGATGTGTCCAGAAAAGGCAGACTTATTTAGTACAGTTGGTCTTTCAGGATCTACAATTACACGAAGGATTGAAGAAATGGGAGACAATTTGCATCAGCATTTGCAAAACTCCGCAAGAAAACTTCCCTATTTTTCCTTGGCACTCGATGACAGCAATGATGTTCGTGATTCTGCACAACTTCTAATTTTTATTCGTGGGACGAATGACAATTTCGAAGTCACAGAAGAGCTTGCTGCACTGCAAAGCATCAAAGTAACAACTACAGGAGAGGATATCTATGAAAAGGTTTCCCAAACTGTGAAGGATTTGGAACTGGACTGGGCTAAACTAGCCAGTGTGACAACTGATGGTGCTCCTAGCATGGTGGGGTCCAAGAAAGGAGTAATTGCTTGCATTAACCAAGAGATGGACAAACGTAACCATTCTCATCCAATAGCCATACATTGCCTCATCCACCAACAAGCGCTATGTAGTAAATCACTGAAGTGGGACTCTGTTATGAAAATTGTGGTATCTTGTGTTAACTTCATTAGAGCTAATGCACTAAACCACAGACAATTTCAGGAATTTCTGTCTGAGCTAAATGTTGCCTATGAAGATGTTCTGTACCACACAGAAGTCCGTTGGCTGAGTCGAGGGAGAGTTTTGAGACATTTCTATGACTTACTTCCACAGATTACAGCTTTTATGCTTTCAAAAAACAAAGAAGTACCAGAGCTCAATGATGCAGAATGGAAATGGCACCTCACCTTTCTGACAGATGTAACAGAGCTACTCAACAGTTTCAATGTGCAACTTCAAGGAAAAGGGAAGCTCATCTGTGATATGCAATCACATGTGAAAGCATTTGAAGTAAAATTAGGCTTCCTTATCAAACAAGTGAAGGAGGAAAATTTCTGCCATCTCCCCTTAACTCAAAATCTGTTAGCGGAAAAACCCTTGATTGCATTCCCTGGAAAAGTTGCAAAAGGAGTTACAATTCAGATTTAAAGAGCTTCATCTCCATGAACAGGACATACAGCTTTTCCGTAACAGATTTTCTATTGACATTGAAAATGTGGATACAATTTACCAAATGGAACTGGCTGAACTGCAGAATTGTGACTCTCTGAAAGACGCATTCAAGTCAAGCAGCTTGCCTAATTTCTATGCATCTCTCCCCTCTGAGACATATCCTAATCTCAGGAACCATGCACTCAAAATGGCAACCATCTTTGGCAGCACTTATGTCTGAACAGAATTTTTCCAGAATGAAACATCTGAAATCTCCAACCAGATCTAGACTAACTGATGCAGACTTGCATCACTTGTTATGGCTAGCAGTGACAAATATGGAACCGGACATTGACCATCTCATTAGCATAAAGCAGGCCCATAGTTCCCATTGAAATACTGGTCAGTTTGTTGATTTAAATGTACTTGTTCTTTATTTTAAATATTGTATTTGTTCCCTTTTGTTTTTTTTACTTTAAAATAAGATATGTGCAGTGTGCATAGGGATTTGTTCATAGTTTTTTTTATTGTCCGGCCCTCCAACGGTCTGAGGGACAGTGAACTGGCCCCCTGTGTAAAAAATGTTTGGGGACCCCTGCTTTAGGAGCTCCACAAACTGAAGAACCTCAAGCAATTCTGGTCAGCGCACCTCAAAAAAGATATAGTTGCACTGGAGAAAGTGCAGAGAAGAGTGACCAAAATGATAAGTGGCATGGAGCGGCTGCCGTAAGAGGAAAGGCTAAGGAAGTTAGGGCTGTTCGGTTTGGAGAAGAGACGACTGAAGGGGGATATGATAGAGGTCTGCAGAATCATGAAAGGACTTGAACAAGTTAATGTAAATCAGTTACTCTCTCAGATAATAGAAGGACTAGGGGGCACTCCATGAAGTCAGCAAGTAGCTCATTTAAAACAAATCGAAGAAAATTCTTTTTCACTCAGCACATAGTTAAGCTCTGGAATTCATTGCCAGAGGTTGTGGTTACGGAAGTTAGTGTAACTGGTTTTAAAAAAGGATTGGATAAGTTCCCAGAGGAAAAATACAAACTGCTAGTAAATTAATAAGCAATAGTAGCTTGAGATTTATTTGTTTGGGTTCTTGCCCTGTACTTGTGACTTGGATTGGCCACCTTTGAAGACAGGATACTGGGCTTGATGGACCCTTGGTCTGACCCAGTATGGCATATCTTATGTTCTTAAGCATTTTATGCCTGGGGTCTTCTTCAGTCAAAAGCTGGAATGGGATGGCCTCTGCCATCACAGTGACAAGCCCTGCGAAGGTTAACAGTGACAAACAAAATGATGGCGACAGGCAGTGATGGAAGATGGGCATCGAGGCACCACCACTACGGAGGGAACAGACCATGAAAAGAAACGTACACGAATGCCGAAAACCCTGACTGGGGGACTACCGGAAGGCACAGAGAGGAACCCGGTGATGAACCAAAGGAAAATATAGCGAAAAACTGGAAAATCAAATGTTTCCACAAGATAAAATAGCCAAAATTGTTAGAGCTCAATCAAACTGCGAGGCTCACAGCTCCATGGAAAATAAAAGACTGAAGAGGGACCCTGTGTGGACGCTTAGTATAGGGCATGCTCAGTGTCCATTATCATTTCTGGTTCTCATTCTCCTTTAGTGAAGGATAAGGAATGGCCTCCACCATTCTCTGTACAAATCCAGCAAATGAGAGGTATTTTGAAATGGACTTTCTTCTCTCTGGTGTAAGAGAAGTGTCTGAAGGGCAACTGTCGATTCCTCTTCTTCAGAGCTATCTCCACATCTACAGCTGTACCCCCAGAAGTACTCAGTCATATTCCAACTGATATGCCAGTAATGCAGACTCAGAAGATGCCTGTCCTACAGACAAGGACTCAGAGGGGAGCTTCCTCCCGCGATGAGGCCATCACCAAGGCAATTGCCATTGACGCTAATTCCCTTCTGGGAAGTGGCATTAGTACCAAACTAGTACAAGGCTGCCAAGAAGCTTCAAGGACTCAAGCAGCAGCTGGTCATCAGTCTGTTCAGACCCCAATTCCCGAAGTACTGGAGCACCAATGTTTCACATTGCCTTGCCCAAGGCCTGCTGGACCTTTCTGTGCAGCTCCTCCTCAAAGAACTATTGATGTCGACAGCAAGTGGGAGCAGGAGGAATGTCCACATCTTCATAGGAAATCAGGTCAATGACAGACACCTGACCTCAGTGACTTACATGGTTTCTGAAACAAACTGCAATGAGGAAGAGCTCTCTCCACTCCACAGAACAGTTTTGTGGGCTTCACTGCCACAGCTAGAATGACTCTGCTCCCAGCATTGTGCATTGATGAAGACTGATGCTTCTTCACAATCACTAAATGCCTGATATCTGAACTCCTCAATGCTGGAACTAAAGAGATGGAATTCTTTGCTATCTCTAGGTGGGGGTGGCAGATGATCGTGTTGCCACAGTCCTTCCCTATACTTGATGTTGAGGGGCATCGATGCATCACTAGTGTAGCTCCTGAGGCCACCGACGTTGATTCCAATGGGCCAGTCTTACAATACCTCAAAAGTGCTTCTTCATAAGCTACAACCAGAACCAGCATCCCATAAGGATCATTGTTATATATTGACAACACTCCAGGATGTCATGCAATGGTCCCCAGGCATAGGGCTTATCCTATCATGGGGATCGATGGTAGATAGTACCCTGTCACACCAGGGACATTGTTTGGACTGCTTATCCGGATGAAAAATCAACAAAGCATGATTTTTTACCTGCTGGTGAGAGATTGTATGTGTGCACTCGTTGCAAAGAGCTCCTGGCTCTCAGTGAACGAGTCCAATCTCTGGAGGCTAGAGTAGCAGACTTGGAGGAGCTGAGGGAGACAGAGGTACATTGATGAGACCTTCAGGGACATAGTAGCCAAGTCCCAAATCCAGTCTGGCAGCCCCAGTGCTGCCTTGGATCAGAAAGGTCTCCCAGTAGGAGAACATCACCCTGGTATAGCAGGAAGTGATCCTGTAGCAAGGACCTGCTCTCCAGGTGATATATTGTCCTCTTGCACCGAGGACAAGTCTCCCAGGGCTACTGCCCAGGAGGGAAGGGTTAGGCCAGCCATCATAACTGGTGATTCGATTATTAGAAATGTAGATAGCAGGGTGGCTGGTGGACATGAGGACCGCCTGGTAACTTGCCTGCCTGGTGCGAAGGTGGCAGACCTCACGCGTCACCTAGATAGGATTATAGACAGTGCTGGGGAGGAGCCAGCTGTCGTGGTACATGTGGGCACCAACGACATAGGAAAATGTGAGAGAGAGGTTCTGGAAGCCAAATTTAGGATTTTAGGTAGGAAGCTGAAATCCAGAACCTCCAGGGTGGCATTCTCTGAAATGCTTCCTGTTCCACGTGCAGGTCCCCAGAGGCAGGCAGAGCTCCAGAGTTTCAATGCGTGGATGAGACTATGGTGCAGGGAAAAGGGATTCAGCTTTGTAAAGAACTGGGGAAACGTTTGGGGAAAGGGGAGACTTTTCCGAAATGATGGGCTCCACCTTAACCAGAGTGGAACCAAGCTGCTGGCATAACTTTCAAAAAGGAGATAGAGCAGCTTTTAAACTAGAACAAGGGGGAAAGCCGACAGTCACTCAGCAGTGCATGGTTCGGAGAAATGTATCCTTGAAGGATACTAATGAAACAGGAGAGTTAGGGCATCCCAACAGAGAGGTTCCATTAAAAGCAAACATAGTCCATATGCCTATAGGTAAAAAATCACCAAAGCTAATGATTTCCGAATTATCCCAAACAACTGAAAAGCAGGTTGTTAAAACAAACAAAAAACACACTTTTAAATGTTTGTATGCCAATGCCAGAAGTCTAAGAAGTAAGATGGGAGAGTTAGAGTGTATAGCAGCAAATGATAAGATTGACATAATTGGCATCACAGAGACTTGGTGGAAGGAGGATAACCAATGGGACAGTGCTATATCAGGGTACAAATTATATTGCAATGATAGGGAGGATCAACTTGGTGGGGGTGTGGCACTTTATGTCCGGAAGGGTATAGAGTCCAATAAGATAAAGATCATACAAGAGACTAAATGCTCAGTAGAATCTATATGGGTAGAAATCCCATGTATGCTGGGTAAGAGTTTAGTGATAGGAGTATACTCCCATCCACTTGGATAAAATGGTCAAACAGATGATGAAATGTTAAGAGAAATCAGGGAAGCAAACCAATTTGGCAGTGCAATAATAATGGGAGATTTCAATTACCCCAATATTGACTGGGTAAATGTAACATCAGGACTTGCTAGAGACAAAGTTCCAGGATGTAATAAATGATTGCTTCATGGAGCAATTGGTTCAGGAACCAACAAGAGAGGAAGCTATTTTACATTTAATTCTTAGTGGAACGCAGGATTTGGTGAGAGAAGTAACAGTGGTGGGGCCTCTTGGCAACAGTAATCATAACATGATCAAATTTAAACTAATAACTGGAAGGGGACAATAAGTAAATCTGCAGCTCTAACAGTAAACTTTCAAAAGGGAAACCTTGATAAAATGAGGAAACTAGTTAGAAAAAAACTGAAAGGTGCAGCTAGCTGCAAAGGTTAAAAAAAAGTGTTCAACAGACATGGACATTGTTTAAAAATACAATCCTAGAGGCGCAGTCCATATGTATTCCACGCATTAAGAAATGTGGAAGAGGAAGGCAAACAGATTATACCTTCATGGTTAAAAGGTGAGGTGAAAGAGGCTATTTTGGCCAAAAAAACATCCTTCAAAAATTGGAAGAAGGATCCATCTGAAGAAAATAGGATAAAACAAGCATTGTCAAGCTAGGTGTAAAACATTGATAAGACAGGCGAAGAGAGAATTTGAAATGAAGTTGGCCATAGAGGCAAAAACTCATAATAAAAACTTTTTAAAATATATCCAAAGCAAGAAACCTGTGAGGGAGTTGGTTGGACCATTAGATGACCGAGGGGTTAAAGGGGCTCTTAGGGAAGATAAGGCCATTGCAGAAAGACTAAATGAATTCTTTGATTCTGTGTTTACTAATGAGGATGTTGGAGAGAGAGAGCAGTTCCGGAGATGGTTTTCAGTGGTGATGAGTCAGATGAACTGAACGAAATCACTGTGAACCTGGAAGATGTAGTAGGCCAGATTGACAAACTAAAGAGTAGCAATCACTTGGACTGGATGGTATGCACCTAGTGTACTGAAAAAACTAAAAAATGAAATTTCTGATCTATTAGTTAAAATTTATAACCTATCATTAAAATCATCCATTGTACCTGAAGACTGGAGGGTGGCCAATGTAACCCCAATATTTAAAAATGGCTCCAGGGGCGATCCGGGTAATTATAGACCAGTGAGCCTGACTTCAGTGCAGGGAAAAATAGTGGAAACTATTCTCAAGATTAAAATCGTGGAGCATATAGAAAGACATGATTTAATGGAACACAGTCAACATGGATTTACCCAAGGGAAGTCTTGCCTAACAAATATGCTTCATTTTTTTGAAGGGGTTAAAAAACATGTGGATAAAGGTGAACCGGTAGATGTAGTGTATTTGGATTTTCAGAAGGCATTTGACAAAGTCCCTCATAAGAAGCTTCTACGAAAACTAAAAAAAAAAAGTCATGGGATAGGAAGCGATGTCCTTTCGTAGATTACAAGCTGGTTAAAAGACAGGAAACAGAGAGAAGGATTAAATGGTCAATTTTCTCAGTGGAAAATGGTAAACAGTGTAGTGCCTCAGGGATCTGTTATTGGACCGGTGCTTTTCAATATATATATATAAATGAACTGGAAAGGAATACGATGAGTGAGGTTATCAAATTTGTGGATGATACAAAATTATTCAGTGTAGTTAATCACAATCAGGCTGGGATACATTACAGGAGGACCTTGCAAGACTGGAAAATTGGGCATCCAAATGGCAGATGAAATTTAATGTAGACAAGTGCAAAGTGTTGCATATAGGGAAAAATAATCCTTGCTGTAGTTACACGATGTTAGGTTCCGTATTAGGAGCTACCACCCAGGAAAAAGATCTAGGCATCATAGTGGATAATACTTTAAAATCGTCGGCTCAGTGTGCTGCAGCAGTCAAAAAAGCAAACAATGTTAGGAATTATTAGGAAGGGAATGGTTAATAGAATGGAAAATGTCATAATGCTTATATATTGCTCCATGGTGAGATCGCACTTTGAATACAGAGTATAATTCTGTTCGCCGCATCTCAAAAAAAGATATAGTTGCGATGGAGAAGGTACAGAGAAGGGCAACCAAAATGATAAAGGGGATGGAACAGCTCCCCTATGAGGAAAGGCTGAAGAGGTTAGGGCTGTTCAGCTTGGAGAAGAGATGGCTGAGGGGGGATATGATAGAGGTCTTTAAGATCATGAGAGGTCTTGAACGAGTAGATGTGACTTGGTTATTTACACTTTCGAATAATAGAAGGACTAGGGGGCATTCCATGAAGTTAGCAAGTAGCACATTTAAGACTAATCGGAGAAAATTCTTTTTCACTCAACACACAAAGCTCTGGAATTTGTTGCCAGAGGATGTGGTTAGTGCTGTTAGTGTAGCTTGGTTCAAAAAAGTTTTGGATAAGTTCTTGGAGGAGAAGTCCATTAACGGCTGTTAATCAAGTTTACTTAGGGAATAGCCACTGCTATTAATTGCATCAGTAGCATGGGATCTTCTTAGTGTTTGGATAATTGCCAGGTTCTTGTGGCCTGGTTTGGCCTCTGTTGGAAACAGGATGCTGGGCTTGATGGACCCTTGGTCTGACCCAGCATGGCAATTTCTTATGTTTTTAGTAGTGTTCCAATGTGATTGGTCTTTGGTCCAGTTCTTTTCAAAATTTTCATAAGCAATATTGTGGAAGGACTATAGGGAAAGGTTTTTTTTTTTTTTTTGCAGAGGATACCAAAATCTGCAACAGGGTAGAAACCCTAGAAAGTGGAAAACAGGCAGGTCTAATGAAGCTTGAGAAATGGCCTAGAGCAGTGGTCCCAAACATGTCTTGGAGGACCCCCAGCCAATTGGGTTTTCAGGATACCCATAATGAATTTATGAGATGAGTTTGCGTGCACTGCCTCCATAATATGCAAATTTTGTCTCATGCATATTCATTTTGGGTATCCTGAAAACCAGATTGGCTGGGGGTCCCCTAGGACAGATTTGGGAACCTCTGGTCAAGAGATCAGCAGATAAGATTTAATGCTAAAAATTGCAGCCTCCAACATTTTGGCTGCAAAAACCCAAGGGAGCAGCACAGTATAGGAGGTGAAATTCTGGGAGCGATTGTTTCTGATAATGTTAAGGTGGTGAAACAGGTGGATAAGTCAATAGCAAAAGCCAGAAAGATGCTTGAGTATAGGGAGAGAAATGGTCAGAAGACAAAAGGAGGCAGATAATGCTCCTGTATAAGTCCCTGGTGGGAACTGATTTAGAGTACTCTGTACAATTCAGGAGATCACACCTTCAAAAGGAAACAAAATTGATAGAGTCAGTTCAGAAAGTGGCTACTAAAATGGTTATGTCTTTGTTTTGCAACTTTTGTCTCCTGCAGGAGGTCACGACCAGATACTTTACCTCAAAGCCACTAGGAGATGCCACCAATGCTGCAGGAATGTAGACATGACTTCTGCTCACTGGGTCCGCCTAGGTGTGTGCATGGAATGCCCCTAGTTAATGACCCCACAGCTGGAAATCCTAGGATCAGCATTCCTTGGTGACATCAGCAGCCCTACTAATAAGCTGTGATCACTCACCATTATCTTGCCTTAGCAACAGGTTCTCCTGCTTCCTAGCAGTGTGAGTTGCTCCAGCATTCCTGTTCCTGCTTTGCTCCTGGTGTTCTGATCCTAACCTTCTCCCCCCCCCCCCCCCCTTCCCTCATCCTAATCCTTTGTTGGTCTGCCTTAGTACTAACTCTAGCTTGGACCTGGACTACTTACTTATCTGCCACTGACCACTGCTACGGACCCAGATTATTCTCATTTGCTGCTTGACACTGACTATTGCTACAGACCTCAACTACGCTGTTTGCTGCCTGCCTTGATCTGTCCCTGGTAACTGTCAAACCACCGCCTGCCCTGACCTCAGCCCGGCCCCAGACTCCCTGACCACCCTATGAGACTATTGCCTAAGTCCTGCTGGTTCTGGAACCAAAAAATTCAATCTGCAGGGAATGGGGCTGGTATAGGTGAAGGTCCAGCCTTTTCCAGGCCAGGGTGCATTCACCAGCTTGGTATGTGAAAATAGGGAAGAGTGTTTTCAAGGAAAGTAATAAAATGGAGGGGGATATAGTTAACTGGGTTTTTGCACTTTGACATTTAAGAGTTCTGTGTTTGACACTTGACATTTAAAGAGTGTGAAAGATGGTACAGTCGTATTACATAATTGTAAATGAATATCTTAATTAAAATAGTCTGTTTTTTAATATAACAAATGGATAATGTTACTTTTGTCTGCTTTGTTCTCCTTGTATACAAATAAACAGTTATATAAGTTTACATACCCCTGGCAGAATTTGTAAGATGTGTAGCATTTTAAGAAAATATGAGTGATCAGACAAAACATCTAATTTTTAATGTGTTTCATATTAAACTATTATGCATCACAGAATAGCACAATCATTAAACAAACCATAGCAATAAAGGAAATAAAATTTTCCTATTCAAAAGTTTGCCTGTTTGCTCTTGTTCCAGTTTCTGCTTGTTCCTTCCTTGGTTGCCCTGTTCGTCCTATCTATCTTCTCTGTTCTGTCTCTGACTGACTTCCTGGATCCTGGCCTCCATCCTTCTGTCTGCTCTGACCTCTGGCTTGTTACCCGCTCTGCTGTCTGCCACCTGCCTCGACCCATGCTTCCCTTGACTCTTCTCTTGGATTGCCTTAGGGACCCACCTAAGTCCTGCTGGCCCTTGTAATCCAAGGGATCAACCTGTGTGGAACAGGGGTGGTATAGGTGAAGTTCTAGTTGGTCCCGCTGTAGGGTTTCTCTTCCAGCCGATGGGGTAGGCCTAGTGGACTTGCTCACTAGGCAGCAATCACCCCTTAGCACAAGGTCTCTACTCCAATAGGTATTACACCAGAATGAGCACCAGAAATTGACCCTGTGGCTTTGACTTATGCCAACAGGGGATACTGAGGAGCTGCTGCTCTGCTGAGCACTCGGCAAGGCAGACAATGCTGTACTGTGGAGAGGATCTGCTGCAACTCCTCAAGAGATTTATATAGCTAGTCTATACAGTGCGACCTGGAGCAAATGTGCATGGGGACAACCATCCACAAATGTAAATTTTGCTGATGGTGCTCTAGTACTAGGCAAACAAAAAGTTCATAACCAACTGTAATCGACATTATCTTACCACAGATACAGTGTTTGTACCCGCTGACTGTTTCTTCTTCTGCAACATCTCAAGGAGGCAAGGCCTCTTAGAGAAGCAGGAAAAAAAATTGATTTTCTTAGTTCGCACTGAAAAGTGCTTATGTGGAGCTGAGGCAGTGAAGCAAGAAAAAAATAAAGAAAAGTTATTGAAAAAATTAAGAAATTTGAGAATTTAGAGAAAAATATAAGGAGAGAGTGTATACATCTGTGCTTTAGCAAAAAATGACTGAGTAAATTCATGTCTTAATGCCCATGTGGAAAATCCTGCACATGCTCAATATAGCTCAAAGCTCTACTAGCTTGGAAAGAAGTCCGTTTGGTGCTGCCAGACTGTCACCCACATGAAATGGCTAATTGAAGCTGCTTATTGAAGGAAAGCAGAATTGCTTACCTATAACAGGTATTCTCCAAGGACAGCAGGATGTTAGTGTTCACTCACACTTGGGTGACATCATCGTATGGAGCCCGGTTCAGAACTTTGATGTCAAAGATTCTAGAGCTTTCAAACATGCCCTACTGAGCATGAGCAGGCAGAGTCCCTCAGTCCATGATAAGAACTCCCATATATGGAGAAACCAACTCCCAGGAGATGTGAGTGAGTTTCGTGAGGTTTAACATCCTGCTGTCCTCGAAGAATACCTGTTACAGTTAAGGAACTCTGCTTTCTCTGAGGATAAGCAGGATGGTAGTCCTCACACATGGGCGATTCCCAAGCTATAGACTGTCTTCACAGAACAAAGCAGAAAACTGAAGGGTGTGGAAAGCACCACCTCTCTCACTTTTGCCTGTAAGGCAGCCTACACACAAAGGGATCCAGGTGGGAAAAGAGTAGGGCTCTACAAAGAAAACTATAAACAAGACAGACATAAAACCCCAATGTGCAGCAGAGGTGTGATGCGAAAGCCAGCAAGAAACATTCTCCGCATCACGAAAAACATTCAGAGTGTTGGATCAGTAAATCCTGACGACAGTAATTCTAGAACCTCCTGGATACAGGAAAAAGTCTAGAGATGCAAACAAGAGAAGAACTCTTAGATGAAGACCACACAGTTTCCTTCAGTGTTACCAGACAACCAAAAACCAACTGGGGCCAGAGAGCTCTCCAGAAAGAAAATGCAATCCACTGGCATCTAGAGGACAGAATGCATCTACAGAATTGTGCTTCCTGTTTGGCTAATAGGCTCAATGGGCAGAAAAACCCAAGCAGTGCTTGGAAGAATAATCAGCAACAGCAGGATCTATGACAGACCCTACGTGCCAAAGTACCAGACATAGCTGACCACGCAGGACTGCATTAAGATTTTCAGGGGATGAGAGGCAATCTTTGAATGGGATTGCTAGCACAAACACCCGAGCAGAGAGATAAGTTAGGCCTGAAGTTCACCCACAATGTACCCTGTCAAGAGTAGGGCTATTCATCCTGTCTACAGGATAGTTCAGGTGAGCAGGAAGGCACTTTGGACAACCCAGTAAGAAAAGCTAAAGGCAGTACTGGCCAGAACTTAGCAAAAAATAGGGGAAAAGTGGTGTATCATTCCGTGCAGGTATACACCAAGATATACCATGAAGGCCCTAGCTTTTTCTCCTCTTCTCTTGACATTCCAACTGGAAGTTGGAAGGAGCAAAGAACACAAGGAGGCAGACCACTGGACATCTGGGGTAAGAACAAGTTGCTAGGTTGTATATCGCAACCCCAAGTGAATAACTCACTGCCGATTCCAGTAGGGAGTTACCCCCCTGAGAAAGCCCTCAGCCTGCTGGGAACAGCTGAAACTGAGTGCAAATCCTCCCAGGAAGAAATCCAGAAACACTCCACTAAGAGACAGGAAGCCAGGGTGCTGCAAGTGCAAACCCCTTTAGAACAGGATTTCTTCACCGGCCTAGAAACCCTAAGGGTACCAGGGAGCGATCAGTGTGATCTTGGAAAAGACTGCCCACCAACCTGGCTTAAGTATTAATACCTCAGCCATGATTACATATACCTCCCCCAAAGCAGCACACGGTCCAGGAAATGGAACAACCATTGCATGAACCAAGACTCTTGCAGGCAGACAGGGTTATTCCTAAAATGGGGAAGCATAGCTTGCAAGTCACTTCAACCAAAGAGTAGCATCTCTGTTGCAGGGTCCCTCGTCCTCCAACCCTCTCAACTATGGACATGGTGAGAGGTTGAAAGGCATACTTGCCAATTAGATGGACCAGAACCCTCCTGAGGCAGGGTCCCCGCAGGCAAGAATGATTGGAAATAGTGGTCCTCCATGAAAAACACCCATTCAGCTCAGCAGGTATCAAAGGTGACTCCGAGATGGAAGAAACCCCTAATCTTCACTGGAGAGCTACCCCAAAGAGTAGATTCCTAGTACAATATGGAGACCGAATCTGGAATGGTTCCCTCACGAAATGCTGTGCCATAGGACGACCTAAGGAGAGCACTACCGCTAGACAGGCTCTCGGATCCTGTGAGGAATAGAGAGCGACTGCAGTCAGAAGCAGTGACATCTCTTTTCCAGAAAATGGAGAATGAGGCCACCCATTGTAGGAGTGGACAACCAAGCATCTGGGGGGAGAACACACAAGGGTTGCCCTGGAAATCCAATAGTATATCCCCTTCCTGATTGGACAGGAAAGCTACTACAATTGGGGTCTCCTGATCCCAAAAAGCCTTCCAACTTTCAGGTGAGAGTTGGGTTACAGTCACTGACTGCTGAGGTTCAGAAGTGACCAAATCGTTCGCTTGCAAACATTTTCAGATGGGATAGGCCACCATGGTAATCAACGGAGCCACTGCTGCCCCCCAGTCCTAACTTACAAGGTGATGCCCTTTTTCAAAAGAATCGAGGCTCCAGTTTGGTGATAAACCTGCATGGGACGGAGCCCCAGGGGCTTCCCCACAAAGGGGATTTCTAATAGGGGAGGGGGTTGAAAGACATAGTCCTCTTCTAAGAAAGGGGAAGACTCCCAACACTACCCACCTGGTATCCACTCCCATAGGGTTTCAACCAAAAATGCAATCTTAAATCAGTCCTGCAGCTGCAGTACTCAACCTGTTGTGCTCATCAACAAGGGAAACACACTCATACAGTAGAGGACAACTGGAAGAATAGTGCTTTCCGCTATAAAAGCACGATGACCAGTACTCATACAGCAGTATCCAGTTGATGCTGCGAGCTTGATGGCGTCCCTCGCTTGTGGCTGTGGACGATGATAGACTCTAAAGCAACTCTAGCACTCATTAATACTGATGGTGCATGAAACCAGGCAGGGCCTCCAATGCCCACCAATCCCAGTGGCTCAGGGCCCCCGAAATCAATCGACAACCATGGTGCCCGATAGCTATAGGCCAGTGATAGACAGCATGATGCCCCTTGGTGCCCCGTCTGGACAACACAAAGGAGACTCGGGAACACTAGACTACTTCGCCTGGATGCCTTGGCGCTCCAGAGTGCTTCAGGTCAATGGCAGCCCCGCTGCTTGACAGCACCAATTTTGTCTAAGGCCCGAAACCCGTCGCCTGAGGACTTCAGTGAAGGCTCTCAGAAGCCCCAGTGATCGATGGTCTAGAGGGCGACCAGGGTGCTCAATGGCAATCCCAATGCCTTGTCGATGGTGCTCAACATAGTCTAGAGCGGTAATGAATGGCATCACTGGCCAACAATTCCGATGGCCTCCATGGTGGCCACGCATGCACCTCAATGGGATTGATGGTGGCTCTGTTGGCGTTGAGGGGGACCATGGCACTCTATGACAATCCTGGTCCTTGATGCTGTACAGACCACGACACTAGAGGTTGGTGCCGCAACTCCACTGCATCAAGGCCCAAGGCACTCAATGACGCTAAGGTCTATGCCGTTCCTCCGGTGCACTGATGCCCCTCGGCGCCCGCTGTCGCCCTCGGCACAGAAGGCCCAGCCAGTGTGCTTGATGGTGTCCATGTGGCACTTATGGCATCAAGGGCGGTCACTTACCTTGATGGTATCAAGGGTGACCATGGCACTCAATGGCAGTCCTGGGCTCCAACACGGTCTTGACAGACACGTCAGACCATTGGTGCACTGACATGGGTGTGCAGGGCAAACATTACTGGGAATGGCACCAAAGGTGCAGCACAAATGCCACTTGTCCAGGTTCCTGCTCACCCTCTTTCACAAAGACTGCACTGCCATCAAAGGCAAGCAGGAGGGGAGATTATGTCACCCAGGACTCCTGCCTGTCGAGATTAGTTCCTCTGATTATGGGGGAGGATGAACTCCCCCCCCCCCCCTTCAGGAATGTTACAGTCCTCAATTTCTTCACTGTCTGAACCTCCATCGATGCCGGTCAATCGGTGAAACAAATGGAACTGCTGCCTGGGTAGAACTCAGGTGAGTCCCCAGGCTTAGCAGCCTACACAGATCACCCACAGACTGCATTCTGTCAATCATGCCAGCACCTGATAAAGGTACAAAAACAGATAGAGCAAGGATAAGACAGATACTAAACTGCAGGTGCAGTATTTATGTAAGAGACAGTATATTAAACTCTGCCAGGCTGTATAGCAACTAGGGCCCGCCATGCGGCTACCGGAAGGTAGAAAGAAGAGGAAAAAAGGAAAAAAACCCCAGAAAATTTCTGTAAGGTAAAGGAAAGAAAAGCAACTGCAGCTCTAGAAAAAAATCAATTACAAAAACTGTGAGGAGACAGCAAAGCTGAATACAGTGTCTCACACGGCTCCACAGAAATAAAAGATTGAGGGACTCTGCCTAAGGGGCAGGGTGATAACTACAGCTGCACATGCTCAATAGGGCATGTCTGAAAGTTCTAGAATCTTTGAGATCAAAATTCCAGAGCAGGCTCCATCTGACATTACCCTTGGGGGGGGGGGGGGAATACCCACAGATGTCTATATGCAACAAATGACTTGCTGAACAAGACAGATGACAGTGGATTTAAAAATATTGTGGAGGGTTTGACATCATGAGCTATCTTCAAAGCAAAGCTATACGAGCGCCATTACCAAAGGCAACCCACTTCAGGGAGACAAGTACCGGTATGCAGTTACCTGTGGAAAAAAGTGGTTGGTAGCTGCTATTAACAATAAAGTCAGGTGAATTGTCGCTGCTGCACATATGCTGTCTGAAAAGAAAAGCAATACACGTGCCACTGTCAGTGGCAAGTCGTGGCAGAGCAAGTCAGCAACTGGTACTAATCCACAGTGACTTGTATGGACCAAATGACCCTAGGCAGCTCTTGAAAATAGATATTCCTTGACCCCATTTTTATTACTCGAAGTGAACTACATCATTGAAACATTGGAGGAAATCAGAGTACATGGCATTGACAAGTAAAAAGGTTCTGAAGTACCTTGAATCAATTTGCATAGACTACGGAGGAAGAAAAGTATGTAAATAAAGCAACTCCTACAAATCTCTGGCTGTTTTGAAGTGCTGAAAAAAGTGCAAAAAGCGGACTACTAAAAAAAAAAAATAATAAAATAAATTCTAAATTAATTAATTAATAAATACAAGGGCTCAAACATCAGATGACAGCACCTTAGAATTATGTAACAGAGTAATAGCTGCATGCTGCTTGAGATAGCAGGGAACATGCTGCTAGAAACCAACCTTCCCATGAAGGCAGACTGTATATTGAACCTCCTGCCCGACAGGGTCACAGCAGATAACTCCTGAATTGATAGGATGGCATTTGGCCATCAAGCCTACATACATCTCCTAGATTAGAAGCATTTCAGTGAGAGAAAAACTGGCTCCCAGCCAGCCCTGTATGAGCATGCAATTTTTATTTTGTACCCTCTCTAAGATAGTGCCATTGGTCAGAACACATGGCTATTACAAGATGTCTACTATCCACATGTAGATGCTGGCCCATATTTGCCCTTTCCAAGATGACCACTACCATCTAAAGCAGTGGTTCTCAACCGGTGTGTCGCAACACATCAATGTGTCCCGAAGCACTCACAGTTGTGTCGCTATACTTCCTGGTCCCCCGCTGGCCCAGAGCTCCCCCTGCCTCAGCGAAATAGAAATTCATCCTCCGCCCGGGCTTAAAATGCTGATAGCCCAGACAGAATGCAGCAGCAGAGCTGGAGTCAGCAGCACCAGCATGGTCTCTTTTTCCCGCCCCCCATGGTCCGGAAGAGGAATGCAGTGGCTGCGCACACGGGAAGAAGAGACCATGCTAGTGCTAGCAGTGTGGCCCCGAAGAAGAAAAGCGTGGCCCAGAGCACAACAGGAGCAACGTCAGCCCCCGCGGCCGATGGGAGTCCTTTCTCGAGGTCTGGAAGTGGAGGCTGCTGCTGCCGCTAGTTAGGTGGCGGGAGAGAGTGAGCAAGCAAGCATGCATATGTGTTTGAGATAGTGTGTGAGAGACAGAGAGAGAGAGAATGTATATAAGTGAGTGACTGAGAGCCTGAATGTGTAATTGTGTGATTGAAAATCTTTTGTAAAAGAGAGTATGTGTGTGTGATTAAAATCTTTTGTGTGTGAGAGAGATAGCATGAATGTAAGTTTATGACTGAGAACCTGTATGTGCGAGAGAGATCATGTGTATGTATGATTAAGAGCATGTGTGAGACAGTATGTGATCGAGAGCCTTGTGAGAGAAAGAGCATGTTTGTAAGTGTGTGATGGAAAACCTGTGTATGTGTGAAGAGACAGCATGTGTGTAAATGCGCGATTAACAGCATATATAAGTGAGAGAAAAAGCAAGTGTAAATGTGTGTGATTGAGAGCCAGTGTGTGAAAGAGAGGAGAAAATTGCAAGCAAACTATCCCTCCTCCTGCTAACTCAAAACAATCTCAGGACACCTGTATATCAAATGCTCCCAGGTATTTAGAGCAAAGCATTTTTTTATCATTATTTTTCATCGTAAAGCATATTTTCATTATTGGGTCTTTGGGCCTGCTATTTGGAAATATTTTATTGGTTTCTAGAAATTTTTGGTATGAGTTTTTAATTATTGGATATTTCCTTCATCAGCTGGTTTTACTGCTACTGATTTTATATTTCTTGATTTGTTTCATGACACTGGTGATGTTTCTCTTTTTCCTTTGTTACACTGCACACAGAATCTCTGGCTTGTTGCGGTTTCCAGTTCAGTTTTCATTGGCATGTTTCTATTTATACTTTATAGTCTCTTTATTCTTTGTGGTGAGGATCTGAACGTGTGACTGAGGTGAGTTTTTCTGCTGGCATGTAGTTTCTGTGTAGGACTCTATAGCAGTCTGGCTTGGTCCGTTTTCCTAATAGGAGTACTGGAGTTTTACGGCCTGGTGTAATATTTTCAGTTTTGCCTTCTAAGTTTGAGTGCTGGAAATTGGTGCTGTTTTGGTATGGGATGTTTATGCAATTTCTGTTCAGACAGAGTACTTACTTTCCCTTGTGTCATTCTTAACAATAAAAATAATACTGGGCCTTTATTTTTTATTTTTTTTATTTCCGTCATGAATTGAGCAATGTGTCAGATGTGAGCGTGGTCTATAAGGTGTATCACGATGGGAAAAAGGTTGAGAACCACTGATCTAAAGCACACAAAGTCTGGCAGATAAAATTAACCTTCAGGGCTAACAGAAAGCCCCATCTGCATCCATACCCTGATTTAATATCTATATATATTAAATATTTGTACAGATTCGTTAGGTCACCATGATATGCGGATAGGGGGCAGTCTGTGAGCATGATACTCGACAACTATGTACATATATAAATCTAAGCATAGCCAAATAGCAAGAGAGTCTGAGGCAGCCAGCTGATCCTACAGGCATCCAAGTCCATAAGAACATAAGAAATTGCCATGCTGGGTCAGACCAAGGGTCCCATCAAGCCCAGCATCCTGTTTCCAACAGAGGCCAAAACCAGGCCACAAGAACCTGGCAATTATCCAAACACTGAGAAGATCCCATGCTACTGATGCAATTGATAGCAGTGGCTATTCCCTAAGTAAACTTGATTAATAGCCGTTAAAGGACTTCTCCTCCAAGAACTTATCCAAACTTTTTTTGAACCCAGCTACACTAACTGCACTAACCACATCCTCTGGCAACAAACTCCAGAGCTTTATTGTGCGTTGAGTGAAAAAGAATTTTCTCCGATTAGTCTTAAATGTGCTACTTGCTAACTTCATGGAATGCCCCCTAGTCCTATTATTCAAAAGTGTAAATAACCGAGTCACATCTAATCGTTCAAGACCTCTCATGATCTTAAAGACCTCTATCATATCCCCCCTCAGCCATCTCTTCTCCAAGCTGAACAGCCCTAACCTCTTCAGCCTTTCCTCATAGGGGAGCTGTTCCATCCCCTTTATCATTTTGGTTGACCTTCTCTGTACCTTCTCCATCGCAACTATATCTTTTTTGAGATGTGGCGACCAGAATTGTACACAGTATTCAAGGTGTGGTCTCACCATGGAGCGATATAGAGGCATGATGACATTTTCCGTTTTATTAACCATTCCCCTAATAATTCCTAACATTCTGATTGCTTTTATGACTGCTGCAGCACACTGAGCCGACAATTTTAAAGTATTATCCACTATGATGCCTAGATCTTTTTCCTGGGCGGTAGCTCCTAATATAGAACCTAACATCGTGTAACTACAGCAAGGGTTATTTTTCCCTATATGCAACACCTTGCACTTGTCCACATTAAATTTCATCTGCCATTTGGATGCCCAATTTTCCAGTCTTGCAAGGTCCTCCTGTAATGTATCACAGTCTGCTTGTGATTTAACTACTCTGAATAATTTTGTATCATCCGCAAATTTGATAACTTCACTCGTCGTATTCCTTTCCAGATCATTTATATATATCTATCTCTATCTATATCTATATATATATCTATCTATATTGAAAAGCACCGGACCAAGTACAGACCCCTGAGGCACTCCACTGTTTACCCTTTTCCACTGAGAAAATTGCCATTTAATCCTACTCTGTTTCCTGTCTTTTAACCAGTTTGTAATCTACGAAAGGACATCGCTTCCTATCCCATGACTTTTTTTTAGTTTTCGTAGAAGCCTCTCATGAAGGACTTTGTCAAATGCCTTCTGAAAATCCAAATACACTACATCTACCGGTTCACCTTTATCCACATGTTTATTAACCCCTTCAGAAAAATGAAGCAGATTTGTTAGGCAAGACTTCCCTTGGGTAAATCCGTGTTGACTGTGATCCATTAAATCATGTCTTTCTATATGCTTTACGATTTTGATCTTGAAAATAGTTTCCACTATTCTTCCCGGCACTGAAGTTAGGCTCACTGGTCTATAGTTACCCGGATCGCCCCTGGAGCCTTTTTTAAATATTGGGGTTACATTGGCCACCCTCCAGTCTTCAGGTACAATGGATGATTTTAATGATAGGTTACAAATTTTAACTAATAGATCAGAAATTTCATTTTTGAGTTCCTTCAGTACCCTAGGATGCATACCATCCGGTCCAGGTGATTTGCTACTCTTTAGTTTGTCAATCTGGCCTACTACATATTCCATGTTCACAGTGATTTCGTTCAGTTCGTCTGACTCATCACCCCTGAAAACCATCTCCGGAACTGGTATCTTCCCAACATCCTCATTAGTAAACACGAAAGCAAAGAATTCATCATCCTGTTCAAAACTCTTTCCCTTATTCACAAAAGTATCACCAATGAAAACTACAATTGGCTCTGCCCCCCACTCCTTCCTCGCACATCCACCAGATCCACACGTCCTGCCCTCCAAGGAACACTCCGCTCCCCCTCTATCAAACCCTACAAGCTAAAATATACAATGAATAGAGCTTTCTCCCTCTCCGCCCCCACTCTTTGGAACTCTCTCCCTCCAGATCTCCGCACGGAAACATCCACCCCAAAATTCAAAAAGAAACTAAAAACTCTGCTCTTTCAACAAGCCTACCTTCCTACTACTCCATCCACATGATGTATTAAAACCTTTTTTTCCATAAGACTGTTTGATTTCTCTTGTAAATAAGACTGCTTGAATTCTCTTGTAAATATCTTGTACATATATTTCATATCTATTATAAAACCTGTGTTTTCTATATCTTTTGAAATACCTTTATCTCTAATGTTATAGTTACTGTTCTAGGAAATGCTCTGCCTTCCATTTGTTTCTTGTAATACCTTTTTAATTCTAATTTTATAGTTAATGTTCCATGTAAAGGCTATGCCTACCTATTTCGAGTTAATTGTACACCGATACGATGCGCAAACGGTTGTCGGTATATAAAAAAATGTTAAATAAATAAATAAAATTTAGTTTTTCTGCAATGGCCTTATCTTCCCTAAGAGCCCCTTTAACCCCTCGGTTATACATATAAAAAAAATTGTATTCATGAACTACACGTTAAAATAAGTGGGCAATACTCGCTATAAACAAGGCTAATATAATATCAAGTAAACAAAGTATAGAATGATATATATATTTAAAAATATATATATATATATATATATATATATATTTAAATATATATATATATATATATTTATATATATATTTAAAAAAATACATATATATTTAAAAAAAAACCCATATATTTAAATATATATATATTTGAATAATTATATATTTAAATATATATACACACACATTGCTAGGTTGTGGCAGAGCCTGGACACTTATAGGTATATCGGCTGGTGGCCTCAAACCCTCTCGCAATTTGGCTGTGCATACAGAGATTTTATATATATATGTAGGATAAAAGCACACACAATTCTATCTTTTCCAAAACACAAAAAATGTTTATATTTAAAGTAAATATTTATTCAAACAATTATCCTATAAAAAGAAATTACATATATTCAACCCTAAAAAGATTTTTCCTAAGATTTATATATACATTTTAACACACATATTTACTCTTCATTGATATATTGAATACATCAGTAAATATTCCAAACCCTCAACTCGACTATTACTAATCTCAAGCTAACACAAAATGTAGAGATTACTTACCTGATAATCTCGTTTTCCTTAGTGTATGCAGATGGACTCAAAACAAGTGGGTATAGTGTGCTCGTGCTAGCAGTTGGAGACTGATCTGACGTCAGCACGGGTACATATACCCCCCACAGGAAGTGCCACAAATCAGTAATCTTCCTTGCAAAAGCTGTAGCTGACCGATCGATTAATTAGCAGGATTACCCTGACCGAATGATAGTAGCTGGAGACCGCCAGTGTTCTCAACCGGAAGGCGTCGACACCCAGCAGGGTGGATGGCCTATTATAAGAAAACATGGCTTACCGTGAATCCCCATGTATGCCGGCAGCCGGGCGAGATGCTGAGTCCGTCTGCATACACTAAGGAAAACGAGATTATCAGGTAAGTAATCTCTACATTTCCTAGCGTGTAGCAGATGGACTCAAAACAAGTGGGATGTACAAAAGCTACTCCCGGACTGGGCGGGAGGCTGCCCGAGGACAGTTTAGGATTGCCCTCGCAAATGCTGTGTCCTCCCTGGCCTGGACGTCCAGATGGTAGAATCTGGAGACGGTATGGAGGGAGGACCACGTCGCCGCTTTACATATCTCTGCAGGCGACAGCAGCTTAGCTTCTGCCCAAGAGGCCGATTGTGCTCTGGTAGAATGAGCCTTGACCTGTAGAGGCGGTGGTTTTCCCGCCTCTTTGTAGGCTGCCTTGATAACTTCTTTAATCCAGCAGGCGATGGTTGGCCCCGTGAGGCCGCTTCCCCTTGCTTCTTCCCGCTGTGCAGGATGAACAGGTGGTCCGTCTTTCGTACTGCTTCAGACATTTCTAGGTATCTGGACAGCAGTCTGCGATGTCAAGATGGCGTAGCATTCGACCTTCCTCCGACTTCTTCAAACCTTCCGTGGCAGGCAAGGATATGGTTTGGTTGAGGTGAAAGTGTGAGACCACTTTGGGTAAAAAGGATGGAACTGTGCGAAGATGGATAGCCTCTGGAGTGATTCTGAGAAATGGATCACGACAGGATAGTGCTTGTAGCTCTGAGATGCGGCGTGCTGAACACACAGCCAGCAAGAACACCATCTTCAAGGTTAACAAATGGAGGGACAGGCCTCGAAGGGGCCTGAAGGCTGATCCCGCCAAAAATTCCAATACCAGGTTGAGATTCCACAAGGGCACCGGCCACTTCAGTGGCGGGCGAATGTGCTTGACTCCTTTCAGGAAACGTGAGACGTCTGGGTGGTTGGCAATGGTGTTGCCATCAATCCTGGGACCGTAGCAAGACAGCGCTGCTACCTGAACCTTGATGGAGCTGAGGGACAGATCCTTCTGAAGTCCATCTTGCAGGAAGTCTAAAATGATAGGAATCTTAGCGGCATGCGGATTGGTGCTGTGAGAGTCGCACCAGGCTTCAAAAACTCTCCAGATCCTGATATATGTTAGGGATGTGGAGAACTTGCGTGCTCGGAGGAGTGTATCTATAACCGGCTCCGAGTATCCCCTTTTCTTCAGTCTAGCCCTCTCAATGGCCAGACCGTAAGAGAGAATTGAGCTGGATCCTCGTGGAGGATGGGACCTTGCCGCAGCAGGTCCCTGTAGGGGGGCAGAAGTAGAGGGTTCCCTGCCAGTAGTCTTCTCATGTCTGCGTACCAGGGTCTTCTTGGCCAGTCCGGGGCCACTAGAAGAACTAGGCCTCTGTGTCGCTGAATCCTGTGTACAATGGCGCCCAGCAGGGGCCATGGAGGAAAGGCGTATAGCAGGATCCCTTGAGGCCATGGCTGTACCAGGGCATCGATCCCCTGAGCCCGAGGATCCCGCCTGCGGCTGAAATATCTGGGAACTTGAGCACTGGACATGTCCGCTAAGAGGTCCATGGCTGGCGTCCCCCAGTGATCCACAATTATCTGAAAAGCTGTGGGTGACAGCTGCCACTCCCCCGAATTTAGGCTTTCGCTGCTGAGGAAGTCTGCCGTCGTATTGTCCTTCCCGGCAATGTGGACGGCAGAGATGTTCTGGAGATTTGCTTCTGCCCAAATCATCAGGGGAGTTATTTCCAGGGACACTTGTTGACTTCTGGTTCCACCCTGACGATTGATGTATGCCACCATGGTGGCGTTGTCCAACATCACTCTGACCGCACTGTCGTGAAGTCTGTGGGCAAATCGCAGGCACGCTAGCCTGACTGCCCGTGCCTCTGGTCGGTTGATGTTCTACCTCGACTCTTCTCTGGTCCACCGCCCTTGGGCGGTGAGCTCCTTGCAGTGCGCTCCCCATCCGTTCAGGCCGGCACCTGTGGTGAGTAGAATCCAGGTTGGGGCGGACATTCTTGACCCCCGGCTCATATGGCCGGGCTGTAACCACCATCGTAACTGATACCGCACTCTGGCCGGTAGAGGTAGGCGTACGGTGTAGTTCTGTGATCGTGGGCTCCATCGAGATAGAAGGGCGCGTTGCAATGGTCTCATATGAGCCCGCGCCCAGGGCACCACTTCCAGAGTGGATGCCATGAGGCCGAGGACCTGAAGGTAATCTCGAGCTGTGGGCCGGCTGGCACTCAACAGGGCCTGCAGATGACTCTGGAGTTTTAATATTCTCTTGGAGATCAGGCTGACCCTGTCTTCTCGGGTGTCGAATTGGACCCCTAGGTATTCCAGCGACTGGGACGGATGTAGGGAGCTCTTGCTTAAGTTGACTACCCATCCGAGGCTCTCCAGAAGAGCAATAACTCTGTTGGTTGCCCGGTGGCTCTCCTCCGGTGACTTTGCCCTGATCAGCCAATCGTCCAGGTAGGGATGGACGAGAATTCCTTCCTTCCTGAGTGCCGCCGCCACTACTACTATTACCTTGGTAAAGATCCGCGGCGCGGTGGCTAACCCGAAGGGCAAAGCTCGGAACTGGAAGTGCTGATTCAGGACTTTGAAGCGTAAATAGCACTGGTGATCCCGATGGATTGGGATATGCAGGTAGGCTTCTGACAGATCTAGGGAGGTGAGAAAATCCCCTGGCTGTACTGAATTCTTGACCGACCGTAGAGTTTCCATGCGAAAGCTGGGGACCCGTAGGTGTCGGTTGACTGACTTGAGGTCCAGGACGGGCCTGAAAGTGCCCTCCTTCTTGGGTACTATGAAATAAATGGAATAATGCCCAGAATTTACCTCTCCCGTAGGTACTGGGACTATGGCTTTTAGGGCCAGGAGCCTCTGTAAGGTCACTTCTAGTGCCGCTGCCTTGAGCAGTGAACAAGGAGATTCCACAAACTTGTTCGGCGGAAGCCGAAAGAAATTCAGGTAATATCCCTCTCGGATAATGGCGAGGACCCACTGGTCCGAAATAATCTCGACCCACCTGCGGTAGAAGAGGGTTAGCCTGCCCCCTATGGCTGCTACCCCCGGATGGGTCGGCTGATTGTCATTGTGGGTTGCGGCCGGGGCCGGAACCCGAGCCGGTTCTCCTCTTGTTGTGCTTAGTCCGAAAGGATTGGTTCCTGGCCTGGGAACGAGGTGCTCGATAGCGAGTCCTGTAAGGGTTGAAGCGCTACGAAGTTCTACCTCTAGATGGTCTAGAAAAAGAACGCTGGCTCCTCCTCGCCCTGTCTTCTGGTAGACGGGGTAATGGGGAGGCACCCCATTTCGTAGCCCAGCTCTCGAGATCGCTGCCGAACAATAAAGAACCCTTAAAGGGCATTCTTGTGAGTCGTGTCTTGGAGGACGAGTCGGCCACCCAATGACGTAGCCAAAGCTGCCTCCTGGCTGCCACTGAAGAGGAGACTCCCTTGGCTGCCGTACGAACGAGGTCGGAGGCCGCGTCAGTGAGAAATGCGAGAGCTGATTCCATGTCTGCTTCCTGGGTGTTGTTTCTCGCTTGTGATAAACAGGAACGTGTCACCATGGTGCAGCAGGTCGCGATTCGTAGGGACATGGCTGCTACCTCAAAGGCTTGTTTCAGAATGGTATCCATGCGTCGGTCATGCGAATCCTTGAGGGCCGCTCCCCCCTCAACCGGAATGGTGGTGTGCTTCACTATTGCGTTAACTATGGCGTCTACCCTAGGGCACGCCAACAGCTCCTTGGATGCCGGATCCAGAGGGTACATGCCTGCCAAGGCCCGACCCCCTTTAAATGAGGCCTCCGGTGCCTTCCATTCCAGATCGATTAGCTGCTGTGCTGCCTGTAAGAGGGGAAAATGGTGAGCCGGTTGGCGCAGGCCCTCTAACAGGGCGTTCATTTTCGGGCCCCCTGGGGTATCCTGGCCCGGAATGGTCAGCTCCGATAGGCATTGCGAGACCAGGCCTGAAAGATCCTCTTTCTGAAAGAAGCGCCTCATAGTCCGATATGGCTCTATCTCCAAGGGAAGTTTACCCTCCTTGGGGGGCTCCTCACTATCCTGGGAGCAATCCGAATCCCCATAATCGGGGCTGGCAGTAGGCAAGTGGCTGCGCCTAGGTCTCGAGGGGCCCGGTACCAGATCCACCGGAACGGAAAAATCCATTCAAGGAGCAGACTGCATCTGGACAAAGGTGTGAATCCCCTTGAATAATTTTACCCAGGAAAGCGAAGCCGGATCTGGCCGTATGGGCACCAGGTCTCTCGGGTTCCCTGGCTGCTCGCTGCGGCCTGCTAAGTCCGGTGTGCTCCCTGAGGAACCGCTGGGCTGGGGCCGGTCCTGTCCTAGAACTCCCATGGCCTCCTCACATTGGGCACATAGTGAGTCTGCTCCCTCGCTCTGTGTAGCTCTGAGGTTGCATGCTGAGCAGAGGCTTAGAGCTTTCATGCCAGATTCTGGAGGTGCCGGCTCTGCGGCCGCATGGGCTCTCATGCTCCATTCGCCTGAAATCCGGTGTCGCCCAATATGTGCGCCTAACAAGAGCGCTTAACAGCATGCGCCTATCCGCGGGCGTCTTATGAACGTGCGCCTATCCGCGGGTGTCTTATGAACGTGTGCCTATCCGCGGGCGGCTTATAAACGTGCGCCTATCCGCGGGCGGCTTATAAACGTGCGCCTATCCACGGGCAGCTTAGAACCGTGCGCCTATCGCGTGCGTGAACAACGTGCGCCTATCTCGTGCGCTAATAACATGCGCCTATCGCGTGCGCTAAGAACCTGCGCCTATCGCGTGCGCTAAGAACCTGCGCCTATCGCGTGCGCTAAGAACCTGCGCCTATCGCGTGCGCTAAGAACCTGCGCCTATCGCGTGCGCTTAGCTCAGTAACGAGCGCTCAGCAGCGAAGTTGAGTAGGCAGGCAAAATGGCAACCTCCTTGGCGTGCTGCCTCGTAGGCAGGCCCAGCGAATCCACACTTCCTTGGAGACCAAGTAAAGATATACGCCTTACCTTGTCTTCGGCGCTTCCCAGTTGCAACCCGGGCGGTCTCCGGCTGCGGGGGGAGTATACCTTCAACCACCGTGCATAAGGAAGTGCGCCCGCTGCCTCTAAGCCGCGCTCGAACTCGTCTCGCTCGGGGGCCAAGCCGCGCCCGAGCCCTTCTCACTCGGGGGCTAGGTCCCTGCCGCGAACCGGCCACCGGACCGAGGCACTTACATCTGAGGGACCACGGAAGTCAGCTCGGGAAAACTCAACTGGGTGAGGACCTCACCACAGGAGTGCGGGGCTTGTCTTCAATAGATTTCTTCTAGGAATTTAGTCGTTTGAATTTGGAAACACGCTCAGCGAGCGTGAGGTAGCTCCAAACTGCTTTGAAGACAGAAATTACTGATTTGCGGCACTTCCTGTGGGGGGGTATATGTACCCATGCTGACGTCAGATCCGTCTCCAACTGCTAGCACGAGCACACTATACTCACTTGTTTTGAGTCCATCTGCTACACGCTAGGAAATTTCAGATTTCTCTGTAGTCTTATTTCGAGTGGCATGGTGTTCCATAGTACGGGACCAGCCAGTGACAGTGCTCTTTCCCTTACTTGCATGAAATGTGCTGATTTGACAAAGGGGACAGTTAGTAGAGCTTTATTTGCAGATCTCAGGTTTCTTTGTGGTACGTGCACATGCAGTGCCGTGTTAAGTCAGTCGGCTTTTTCATCGTGGATTAGTTTATGGATTATACAAAGTGCCTTAAATTGTATTCTTTGTTCAACTGGAAGCCAGTGGAGTTCAGCAAGTGTTCCTGTAATGTGGTCACTTTTTTTTGCCTGTCAAAAATCTGGCAGCGGAATTTTGCAATATTTGCAGAGGCCGAATTGTAGATTGAGGTAGTCCTAAAAGCAGGGAGTTACAATAATCTGTGCTTGCAAATATCATTGTTTGTAGAACTGTGCGAAAATTGTTAATCGTTAGTAGAGGTTTTAGTCTTCTCAGGATCATTAGTTTTGCATAACCTTTTATTTTCTGTGAGATGTGTTTCATGTTTAGCTCAGGGTCAATTATTACTCCTAGATTCCTAACTTTTATTGCTAACTCAGCGGTTTGAATATTTTTGATTGTGAATGTTGGTTGTGTGTGGTGTGTGTTTTTACGTTCAAGGTGTAAGAATTCAGTTTTGTCAATGTTTATTACCAGTTCCATCTGGTTTAGGAGCTGTTTGATTATTTCTAGATACATATTGGCTAGTTTCATAGTTTCTTCGATGGTGTTTGGAATGGGTAACAGTAATTGTATATCATCTGTGTAAATGTAGTGTATGATTCCCAGTCCTGCTAGTAAATGACATACTGGGAGGAGGTAAATGTTAAAGAGTGTTGCAGATAGGGCTGATCTCTGTGGGACACCAGTTAGCAGTGTGACTTTGAAAGTGCATTTTTGATTTGTACCTGGAAACATCTATTGTTTAAGTATGACTCGAACCATTTTATTGTTTTATTAGTGAGTCCTATTTCTTTCAGTCTATTGATTAGTATTCTGTGGTTTACAGTGTCAAATGCTGCAGAGAGATCTACTAGAACCAGAATGTATTGTGTTCCTGTATCGAATCCTCTTAAGATATTGTCTGATAGAGCTAATAGCAATGTTTCTGTACTGTAGTGTTTGCGGAATCCATGTTGTGCTGGGTATAGTATGTTATTTTCAAGGTGGTTTGATAGTTGTTTTTGAACTGATTTTTCGATTAGTTTGGCTATTAGGGGTAAGTTGGAGACTGGTCTGTAGTTACTAAGATTTAAGGGGTCAAGGTTCTTTTTCTTAATAATTGGTTTGATTACGGCTCCTTTCAAGGTATCCGGCATTACTCCTCCATCTAGTGAGAGGCTGATGATTTTAGTTAAGGTTGGGGTTATTGTGTCGGCTATTTTTTTAAGTTCTGTAATGGGTATGGTGTCGATTAAGTGGGTAGCAGGGTTTAATTGCTTAATCATTTTTTCTACTTTTATTCTACATTTATTCAGTCCATTCCACTCATTTTATAAACCTCTATCATATCTCCCCTTAGCTGTCTCTTCTCCAAGCTGAAGAGTCCTAACCTCTTTTAGCCTTTCCTCACATTCCATCCCCTTTATCATTTTGGTCGCCCTTCTCTGTACCTTTTCTAATTCTGCTATAGCTTTTTAAAGAAGTGCACACAATACTCAAGATGAGGTTGCACCCTGGAGTGATACAAAGCCATGATATTCTGTTTTATTCTCCTTTCTTAATAATCCCTAGCTTTCTTGGCTGCTGTTTCACAATGAGCTCAAGATTTCAATATACTATCAATGACAACGCTTAGATCCTTTTCCTGAAAAGTGACTCCTAATGTGGAACCCTGCATTGTATAGCTATAACTTTGGTTTCTCTTCCCTAAGGGCATCAAGTTGCACTTGTCCACATTACACTTAATTTTCCATTTGCATGTCCAGTCTTCTATTTTTGCAAGATCCTCTTGCAATTTCTCACAATCCTCTTGAAATTTAACTTTGAATAATTTTGTCTCATCAGCAAATCTGATCACCTCACTTGTTCCCATTTCCAGGTCATTTATAAATATATTAAAAAGCAGTAGTCCCAAAACAAATCATTGGGGCACTCCACTATTCACCTTTCTCCAATGAGAACAGTTACTATTTAGCTCTACTCTGTTTTCTATCTTTTAACTAGTTGGCAATCCACAATAGGACACTGCCCCCTATCCCATGACATTTTAATTTCCTAAGTCATCTCTCATGAGGGATTTTTGTCAAATACTTCCTGGAAATCCAGGTACACTATATCAACTGGCTCACCGTTAGCCACATTTACGACCTCAAAAAGTAGCAAGTTGGTGAGGCAAGACTTCCCTTGGCTAAATCCATGTTGGTTTTGTCCCATTAATCTATGCCTATCAATATGTTCAGCAATTTTGTTCTTTATATTAGTTTCTACCATTTTGCATGGTACGTATGTCAGTCACCTATCTGTAGTTTCCTGGATTATCCCTTGATCCCTTTATAAAAACTGGCGTTTCACTGGCAACCTTCCAGTCTTCAGATACCACAGACATAATGAGCGTTTACAAATTTCTAATAGCAGGTATGCAATTTCATTTCTTAGTTCTTTCAGCACTCTGGGATGTATACCATCTGGTCCAGGTGATTTGCTACTCTTTAGTTTGTCAATTTGCCCTAATATGCCTGAGGTTCACTGAGATTTGTTTCATTCCCTCTGAATATTATTTCTGGCATGGGTATCTCTTACATCTTCCTTAGTGAAGATCGAAGCAAATAATTAATTTAGTCTCTCTGCTATGGCTTTGTCATCCCTAAGTGCCCTTTTTACCCCTTGATCATCTAATGGTCCAACTGACTCCCTTGCAGGCTTTTTAACCTCAAACGTACCTGAAAAAGTTTTTATTATGAGGTTTTGCTTCCAAGGCAAGCTTCTTTTCTAATTCTCTTTGCCTTATCAATGCTTTGCATCTAATTTGCCAGTGCTTATGCTGTTTCCTGTTTTCTTCATTCTGATCCCTTTTTCATTTCTTGAAAGATGTTTTTAGCTAGTATAGCCTCTCTCACCTCACCTTTTAACCATGCCGGTGGTCGTTTAGAATTCCTTCCATCTTTTCTAATGGATGGAATACATTTGGTCTGGACTTCCAAGATGATATTTTTAAACATCCATGCCTGATGTAAACTCTTAACCTTTGCAGTTGCTTTCAATTTTTTCATAACCATTTTCCTCATTTTATCAGTCACCTTCCTGAAAGTTAAATATCAAGTAGATTTCTTTAGTGCCCTCCCTCTAGTTAAGTCAAATTTGATCATGTTGTGATCACTATTGCCAAGTCCCTCCAACACTTACCTCTCACAGCAAATCCTGTGTTCCACTAAGGACTAAAATAGTTTCTAGTCTTGTTGGTTCATACCTCTCTAGAATGTCCAGATATTACATTCATCCAGTCAATACTGGGGCAATTAAAATCACCCATTATTACTATGTTGCTGATTTTGTTAGCTTCTCTAATTTCTTTTAGCATTTCATTGGTTTGTTCATTCTTGCCAGGTAGATGGTAATACACCCCCCACCCACTATTTTATTCCCCCCTTTCACCTGGAATTTCTATCCATAAAGATTCAACATTGCATTTTGTTTCATGTAGAATTTTTAACCTGTTTGACTCAATGCCCTCTTTCACATATAGTGCCACCCCTCCACCAATTTGATCCATCCTATCATTTCAATATAATTTATACCCTGGTATCACAGTGTCCAATTGGTTATCCTCCTTCCATCATGTCTCTGAGATGCTAATTACATCTACCTCTTCATCCAGTGCTATACACTAACTCTCCCATCTAATTTTTTTTTTTAAGACTTTTCCCTGTCTTAGTATCCTTCAAAGATACATCATCCCGAACTATGCACTTCTGAGCAACTGTTGGCTATCCTCCATCATCTAGTTTAAAAGCTGCACTATTCTCCTTATTAAAAGGTTGGTGCTACCAGCCTGGTTCCACTCTGGTTAAAGTGTAGCCCATCCTTTCAGAAAAGGCCCACCCCTTCTCCTATTTCTCTTAAATGTATCACCTAGTAACTTCATTGTGTGTCCCCTAGTCTTTGTACTTTTTGAAAGAGTAAACAATGACTATAAAGATAAGCAATCAAGAGAGAAAAGCAGGAAAATTATGACTACAAATATTGTAACCTGGGCTACAAAATCCCAGATCTGCAGGTCCTAATGGTGGGGATGGCCTTTGACACTGATGCCATTATGGAGACTTGGTTCATGGAATCTTATGACTGGAATTCATCTATCCCGGGCTATAATTTAAGGATGGACAGAGAACAGAAAAGGTGGAGGAGTAGCACTATGTCAAAGATAATATCGATGCAACCAAAATGTAAGGGACGTAGGGTAGAGAGGAAGCATTATGTGCTATCCTAAAAGAAGATGACGGTTCTTCCATTTTCACTGGCATGGTCTACAGGCCTCCAACTGAAACTGAAGACCTGGACTGAGATCTAGTGAAAGACATCCAAAAGGTAAGAAAGAAGGGAGAAGTGTTGATTGTTGGAGATTTTAATCTTCAAGATGTGGAGATAATGTGGATGCCCTTCAAGAAGTTCTGATCAAACAAATGGTTATGGAACCCACAAGGGAGGGTGATACTTAATCTAAGGCTCATTAATGTGGATGTCACTTCTAACATCCAGACGGGTGACCCACCTGAGAACCAGTAATCATCAAATGATATGGTTTGATATCATAAATAAGCTACACAGAAGTCACATGAAGACCTGAGTTCTGAATTTCAAAAATAGGGAGTTTGAAAAATAAGGATTATAACTGGGAGAAATTGGATGAGGAGGAATAAAAGTAGGCCAAATTAAAAGGGGCTATTACAAAGGCAACAAACCTATATGTTAGAAAATTAAACAAAAGTACAAGGAAAAAGAAACAGATTTGGTTCTCAAAGGCAGTGGCTGAAAAAAAGGCAAAATGAACAGCATTCAGGAAGCATAAAGGATCCCAAAAATAGGAACACAGGGAATACCTGGTGAAACTGAGGGAGACTGAGAAAGAAATCAAGAAAGTAAAAAGTCCTGCCTAAGAGATAAAGAGAGGTGACAAAACATTTTTCAAGTATATCAGAGAAAAAAGGAAAGCCTGAAGTGGTATAGTGAAATTGAAAGGTGACAAGGAGCAAGGTGACACGGTGACTAAGAAATGGCAGAAATATTAAACAAATACTTCAGTACTGTGTTCACAAAAGATGACCCTGGAGAAGAACTGTTGCTGATTGACAAGACCGTAGATGGGAATGGGGTAGACAACTTTGTTTACAGAAGAGAATATATGTGAAGTGGACAAGACCATGGGACCAGAAGGTGTAAATTCCAGGATACTATGGGAGCTCAGAGTTGGTCCTGGCAGGTCTGCTGAAAGACGAGATCTATTAAAAAGGAGATAGTGCAGCTTTTAAACTAGATGATTGAGGATAGCAGACAGTGGCTCAGAAGTGCATAGCTCGGGATGATGTATCTTTGAAGGATACTAATAGAACAGGAAAATGGGAGTGGTGCTGCCAACTGGAGTTTGGAGAAGAGTGGACATGGTCCCACTTCACAAGAGTGGTAGCTGGAAATTACAGGCTGGTTAGCCTCACCTTGGTGGTGGAAAAATTAATGGAGAGACTGCTGAAAGAAAGAGTAGTGAACGATCTACAATCCAGTAAGTTGCTGGATCCAAGGCAGCATGGATTCACCAAGAGAAGTTCTGTCAGACAAATCTGATTGATTTTTTTTGATTGGGTCTAGAGAATTGGATCGAGGAAGAGCACTTGATGTGATTTACTTGAATTTCAGCAAAGCTTTTGATACAGTCCGACATAAGTGGCGTGGATTAAAAACTGGTTGACTGATGAGACAGCAAGTAATATAAAATGGAACCTACTCTGAAGAGAAAACAGTGTTAAGTGGAGTGCCACAAGGATAGTACTGTGACCGATTCTGTTCAATATCTTTGTGAGCGACATTGCAGAAGGAAGAGAAGGTAAAATTTATTGGTGGATGATGCTAAGAACTGCAATAGAGTGAATATAAGAACATTTGATATGCCATATGGGGTGAAACCAAGGGTCCATCAAGCCCGGTTTCCTGTTTCCAACAGTGGCCAATCTAAGTCACAAGGATTCACCTAGAGGAGTAGAGAGAATGAATGGAGAAATTACTTACCTGATAGTTTTGTTTTCCTTAGTGTAGACCAGGGGTCCCCAACCACCGGCCCACGGACTGGGACCGGGCCGTTGGGGCTTTTTTGCCGGTCTGCGGCGCAGCTCTCCCCGGCTACCGTTCATTGGCTGCCGCTGCTGCGGGGAGGCGGGCGAAACTGGAGACCCGCCTCCTCCAACCCCAAAGAGAAGAGGCACGACCCGAAAAGCAAGAAGTTCAGCAGGGCCGCGGTGCAGCTCACGTCACCACTGCCCAAAGAAAACTGTCGCGTCTAAACGTGCAGGTGCTCCTCCTCCTTCCTGCCCACGCGGCCCCGGAAAAAAAATGTTGCCGGAGCCGCACGGGCAGGAAGGAGGAGAAGCATCAGCCGCGTACAGAAGAGGAGCAGTGCGGCCCGAGAAGACCAGGGCCGCTGCAGGGCCCATCCTGCAGCGGCCCGTGAAGAGGAGGCCAAGAGGTGAGAGAGAGACTGAGGGTCTGTAGAGTGTGTATGTTTGTGTGCATGAGATGAGTTGAGAGACAGCAGGTGAGTGAGAGAGCCTGTGTGTGTGAGACTCAGACAGCATGTGCCAATGAGAGACTGTGTATGAATGATTGTATGAGAGAGAGTGTGTGTGTGTGTGTGTGTGTGTGTGTGTGTGTGTGTGAGAGTGAGTGAGTGAGAGAGAGAAAGAGAGAATGAACCTCACTGTGTGTTTGAGGGAAGAAGACAGATAGAGAGAAAAGAAATAGAAAAAAGGCAATATAAAAGGAATTGTCAAAACAATAAGAAAGGGAAGGTGGGAAAAAAAAAGCCTGTGACCAACAGATTAGAAAACTAAGATCAGACAGCAGATGTAAAAAAAATAAATTACTTTTTACTGATTGGCACATGTAATCTTTGGGAATGTGCAAGAGTAGCACTTTCTCTATGCGGATCTCACAATGTACGAGATCAGCATGGAGGAACTTGGAAGCCCATGGGGCCTGCACAGAGGAGGCAGCAGAATGGGCTTCAGTGTCAGACGCAGCAATCAGCACCTCCCCAATAGCCACGCGGCAGCAGTGACAGTGGCAGCAGAGGAATGAGAGAGGCTCTGAGGTTGTGAGGGAGCCAGTGAGAGTGAGAGCATGAGTGTGTATGAGAAAATCCAGGGGAGTAAGATTGTGTGTATGGGAGGGATGTGTGTATAGGGGGAGAGAGTGTGTCAGTGTCTGTGAGAGCGAGATGTTATGGTTGGGTATAAGAGCATGAATGTGTATGTATGTGACAGTGTATGTGTGAAAGAGAATGGACATGTGAGTATGTGTGAGAGAGAGGATAACCTCCTAAACCTCGACAATATCAGGGTGACTGGAAATCAAGAGCTCCCATGTATGGACAGCAGGGGCTTTTTAAAATCATTATTAGTTTTAATTATTGTGTGTTATTTGATATATGTGCTGTTTTGAAATATTTTATTGGTGTTTGGAAAACTGTAAAAAATGTATATGGTTTTAATTAATAGAAATTCTATTTATCAGCAGTTTTAAAGTATTCTTTTATTAGTATGGTTTTACTATTATAACTGATGCTTTATGTTTCTTGATTTTATTTGTTTTATGAGGAATGGTGGTTCTGTTTCTCCATTGTTAATACACAGAGTCTGGCTTCTTGGGGTTTCCATTTCAGTTTTTTCTAATTTGTGCTCCTTTATTTTGTATTCTGTATTTGGTGAGGGTCTGTCTCTGCTCTGTGAGTGTGACCATGATTAGAGATTCTGCTAGCATGTAGTGTCTGTATAGGGATCTATGGCAATCGGGTTTGTTTTGTTTCCTCAATAGGTGGTGTATTGTTATCCTAGGACCAAGTGTAATATTTACCTTTGCTTATTCACAGGTAGGATTTTTGTTGTTTGAGTCCTTGGTGTTATTACTGTTATGTTACGATGGGATTGCAGTTTAGATTTTGAGTGACTTTTTTGTGGGGTTTTCTGTTAGTTCACAATGTGTCTGGCAGTGGAAGGTGTTTGTGCTGCTCTTACTGTGAGGTGACACCAGAATTTGAAAATATCTTTTAGTATGATGAGCTGTAAGGGAAACATCCAAACTCCATTGTTTGGGGGAATTTCAGTGGATGCACAGAGTTAGAGAACTGGAGGTGCAGGATTTATAAATGTCATAACTAAATAAGTATGCACTAAAATCCTACCCCATCCGTAACCCTGCCCCCATGTGACCAAAGCCCCGCCCCCCTGCCCCACCCCACCATGGAAAAATGGTCTTGCTTGAAGCCGGTCCCTGGTGCAAAATAGGTTGGGGACCACTGGTGTAGACAGATGGACTCAGGACCAATGTGTATAGGGTACTCCTGTTAGCAGTTGGAGATGGATTAGATTTCAATCTGATGTCAGCCCTTAGTACATATACCCCTGCAGGAAGTGCAGCTCTTCAGTATTCTCCTCGAAAAGCATTGTGGATATATGTGTGACTGACTAATTTGATTAACTTGAATAACTTCAAAACTGGTTAAACTTTATAATTTGATTAACATGAACTGGTTGAATTGGCTATAGCTGGAGACCTCCAGTGTCCTCAACCGGCAAGCATCGACACCTGGTAGGGTGGATGTCCTAGGTGAATGAAAATATAGCTTACCCTTGAATCATTCAAAATTCCATATGTAACGGCAGCCAAGGGTGGGATGCTGAGTCCATCTGTCTACACTAAGGAAAACAAAATTATCAGGTAAGTCAATTCTCCATTTCCTAGCATGTAGCAGATGGACTCAGGACCAATGGGATGTATAAAAGCTACTCCCGAACCGGGTGGGAGGCTGCCTGTGCCCCACTTAATACTGCCCTTGCAAATGCCGTGTCCTCCCGAGCCTGAACATCCAGGCGGTAGAATCTGGAGAAGGTGTGGATGGAGGACCATGTCGCCGCCCTGCAAATCTCGGAGGGTGACAACATTCTGGTTTCTGCCCAGGGCACTGCCTGAACTCTAGTAAAATGGGCCTTGACCTGCAGAGGCGGTGGCTTGCCTGCTTCTACGTAGGCTGCCTTGATGACTTCCTTGATTCAGCGGGCTATGGTTGCCCGCGAGGCCGCTTCCCCTTGTCTCTTCCCGCTGTGAAGGACGAATAGGTGGGTCCATCTTTCGTACAGGTTCCGACATTTCCAGGTATCTGGATAGGAGTCTGCCGATGTTGAGGTGGCGCAGACTATGAGCTTCTTCCGAATACTTCAACTCATCCGGCGATGGTAGCGAGATAGTTTGGTTAAGATGGAAGTGTGACAACACTTTGGGAAGAAACGAAGGAACAGTGCGTAGCTAGATGGTTCCCGAGGTGAGCCTGAGGAACGGATCACAGCAGAACAGTGTATGTAGTTCCGAAATACGGCGGGCTGAACAGACTGCCAGCAGGAATGCTGTCCTTAACTTTAACAGGCAGAGGGACAGGCCTCGGAGTGGCCTGAAGGAGGCTCCTGCTAGAAAATCCAGGACCAGGTTGAGATTCCAGAGAGGTATCGGCCACTTTAGTGGTGGGCGGATGTGTTTGACTCTTTTCAGGAAGCATGATGCCTCCGGGTGAGAAGCTATGCTGTCGCCCTCGCTTGACAATGCGGTCACCTGTACCTTGATGGAATTGAGGGACAGACCCTTCTGTAGCCCATTCTGCAGGAATTCCAGGATCATGGGAACTTTAATTGAGCGTAGAATGATGTTGTGGTCTTCGCACCAGGCTTCGAATACTCTCCAAATTCTTACGTACGTTAAAGATGTGGAGAACTTGCGTGCTTGGAGAAGGGTGTCAAATACAGCCCCCGAGTATCCGCTCTTTCTCAGGTGAGCCCTCTCAATGGCCAGGCTGTAAGAGAGAGTTGAGCTGGATCCTCATGGAGGATCGGTCCTTGTTGGAGCAGGTCTCTGTGTGGGGGCAGTGGTAGGGGGGTCCCTGCCAATAGTCTTCTCATGTCTGCGAACCAGGGTCTTCTTGGCCATATCTGTACCAGGGCATCGATCCCCTGGGACTGAGGTTCCCGCCTGCGGCTGAAGTACCTGGGTACCTGGGTGTTGGATCGGTTTGCCAGAAGGTCCATGTCTGGTGTTCCCCACCGGTTCACTATCAGTTTGGAACGCTGTGGATGACAGCTTCCATTCTCCTGGGTCTAGCCTTTCTCTGCTGAGGCAGTCCGCCGTGATGTTGTCTCTCTCAGCAATGTGGACGGGTGAGATCTCCTGGAGGTTTAGTTCCGCCCATGACATTAGGGGTCTATTTCCAGGGACACCTGTTGGCTTCTGGTTCCCCCCTGAAAGTTGATGTGGGCCACTGTTGTGGTGTTGTCCGATATTACTCTGACCGCTTTGTCTCGGAGTCTGTGAGCGAATCGTAGGTGGGCTAGACTGACCAGCCCCGCTTCTAGGTGGGTTGATGTTCCATCCCGACTCTTCTGCGTTCCACTGCCCTTGGGCGGTTAACTCCCCGCAGTGTGCTCCCCATCCTCGTAGGCTGGCGTCTGTGGTGAGCAGGGTCCAGGTTGGAGAAGATAGCCTTTTTCCCTGGCTCAGGTGGCTGGTCAGCAGCCACCACCATAGTTGAGTCCGGACTCTGCCCGGTAGTGATAGACGTACGACATAGTTCCGGGACCGTGGATTCCATCACGATAGAAGTGAGCGCTGTAGGGGTCTCATGTGAGCTTGTGCCCATGGCACTATTTTCAGTGTGGACGCCATCAGGCCGAGGACTTGTAGGTAATTCCATGCTGAGGGGCAAGGTTCGCTCAGCAGGATTTGTAACCGGTTCCTCAGTTTTGATCTCCTTGTGGGAGTCAGGCTGACCTTGTCTTCTTTGGTGTCGAATCGGACTCCTAGGTATTCTAGAGATTGTGAGGGCTGCAGACAACTCTTGTTTGTGTTGACCACCCATCCGAGGCTCTCCAGTAGAGTTTTGACTCTGTTGGTTGCTTGGCGGCTTTCCTCTGGGGATTTCGCCCTGATCAGCCAATCGTCTAGGTAAGGGTGTACGAGGATTACTTCCTTCCTCAGTGTTGCCGCCACTACCACTATGATCTTGGTGAATGTCCGGGGTGCTGTGGCTAACCCGAAAGGTAGTGCCCGGAACTGGTAGTGACGGTCCAGGATTTTGAAGCGTAGGAAGCGCTGATGTTCCTGATGAATTGGGATGTGTAGGTAGGCCTCTGAAAGATCCAGGGATGTAAAAAACTCTCCCGGTTGTATCGCCCTTATTCGGAGCGTAGGGTTTCCATGTGGAAGCAGGGAATCCTCAGGTGGCGGGTGACAGACTTGAGGTCCAGGATGGGCCTGAACATCCCTTCTTTTTTGGGGACGATAAAATAAATGGAATAATGTCCAGTATTTATTTCTCGTGGAGGCACTGGGGTTATGGCCTCGAGGGGCCAGTAGTCTGGTCAGTGTAGCTTCCACTGCCGCCCTCTTGGAGAGGTCGTGGCAGGGGGATTCCATGAACTTGTCCTGAGGGGTTCGTAAGAAATCCAGATAGTACCCCTCCCGAATGATGGCTAGGACTCACTTGTCCGAGTTATCTCAACCCATCTGTGGTAGAATAGGGCTAGTCTGCCCCCTATGACTTCTTCCCTTGGATGGGTTGGCTGAATCTCATTGTGGGGTGCGGCTGGGGCCTGGGCCCGAGCTGGTTCCTCTCTTGGTGTGCTTGTTCTGAAAAAACTGGTTCCTGCCCGAAGGGCGGGGTGCTTGACAGTTGTTTCTGTATGGAGTGAAATGCTGTGAACCTCTGCCCCTGGGGGACTGGGGGAAGGGTCACTGGTTTCTCTTTTTCCTGTCCTCCGGTAGGCACGGCAATGGGGATTCGCCCCATTTGTTGGCCAGTTTCTCTAGTTCGCTGCCGAACAGGAGGGATCCTTTGAAGGGCATCCTTGTGAGACGTGTTTTGGAAGATGCGTCGGCCGACCAGCTTCGAAGCCAGAGTTGCCTCCTGGCAGCCACAGCTGATGACACTCCTCTGGCCGCTGTGTGCACCAGATCGGAAGCAGCATCCGCAAGGAATGATACTGCTGATTCCATGGCCTCCCTGGGGGTGTTGCTCCTGGTCTGAGATAGACAGGCACGTGTCACAACGGTGCAGCAAGCCGCTATTTGTAGGGACATAGCGGCGACGTCAAAGGACTGTTTAAGGATGGATTCCAGACGCTGGTCATGAGCATCATTGAGCGCTGCTCCTCTCTCCACTGGGACAGTAGTGCGCTTCGAGACCGCACAGACCATGGCAACTACTTTGGGCATGTCACAAGTTCTTTGGCAGCCGGGTCCAGGGGGTACATGGCTGCCATAGCTACTCCCCCATTAAATGTGGACTCTGGAGCACTCTATTCCAGGTCAATTAGCTGCTGGACAGCTTGTAACAGAGGAAAATGGCGGGAGTTCTGGCGGAGGCCCTCTAGCAGGGGATTCGTCTTAGGCTCCCCCGAAGTACTTGCGCCTGGGATAGCGAGCTCCTTTAGGCTGTGGGTAACCAGGTCTGGGAGCTCGTTCTTGGTGAAGAAGTGTCTCATGGTTCGGTAAGGCTCTGTCCCAGGGGCGAGTTCCCCCTCTTCTAGGGGCTCTGCTTCCTCTTCAGAGTCGTCCATGTCCCCATAGGTGGGGCTTCTGGGCGGTGGAAACATTTGTCTAGGCCTAGAGGGGCCTGGGGCATAAAGGTCTTCTGATGGAGGCTGTGCTGTTTAGTCGGAGGCTCCGCCTGCATGTGGACGATGGTGTGAATCCCTTTAAAGAATTCCACCCATGAGATGGACGCTGGATCCAATCTAAGGGGTGTTGAGTCCCTGGAGGTCCCCGCCTGAGGGGGTGTCCCGTTGGAATTTGCTAGATCCGGGGTACTCCCTGAGGAGCTAGTACTCAGCCCTGGGTGGGACTGGCCCTGGACTGGATCTCCCAGGGCCTCCTCGCACTGGGTGCACAGGGCGTTGGCCTCTTCGCTTTGTACGGCTCTGATAAGGCATGCTGGGCAGAGGCCTTGAGCCTTGATCTCCGGTTTCAGGCATGTAAAACCTTATGCGCTCCAGCGCGTCTAAGATGTGCGCCCAAGTGGCCGGTATGCGCTCAGCCCAGTAGGCGCGCACTGCGCGTATAACTTATGCACACGGTCCTTGTGTGTGTACGTTATATGCGCACAAGACCTTTGTGCGTGCAACTTTATGCGCACATGTATTTTTGTGCGCCTAGCTGACCTTGTGCACCCGGAACGAGATGGAGGATAGGGCGGCGAATGGGGCCAATATGGTGATGGTGACCACGCGGGGAATATGGCGACCACCTCGGAAAGTCTCCACGTGGGAGGACCCTTGAAACTAACCGGGGCCAGGTCCTGCTAGGGTGGATCAACCCGGCGGCACTGGTCCCAGCCGGCGACCTGTGCGACTCCTCGAACCTCGGAGACCGGAGTCAATGCTGAAGATTTCTACCTTACCTTGTCTTCGGCGCTTCCCAGTTTTGTTCCGGGTGGTCTCCGGCTGCGGGGTGGGGGGGAGAGGACAAATACCTTCACCGCTCCGCTTGAGGGTGCACCCGCTGCCTCTCAGCCGCGCCTGGGATTGGGGGCTAGGTCCTCGCCGCAATTCGGCCGCCGGACAGAGGCTTGCCTCAGAGGGACAATGGAAATCACCTCGGGAATTCTCAATTGGGGGAGGGACCTGAGGGTATCACTGCAGGAGAGCGGGGCTCTTCTTCAGAGGCAGGTTCTTCTTCCGAATTTGGGTTTTCTCCGTAGAATTTGTTCTAACCCTGTGAGAGCATGCAGATAGTCCCTAACTGCTATGGAGACGGAAAATACTGAAGAGCTGCACTTCCTGCAGGGGTATATGTACTAAGAGCTGACGACAGACTGAAATCTGATCAGTCTCCAACTGCTAACAGGAGTACACTATACCCATTGGTCCCAAGTCCATCTGCTACATGCTAGGAAAAAGTGCTTTAAGAAAGCTTGATGAGTGGTCGAAGACTTGGCAGTAGGGATTCAATGCTAAGAAGTGTAGAGTCATACATCTGGGATGTGGTAATCCAAAAGAGCTGTATGTGATTTGGGGGGGGGGGGGGGGGGGGGTTGAAAGACCGATGTGCATGGACCAAGAGAGGGATATTGGTGTGATAATGTCTGGTGATCTGATGGCAGCAAAGCAATGTGACAAGGTGATAGCTAGAGCCAGCAGAATGCTGAGAGAGAGAGAGAGAAAAAAATGAGATAATGCCCTTGTAAAGGTCCTTGGGTAAGACCTCACCTGGAGTACTGTGTTCAGTTCTGGAGCTCATATGTCAAAAAGGATAGACCCAAGATGGAGGTGGTCCAGAGAAGGGTGACTAAAATGGTGTAGGGTCAGTATTGGAAGACTTATGAGGAGAGGCTGAAGGATCTAAATAAGTATACCCTGGAAGAGAGGAGGTGCAGGGGAGATATGATTCAGACCTTCAGATACCTGAAAGGTTAGAACTAGGGGTCACAAAATGAAACTCCAAGGGAGGCGACTTAGAACCAACACCAGAAAATATTTTTTCATGGAGAGGGTGTTGGATGCCTGAAATGCCCTTCCGGAAGAGGTGGTGAAGACGAAAACAGTCAAAGAATTCAAAGTGAAATGGGATGAACACTGGATCCCTAAAGGCTAGAGAATGGAAATGAAGAAAAGGGTGCATTGGGAGCAACTTGATGGTGTGGCAGTTATTATCCTTAACCAATAAGCCTCAATATATTTTATGCAACTGCAACATTACTTTCCACTTCAAATGACAGGGGCAAAAGGAAGTTGGATTTAGACAACAATCAACAAAGGGCACCGGCTTTTACTATCTGGGGAACTGATAAGAATAGGAGTAATCTGCACGGAGAAGCAATTGCTACCCTTAACAGAAGACAGGGGATTACTACCCTTAACCAATAAGCCTTGATGCTTTTGATGAAGCTACATCATCATAAGAACATAAGAACATAAGAAAATGCCATACTGGGTCAGACCAAGGGTCCATCAAGCCCAGCATCCTGTTTCCAACAGTGGCCAATCCAGGCCATAAGAACCTGGCAAGTACCCAAAAACTAAGTCTATTCCATGTAACCATTGTTAATGGCAGTGGCTATTCTCTAAGTGAACTTAATAGCAGGTAATGGACTTCTCCTCCAAGAACTTATCCAATCCTTTTTTAAACACAGCTATACTAACTGCACAAACCAAATTCTCTGGCAACAAATTCCAGAGTTTAATTGTGCGTTGAGTAAAAAAGAACTTTCTCCGATTAGTTTTAAATGTGCCCCATGCTAACTTCATGGAGTGTCCCCTAGTCCTTCTACTATCCGAAAGAGTAAATAACCGATTCACATCTACCCGTTCTAGACCTCTCATGATTTTAAACACCTCTATCATATCCCCCCTCAGTCGTCTCTTCTCCAAGCTGAAAAGTCCTAACCTCTTTAGTCTTTCCTCATAGGGGAGTTGTTCCATTCCCCTTATCATTTTGGTAGCCCTTCTCTGTACCTTCTCCATCGCAATTATATCTTTTTTGAGATGCGGCGACCAGAATTGTACACAGTATTCAAGGTGCGGTCTCACCATGGAGCGATACAGAGGCATTATGACATTTTCCGTTTTATTCATCATTCCTTTTCTAATAATTCCCAACATTCTGTTTGCTTTTTTGATGGCGGTGGGGGAAGGAGGTGGAAGGAGACCTGGACTTTTATGGTCTGGGGTACTGATACACAGGCATAAGGGAAAAAGCATAGGCCAGCTTCTAAGGCCAAGTCCATTAGCAAAACAGTCAACACTGATTTTTCAAGGTGCTCATCACCCAGTAAAAATGTTGTTAGCAATACATTTTTATGTGTTATCATCATAAGGCTTGGGAATGGCTACACGGAGCAGCAGTTGCTACCTTTAAGAGATACATGGAAGTAGCCTGCATGGCGTGGCAGATACTACCATAAGAAGCTTGCTGGGCAGACTGGATGGGTCATTTGGTCCTTTTCTGCCATCATTACTGTTACTATAAACAATCTATGTGCGTTTACCTGTTCCACTCGATTCATAATTTTATAGACCTCTATTGTATCTCCTCTCAGCTATCTATTCGTCAAGCTGAAGAGCCCAAACCTCTTTAGCCACTCTTCATGGGGGAACCTTTCCATCTTTTATTATCTTGGTCACCCTTCTCTGTACCTTTTCTAATTCTGTTATACCTTTTTTGAGATGCGGTGACTAGAATTGCACCTAGTACTCAAGGTACAGATGGCATTATGGAGCGATACAAAGGCATTATGATATTCTTGGTTTTATGCTCCATTATTTTCCTAATAATTTCTAGCATTCTATTTGCTTTCTTGGCTGCCAACAACTGAGCAGAGGATTTCAATATATTATCCATGATCATGTCTTAATCCTTTTCCTGAGTGGTGACTCCCAATGTGGGATCTTGCACTGTGTAGCTATAATTTGGGTTGTTCTTCTCTAGGTGCATCACTTTGCACTTATCCATATTAAATGTCATCTTCCAGTTGGATGCCCAATCTTGCAAGGTCCTCTTGAAATTTCTCAGAATCCTCTTGATTTCACAGCTTTGAATAATTTTGTATTAACAGCAAATTTTATAACCTCACTCATTTATAAATGACCTAGAGACAAGAACATGTTAAAAAGCAGTGGTCCCAGTACACATTCCTGGGGCACTTCACTACTTACCTTTCTCTATTGAGTTTCTATGTACTCAGTATTGAACCTGTTTGAAGCAAAGTAGATGCAAATTATACTGTCTTTTCTGGTATACCATAAGGGTAAGCTTTATTTTCCACATTATTCAATATTTATATGGCCCTGTTGAATTAATAGGAAGACTGTGCTGACTGAGTTCACTTTAAATCTCTTGAAGGATGTGTTTGTTTAGATGCCTCAAGTCCTGGACTGGACATAATCCTTCTGATTTCTTGGGGATAAGGAAGAATCTGGAGTAGAAAACTCTGATGCTGCAAAGCAAGGAGGACCTCCACTGCCTACTGGTTCAGAAGAGATTGTACTTCAAGATTTATGGCAGATGAGAGGAATTCAGATGAGGGGAGTAGTGGGGAAGTGATGGGAGTCGGGAGAAACAAAACCAGTACTCCCCTATTGCACAATGCTGAGGACCCTTGAATCATGGGTTATCTGACTTCTTGTCGAGGAAATGTTGAAATTCGTCCCACCATCGGAAGGGTTGGGAGCAGATTGGTTCTCAGTATCAGAAACTGGGCCCTTGATTAGACTGAGCATGTTGGGTAGATTTTTTTTACACTATTCCCTTTGTCTGTGCCTGGCCAGTTGTTGATGATGTTGCAGAAAACCAGGAGTCAGCAATGTTGATAATGTCTAAAAGCTCATTTATGAAAGTATCATCTCTTACAGAGGTATTAGGCATGCTGCGACACTTTCACGGAGCTCCAAGGTTGCCTCAGACATGGAGGAATGCTAATTTTTCGTGGACATCTTCTCAGATGAAACTGACTCGCAGACATGCCATATATCTGGCTCCAATGGAAGAAACGGAGGCTCTTGCAGATTCATATATTGAATGGAGAAGGTTCTGTACATCTTCTGCATCCCAGAATGGCTGTATTTTGGTCAGTCAAAGATAAACATGGCTTTAGCTTTTGTATGCAATCATGAATGTATTGAACCATATAGAATTGGTGAATAGTAAAACAGGTCAACAGTATTGCAGTCTGGAATGTCCTTTTGCTGAAACTTAAGTAATTTATGATCATTACCCAGTGGGGAATTAGAGTAAATATGTGTTTTCCTTGCCTTTTTCATAGCTGATTTCATAATGACTGGTACGGTAGGTGGACAACACTAAAACCAGGAGATTATTGTATTTGCGATTTAAGGTCTAGTTTTCTAGATTGGGGGGGGGGGGGGGGGGGGAGAGGACCACCAAAATGGGGCATTTCCCACAACTTCATCAGCAACATCTTCAGATATTCATGAACTGGTAAGGCCATAGGTTCAGCCAGCATATAAAGGATCTTGCATAAACCAAGAAGTTCCATTTGTGGATCCTTGATCTTACGGATTTAAACACCCAGGGCAAGGGCAAACCTCTTCTCAAATTTTGAGTAGGTAAAGTCTTCTGATAAGGAATGATCCAGAAAGTTGGATAGAGGATCAGATTGTATTCCAATGGACTTGTCTTCCGATCCTAGGGGCTCTGGTTCACTGAGCCAGGATACCAGTGAGGAAGAAGGGGACAAACTGTGTTCTTCTGTTTGAGGTTTTATAGAAATGGCTTGTCCTATGACCTCAGAGTGCATAGACTCCACTGTAAGCAAGTTAAGAAGAAGCCCCTGAGAAGAGATTCAGATGAAGGCACTGTTATAGGTGAGTTTGGGAATCCAGTCTTAGGAACCTCTGATTCTATGGTTGAAAGTTGCTGAAGATTTCCCATCTGTCCTCGTGTAAGTGAAGTTCCTTCATTCTTCACCAATCCAGCTATATGTTGGTAGGACTGCTGTGTCCTCTGGCCTGGGACTGGAAGAGGGATGACATCTTCTGAAACCAGGATTGGTTCCCGATATGTAACAGGCTGCTTATTGGAAGTGAGCAGTAAGATAGCTGGGAGGGATCCCTCATCTCTAGGTGAAGACCTTCTGTTACTAATTGTGGGGGTGTCAGTCTTCAAAGCAATGGAAGTGGTAAGGGTAGTCTGACCCCTTCATCTGTCAACTTTGGATGAGCTAAAAAGTGTTAGGCTGGAAGACCTCTCGGATCCCAAGATGGAGATGCAGAGTAGGACTTTGTGGGCTGTATGGTCAAGGATGATCCAGGTACCTCATGGAGAGAAATATGCATCAAATTCATCATGGCCTGCATCGGGGGCACAGGGAAACAATGTGGAGAAAGTAGTCCGGCATCAGAAGAGTTCACATGCTTTAAATGCGTTCGGTCACCCTGCATGGTGCATCAATGGTTGGTACATTACATCAGATGTGTGGGTGCATTGTGGCTCAGGAATGCTGGTGCATAGTGCTAAATGTGATAGCTTTGATTGCATCAGTATTCCATGCTACAAAAGCTCAGCTGCAGCATGTGTCAAACGCCAATGTAGAATCAGGGTGCCTCGATGCATTTGTGATTTGATGTACCTTGCTGCACTGGTGACTCTGAAAGTCGATGCATTGGCATCAATGTTCCACAATGCTTATATTTCTTTGACACATAGGAGGTTGACTCAAGAGAATGCCGCTTTTGCATCTGTGCCTGCTGGCTAGCTGAATTCAGCCCCAGTGTCTCTACCCTTCATGCACGGGGGACTTTTTGAGCAGCTGCAACTCATGAGCTTTACTGAGGTGGCAGGTGATGCTGAACTGAGGGAGAAAGAACTTTTTCTACTTTGAGATATACACAGCTCTTCCATACGCAAGGCCCTGGAATGCTGTGAGTGCAGAGAGATCCATCCACAGACACGATCCAATTACAGATAATGGTAGAAAAAAATACGTATCTGCCAGTGAAGGACATGATTTTTCCACGTGGGCAACTTTAGAAACTACCTGCATTTGTGAACTTTTTCTTGTGGGCTGCCATTTTCAAAGAAGTGAGGAACCCTCTCAGCAGTCTGCCTTTTTCCATCTTTTTTTTTTTTTAAACAGAACTTAAAAGTGTTGTTTTGGTGGCTGTATAAGTAGCGAGGCAAGGTAGGAGGACCTTCTGAAGAGAAAAGAAATCACAAAAAAATAGAGATGACATAAAGTACATATCCGTGCTTTAGCTTGGAAAAAAATGACTGAAGATTGGGAGTGGGAAGGATTTGAAGCGTCACACAATGGTCAGTCCTTAATCTGAACTACTTCCTTAACCTTATCATCAAAAAGGTTCTCCCAATTGCTCAGAGAGGTCCTCAGATCCATAGCTGTACCCCAAACATATTCTGAGTCTTGAATCCAAATGCGTCAGGGGATCTTGTCTGGCTGGCAGACAAGACCTCAGAGGGGAATGCTTGTCTTTTGGGTGCTAGACACAAACTCCTGCTCCTTGGAGAAGTTTTCTCCCCTGATGGGCTGGACATCACCCCATCAGTGCAGTGGAGACCAATGTCTATCCCCCTCCGGGAACTGGCATCAGTACCATTTTGCTAGGCACCAAAGACTCCAGAAGCAGTTGGACATCAATCTGCAGAGGTACTGATGCAATCGATGCTGGAGCATTGATGCTCCGCATCTTCTGATACAAGGTCTTCTGTATTTTCCTATCCAGCTCCTTAAACTTATGATTCCAAAATGGCCAGAGAGGCATGAAGGGAGGCCACATTTTCCTGGGATTCTAGAGGATTATTGAGAACTGACACTTGGACCCTTGGAGACTGATTCAATTCCTGGGATTGCATCGAGGATGAGCTCTCCTCATAGCAGAAATGCTTCTGGGGGATTTAAGGCTGCTGCCATAAGGTATCCCCTCCTCGCACTGAGTATCAATGGAGACCAATGATGATGTTTCTTGGCCTTCACCTGATGTACACCATCAGAGCTCAGCAATGCTGGAATCAAAGAGGCTGAATCCTTTGCTCTTTTCAGGTGGGAGAAGACCAACAAAGATCCACCCCTTCAATCCTGCCTGGTGCTCTATGTCAAGGGGACTCTATGCCTTCCCGGTGTAAATGCACCATTAGGGCTCAATGCAGCTCTGTGTCCCCTGAGGTTGACTCCCCCCATGCTGATACTGAAGGGCTAGATTTGAATCCTGAAGTGCTTTTCCATGAAGTCAAGCCAGGAACAATATTCCCTAGGGGTCAGTCGCACAGAGACAATACCTCTGGTTATCCAGGTCATCACTCAAGCAAAGGACATATCTATCATGTCCCTAAACAACAGAAGAGGTAAGGAACTGTAACCTGTGGGCTTCGTGGAAAAGATGAGCATGAAAAAGCCTCCATATATCAGCGAGGCAATATAGCATGCTGCACATGCTTTGTAAGGCAAGTGCTACATTTCTTAAAACTTTGAAATCTTTCCATGCAGGTTTCCATCCAGTATCACCCATGAGGATTGACATCCTACTTTTTATCTGAGAATATTAACCAGTTATAAGGCTGATCCATCCTACTTGTAATTACATCACTGACAGTTTCAAACATGCTTGCTGACAGAGAACCCAACTGGACTGAATTGATGTTTGTAATGGAATAATCCTGACCGTAGCGAAGTTTAGTTTGGGGATATTTTAGCTTTATTTTTACAGTAATGTGTGGTTCCTGGATGAAATTATATATTTTTTAAAAACATGAAGTGCCCCAAAATGATACAACTGCTCAGTTCCCTTTGAAACCTAAGCCAGGAAGCCAGAGTAGATGGAGGGAAACACCAATGTAATGGTCTTCTCTTCAGCTGGAGTTAATTTACTAAAATGTCTCATGCGAAAGAGTAAAAGACATGGACACTTTGTCCTTAATATAAAATTGTATGGCAGAACTTAAGCACTGTGGATTATAAGGCATTTTATCCGGTGAATAGCTTTATTCTCAAAATAAATTATCTACTTTACTTACCATCTGTATTATATGTATAAATTTTATGATTTTACTGAACTTCTGCTCCTTTTATTATGTATGATATAACTTGGACTGCTCTAAGTAGTTTGCAGAGTTTTCTAATGAGAACAAAGAAAATAAAAATAAAAATTGCTTACCATGTTTGTGCAACCAGATCAGTTTCTTGTTTATGCAACACTGGCAAGTGGTAACTGGAATCAGTGGAACTGGAACTGGAGTCCGAAGAGGAAGAAGAGGAGGAGGAGGAGGAAGAAGAGGACGATGAAGATGAAGTAGATGAAGTGGAAGAACTCCTTTTCCTCTGTACAGTTTTTGAAGACAGAGCTGGTGAAGCCAGAGAAGATAAAGGCTTTGAGGAACACTTCTTGGTTATGTTCTCATCTTCTTCTGGCAGATCAGTATCTGTTGCTATGCCCTGCAGCAGAGCTGGTAAATGACAAGATTTCTGCTTGATCTCTGTACCAGGTCCATGTATCTCTTTGGGAGAAAGCTGGAGCACTACATCATGACACATTGTAGTTGCTGAATGAACCTCCATCAGTGGCAACCTGGATGCTTCATGGGGCACGTCCTTGACCTCAAATAGAGGATAAGATGCAGGAAGAGGACTGACTGGCAAAAGATCATCAACAATTTTTGGAGAAGCAGATTGGGGTTTCATTATATCTGGCATCACTGAGCAACTGGTTGCAGGAGTTCGAAGAGGGGTCCCTAGAGGGGATGTTGAGATCTCTGGAGAACAAGACCGAGAGCTACTAGAAGAGTAAGCCATCAGAGAGTTGGTTCTCCCTGAAACAATTTTGTTGGGACTTTCACAGAGTATTGCCTGGCTCAGGGCTCTCTCATCCATCAATGATGGTGGACTACTATTTCCAAGGTGGGTAATGGGACTGTTGTCAGCTAGTGGGAGGTTCTCTCTGTTTGGAGAAGTCTGTTCCTGAACTGGAGATGCCTTCAGCAGCTTAGGTGGTGATCTGCTTTTTTCTGAAGATAATGGCTTAGGCAATACATGTAGTGGAGAGGATACAAGTTTTTCTGTTGATGGTTGCTTTGATACTGGAGATGCCTCTCTTGATTCTGAAGGGGATCGGCTATCTCTAGCCAGGGACCTCCTTGATGGAACCATAATACTGCTTTCTCTTGGTGACTTATGTCTCAAGGTTGATGATTTCTCTGCTCTTGGAGATACCCTGGATCGACTTCGCAGTGAGGTCACAGACTTCTCATCATTTCCTGAAGACTTAATATGTTTCTCCAGAGGTGGTGGCGATACAGATTTCCTTCCTTTTGAAGATGATCTAAACTGTTCTCTTCTTGGAGATCGCATGGATGGCTTTCGTTTCAGAGGGGTTCTGGACCGGTCCCTTCTTGGAGAACAGTGTCTCCGCTTCTGCTGTGATGGTGATCTGGATCGGTCTCTTAAGGGTGATGCTTTTGATTTTGTTAGTCCTGTAGCTGGCTTTGATTTACTTTTATAGGAAGATGATCGGGATGCACCTAATCTTGGCGGAGACTTAGATCTACCTCGCCTAGAAGACAAGCCAGCATGTCTTCTGTTTGGAGAGTACCTTGATTTTTCTCGCCTTGAAGTTGACCTTGATCTGCCACCCCTTGAAGAGGACCTGGACCATCTTCTTCGAGAATATCGGTATTTATCTGGTCTTGAAGTTGACCTGGATCTAACTCGCCATGGAGATGATCCTGATCTTCCTCTGCGTGGAGAAAATCTTGATTTATCTCGTTGAGAAGTTGACCTGGACCTGCCTCGCCGTGGAGATGACCCAGATCTTCCCCTGCGAGAATATCTATTTTTATCTTGTCTTGATATAGACCTAGACCTGCCACCTCTTGGAGAAGAGTCTGACCTCCTCCTCCTCTGGAAAACTCTTGCTTTTCTCTCTCTTGAGGTTGATCTTGACCAACCTCTCCTTGGGGATGAGCCAGACCTTCCTCTTCGGGAATACAGTGTTGTATCTTGCTTTGAAAATGATCTGGACCTTCCTCTTCTTGGAGAGGAGCCAGACCTGCCTCTTCTTGGAGACTTTGATTTCCTGCACCCTGGAGATGAGTCAGAGGTCCCCCTACTTGAAGATCTTGATTTTTCTTGCTTTGGAGATGGAGATCTACCTGGTCTTGGAGATCCAGACCAGCCATCCTTTAGATTTGAGGCAGTCTTTTCCTGTAATATGGATGACTCTAACTTGCCTTGACAAGGGGGTGATTTTGATTTCTCTTGAGGTGTTCCAGACCTGCTTCTCTCCTGAAATTTTCTAGAAAGTTCTTGCTTTGAGAGTGGTCCACTAGTAGCTGGTCCGAAAGATGAGACAGATTTGTCTAGTTTTGGTGGTGACTGAGTGTGGCTTCTCATTGGTGATACACTGGACTTCTTCGGCCTTGGAGAAGAGCCACAGCTGCTTTTGCTGTGAGACAAATTAAGCTGGTTTTGCTTCAGAAGCATGCTCTTCATTTCAGGCCTAGGAGATCCAGAATGGCTTCGGTCCAGAGATGATTCAGATCCACTTTGTTCAGTGGATGAGCCAGAACTGCTGCACCCTGAAGAAGTGCTTGCCTTCTTTTGCCTTATGAAAGACTTGGATTGGCCTCGTCTTGGGGATGCGTTCAGATTTTCTTCCCGTTCTGAAGAGGAGCTAGACTGCCTTCTCCCTGGGGATACCATCAGCTTCTCCTTCAATTGTGGAGGTGACCTGGATCTGATCTCTCTTGGAGATATCACTAATGTATCTCCTTGTGATGGAAATAAAACAAGTTTATTCTGTACTGGAGATATAATCAATTTCTCATCACTTTTAGTGGTTGAGCAAGACTCATTTCCTATTATAGGAACTCTTGATTTCTCTAGCAGTGGCGATGACCCAGATCTGCTTCGCTTAGGGGTTGTTCCCGATATCTCTTTTACTGCTGAAGGTGACCCTGTCTTGCTCGGTCTTTGAGTCTTCAATTTATCTTCTCTCTCTGGTGATGAACTTGATCTGCTCCTCTTTAAAAGAGCTCTAGATGTCTCTTGGTGTTCTGAACATGATCCTGACATGGCATGGCTTGGAGGTATCCTGGATGGATCCTTCTGTGGAGAAAGTGAGCCAATCCTGCTTTGCCTGGGAGGTGTCCTGGAAGGCTCCTTCCGTGGGGAGGGCGAGCCAATCCTGCCATGCCTGGGGGATGTCCTGGACAGCTCCTTCCGTGGTGAGGGTGAGCCAATCCTGCTGCGTCTGGGGGGTGTCCTGGATGGCTCCTTCCGTGGTGAAAGCGAGCCAATCCTGCTGCGCCTGGGGGGTGTCCTGGACGGCTCCTTCCGTGGTGAAGGAGAGCCAATCCTGCTGCACCTAGGGGGTGTCTTGGACGGTTCCTTCTGTGGCGAGGAGTCAACTTTGCTTCGTCTGGGAGGTGTTCTGGATGGCTCCTTCTGTGGCGAGGGCGAGCCAATCCTGCTTCGTCTGGGAGGTGTTCTGGACGGCTCCTTCTGTGGTGAGAATGAGTCAAATCTGCTTCGCCTGGGAGGTGTTCTAGACGGCTCTTTCAATGGTGAGGATGAGTCAACCCTGCTTCGCCTGGGAGGTGTTCTAGATGGCTCCTTCTGTGGCGAGGAAGAGTCAACTCTGCTTTTCCTGGGAGGTGTTCTTAAAGTCTTTTTCTGTGTTGGAGATGAGTCAAATCTCTTAGATCTCACTGGTGATCTGGATGTCACTTTCTGTGCCTGTGGTGAGCCAATCTCATCTTCCCTTGGTGGTGTTCTGGAAGTCTCTTTCTGCAGAAGGGGCGATTGAAATTTGCTTCGCCTTGGGGGCGTTCTGGATAATTGTCTCTGTACTGGCAGTGATCCAAATCTGTTTTGTCTTGTATTGAGAACAGCAGAATCTTCCTCATCTGAAGAGGATTCAGACCAGTTTCTTGTAAGTGTTCTACTTAGTTTTTCCTGCTGTGACAATAATCCAGAACTACTTTGATTTGCAGATATTCTAGCTCTCTCTTTTATTGATGGTGAAGTTTTAGTACCACTACACCTTGGGGAGGTTTCACATATCTCTGGTTGTGACAAGGATCTAGACCTACTTCTTGACGTTTCTGACTTCTCCTTCAATGTTGATGAAGAACCAGACCTGCTTTGCCTTGAGGTAGATGAAGATATTCTTACATCATCTTGTGATGATCCAGAACTGCTTCGCTGTGGGCTTGTTTTTGCTCTCTCTTTTACTGCTGATACCCCAAATTTTTTCTTCCTCATGGGTGTTCTACTTATCCTTTTTGTTTCTGGTGATGACTCAGACAAGCTTTGTTGTGGGGTTGTTTTTGATTCTGTTGCTTCTGGCGATGATCCAGTCTGGTTTCGCCACAGAGGCATTCTTGATTCTGTCACTATTGGGGATGAACCAAACCAGCCTCTTTCATGTGGTGTTATCGATTTCTCTTTCAGTGTCGAGTTTGTGCCACATCTGCTTCCCTGAGAAGGTGTTTTTGATTTCAATTTTGCTACTTGAGATGGCTCAGATATATAATACAGTGAAGATGATTTTGAAATCTCCTGTTCAGGTGATGAACCAGATTTACCCTTCAGAGATGGGGATGACCCAGAAGTGCTTCGCCGGGTAGGTGTCCTCGATTTGCCCTTCAGAGACGGTGATGACCCAGACCTGCTACGCCGGGAAGGCGTCCTTGATTTGCCCTTCAGGGACGGGGACGACCCAGATCTGCTTCGCCGGGAAGGCGTCCAGGATTTGCCCTTCAGGGACGGGGACGACCCGGACCTGCTTCGCCGGGAAGGCGTCCTCGATTTGCCCTTCAGGGACGGGGACGACCCGGACCTGCTCCGCCGGGAAGGCGTCCTCGATTTGCCCTTCAGGGACGGGGACGACCCAGACCTGCTTTGTCGAGAAGGCGTCCTCAATTTACCCTTCAAGGACGGGGGTGACCCAGACCTGCTTCGCCGGGGGGGCGTCCTCGATTTGCCCTTCAGGGAAGGAGGTGAACCAGACCTGCTTCGCCGGGGGGGCGTCCTCGATTTGCCCTTCAAGGACGGGGGCGACCCAGACCTGCTTCGCCGGGAGGGCGTCCTCGATTTGCCCTTCAGGGACGGGGGCGACCTAGACCTGCTTCGCCGGGAGAGTGTCCTCGATTTGCCCTTCAGGGAAGGAGGCGACCTAGACCTGCTTCGCCGGGGGGGTGTCCTCGATTTGCCCTTCAGGGATGGGGGCGACCTAGACCTACTTCGCCGGGGGGGTGTCCTCGATTTGCCCTTCAGGGATGGGGGCGACCTAGACCTGCTTTGCCTGGGGGGTGTCCTCGATTTGCCCTTCAGGGACGGGGGCGACCTAGACCTGCTTCGCCGGGGGGGTGTCCTCGATTTGCCTTTCAGGGACGGGGGCGACCTAGACCTACTTCGCCGGGAGGGTGTCCTCGATTTGCCTTTAAGGGATGGTGGCGACCCAGATCTACTTAGCCTTGGGGGTGTCCTCGATTTGCCCTTTAGGGATGGGGGTGACCTGGACCTACTTCGCCTTCGTGGTGTCGATTTGCTCTTCATGGATGGTGGCGACCCAGACCTACTTAGCCTTCGCAGAGATTTTGATTTGTCTTTCACAGGTGGAGGCGACCCAGACCAGCTTCGTCTTCGGAGCATCTTTGATTTGCCCTGTACAAGTGGAGGTGACCCAGACCTGCTTTGCCTTGGGGGTGTCCTTGATCTACTCCTTATAGGTGAGGGTGACCCAGACTTACTTCGTCTGGAGGATGTTCTTGACCTGTTCCTTAAGGGTGAGGGTGACCCCGAACTGCTTCGCCTACGGGGTGTCCTCGATCTGTTCCTTAAGGGCGAGAGTGACCCAGAACTGCTTCGCCTGCAGGGTGTCCTCAACCTGTTCCTTAAAGGTGAAGGTGTCAGAGAACTGCTTCGCCTGCGGGGTGTCCTCGATCTGTTCCTTAAGGGCGAGGGCGATCCAGATTTGCTTCGCCCGCGGGGTGTCCTCGATCTGTTCCTCAAGGGCGAGGGCGACCCAGATTTACTTCGCCTGCGGGGTGTCCTCGATCTGTTCCTTAAGGGTGAGGGCGATCCAGATTTACTTCGCTTGGGGGGTGTCCTCAATCTGTTCCATAAGGGCGAGGGCGACCCAGACTTGCTTTGCTTAGGGGGTGTCTGTGATCTGTTCCTTAAGGGTGAGGGCGACCTAGACTTGCTTAGCTTGGGGGGTGTCCTCGATCTGTTCCTTAAGAATGGGGGCGACCTAGACTTGCTTAGCTTGGGGGGTGTCCTCGATCTGTTCCTTAAGGGTGGGGACACCCCAGACTTGCTTCGCCTAGGAGGTGTCTCTGATCTGTTTCTTACTGGTGAGGGTGACGCAGACTTGCTTCGCCTGGGGGGTGTCCTTGTTCTGTTCCTTACTGGCGAGGGTGACCCAGACTTGCTTCGCCTGGGGGGTGTCCTCGATCTGTTCCTTACTGGTGAGGGTGACCCAGATTTGCTTCGCCTGGGGGGTGTCCTCGATCTGTTCCTTACTGGCGAGGGTGACCCAGACTTGCTTCGCCTGGGGGGGTGTCCTCGATCTGTTCCTTACTGGCGAGGGTGACCCAGACTTGCTTCGCCTGGGGGGTGTCCTCGATCTGTTCCTTACTGGCGAGGGTGACCCAGACTTGCTTCGCCTGGGGGGTGTCCTCGATCTGTTCCTTACTGGCGAGGGTGACCCAGACTTGCTTCGCCTGGGGGGTGTCCTCGATTTGTTCCTTAATGGCGAGGGTGACCCAGACTTGCTTCGCCCGGGGGGTGTCCTCGATCTGTTCCGTACCGGTGAGGGTGACACAGACTTGCTTCGCCCGCGGGGTGTCCTCGATTTGTTCTGTACTGGTGAGGGTGACCCAGACTTGCTTCGCTTGGGAGGCGTCCTCGATCTATTCCTTTCAGGCGAGAGTGAATCAGACTTGTTTTGCGTTACGGGTGTCCTTGATCTGTTCCTTATAGGTGAGGGTGAACCAGACTTGCTTCGCCTTGGGGGTGTCTTCAATTTATTCCTTACAGGTGAGGGTGAGCCAGACTTGCTTTGCAATGGAGATGTCCTCATACTGTTCCTTACTGGTGAGGGTGAACCAGACTTGCTTCGCCTTGGCGGAGTCCTCAGTTTGCCCTTTACAGGTGGGGACAATCCAGATGTGCTTTGCCTGATGGGTGTCATCAATTTGCCCTTTGTGAGTGGGGGTGAGCCAGACCTGTGTTGACTTGGGGAAGTGCTAGATTTGCCCTTCTCTGATGGAGGTGAGTCTGAACTGCTTCGCATAGTGGATTCCTGCAATTTATCTTTCAGTGCTGGAAATGAACCAGACTTAATTTGACTTGAAACTGTTCTAGGAATCTCTGGCTGTGATGATGGCACAGACTGAACTGGTCTCTGAGGTGTTACAGACTTGCCCTTCGTTTCTGGAGCTGATCCAGAAGTGTTTAGCTGTGAAAATGGTTTTGATACTGCTTTCTTCTCTGGGGATGATGCAGGCAATCTTTGCCTTTGAGTTAATCTTGATTTACCTCTGTTTTCTGGAGAGGAACTAGAACTGCTATACTTTGGAGACACTCTAGAGGCCTTTTGCAATTTGGTGGCTAACCCAAACGTCTTTCGATTTGATATTTTTGATGATTCTGGAGATGATCTGGAGGTGCTTCTCTTTAAGGGAGTCCTTGACAACACAGTTTGTTCTGGAGAAGAACTAGAACTACTGCGTCTTGTGGTTATCTTGGATTTTTTAGGCCGGGGGGGTGTGCGAGACCGCGACCTGCCCCGCCGCGGAGGCGTACGAGGACCGCGACCTGCCCCGCCGTGGAGGCGTACGGGGACCGAGACCCTGCCCCGCCGCGGGATGCGTACGGGACCGCGACCTGCCCCGCCGCCTAGGGGGCGTGCGAGGACCGCGACCTGCCCCCGCCGCCTAGGGCTGCGAGACCGCGACCTGCCCCGCCGCCTAGGGCTGCGAGACCGCGACCTGCCCCGCCACGGAGGGCTGCGAGACCGCGACCTGCCCCGCCGCAAAGGAGTGCGAGACCGCGACCTGCCCCGCCGCAAAGGGGTGCGAGACCGCGACCTGCCCCGCCGCACAGGGGGTGCGAGACCGCGACCTGCCCCGCCGCAAAGGGGTACGAGACCGCGACCTGCCCCGCCGCAAAGGGGTGCGAGACCGCGACCTGCCCCGCCGCAAAGGGGTGCGAGACCGCGACCTGCCCCGCCGCAAAGGGGTGCGAGACCGCGACCTGCCCCATCTTTTAGAGGATCTGGATTTACCCCAGGCCCACCTCTGAGGTGACCTGGATCGGCCCCAGCCCACAGGAGTCCTAGACCGGGACCTGTCCCGCCTTTGAGGTGTTCTGGACCTGCCCCGTTTTTGCGTAGGTCTGGATCGACCCCGTTTTGGAGAGACGCCTGACTTTCTTGGGGAAGCCCTAGATTTGCTTTCCTTTGCAGGAGTTTTAGACTTGGATTTGGCTTTCTTTGAAGGAGTTTTAGATCTAATGCGTGCTGGGGGGCTGCGTAGTCTGGCTGATGTCTTAGAGAGTTTCTGCACTAGAGGCACAAGTAATTTCAGGCTCAGTAACGATGGATTTTGAGGCTGTTGATGGGTTGCAGATTTCTCATTTACTGTAGAAATAGGAACAAGAGATAGTGGCATACTCTTTGTACATGATCTGTTCAACTTTGGCACCATCTTATTTCTGTCAAGAGTCGTCACATTCTCCAGATGATCTGTCACTATCTGATGAAGAAGTCTCTCTCTCTTGGAAATATTCTCTGATTGGTTTCAGGTGATTCACTTCTGTCAAGTGATACACCATCTATAGAGGACGATCTCCATTCAGTGGATGGGGCTAGACTTCTTCCTAGTGGGGACTTTGCTTCTGGTGAAGACCTAGACCAAACTGTCTTCTGAAGCAACTTTTCGTTCTGGGGTGAGAATTTTCTGTGTTCTGGAGAAAACCTGTCCTTCTGTAAAGAGCTTCCTGCATCTTCCAAAGGTTTTCCAGTAGCTGGGGATGACCTGCCTGTAACTGAAGACAACTGCCTTTCCTTAGAAGGAGATTTTTGTTCTGGTGTCCTATCTTGGTTCCTCTTCTGCTGAATGTAGCAAGGAGAGTCTCTGTTTCGGCTGGGAGACATTGGTCTCTGTGTCTGCACTTGCCATTCAGGATGCAAGGCCTGCTCTTTAGTTGACACAATCTGTCCATCTTGGGCATGTGTCTTGATGTCTCTCTCTGGCGATAAAGAAGAGGACTCCCGTCTTGTTTCTCGACTCTGCTTTGAGGGTTTCTACAATGAGCAGTAAATAAAAAGAAAAATGTATTCTTTAAAAACAAAGTTTCAGGTATACTAGAAAGGTTTTTGTAAGGTTAAAGATAAAACAGTTTTCAATTCTAGGGTTTTATTTTTTGGGTGCATTTCACTAAATGCCTATTGTGGAAGGTATATCTGTCTTTCTACATCTGTGCTTAGTTTCACATGTATGGCTGAGCACCCTTACACAAGCAGCAGTGCAAATAGCACATAAGACAATGCAGAACCTGGAAGGGGCAATGGAGAAATTACTTATTTGATAATTTCATTTTCCTTAATGTAGACAGATGGACTCAGGACCAATGGGTATTGTGCTCTTCTGCAGATGGGAGACAGAGTCAGATTTCAAAGGTGACGTCATCTTGGGTGCATATACCCCTGCACTGACCTCACTTCCTCAGTATTCTCTTTGAAAAGCCAATGTGGATATATCTTTGCTTAAATAACTTGCTTAAACGTGATTAAAACTTCACTGGTTCAACTGATTTCCAACTGGAGACCGCCAGTGCACTCAACCAATTAACACAGACACCGGATAACTGTGGGTGTCTTGAACTACGGGTAGACCGAGGCTTACCCGTATTTACTTAGTCTGGAGGTTTGCTATCACAGGTTCTCCCTTTCTGGGGCAGCCGTGGGCGGGATCCTGAGTCCATCTGTCTACACTAAGGAAAATGAAATTATCAGGTAAGTAATTTCTCCATTTCCTAGTGTGTAGTCAGATGGACTCAGGACCAATGGAATGTACAAAAGCTACTCCCGGATGGGGCGGGAGGCTGCCTGTGGCCCACTTAGTATTGCCCTTGCGAAGGCTGTCCTCCCGGGCCCGAACATCCAGGTGGTAGAACCTGGAAAAGGTGTATATGTAGGACCATGCTGCCGGCCAACAGATCATGGAGGACCATGCTGCCATCCGACAGATCTAGACGGGCGACAGCAGCCTGGTTTCTGCCCAGGAGGTTGCCTGGGCCCTCTTAGAGTGAGCTTTAACCTGTAAGGGTTTTCCTGCCTCTATACAGGCCGCCTTGATTACGTCTTTGATCCAGTGGGCTATGGTCGCCCACGAGGCCGCTTCCCTTTGTTTCTTCCTGCTGTGAAGAACGAACGTGGTCCGTTTTGCGCACAGGTTCCGTTCTTTCCAGGTATCGGACTAGGAGTCTGCCGACCTTTAGATGGCGAAGAAGAGCGTGAGTCTTCCGAGTCCTTATGTTCAACTGGAGATGGTAGCGAAATGGTTTGGTTCACATGAAACTGGGAAACCACTTTCGGTAAGAAGGAGGGGACAGTATGCAGTTGTATGGTTCCAGGAGTGAACCTAAGGAATGGTTCCCGACAGGATAGTGCCTGTAGATCGGAGATGTGACGAGCTGGAACATATTGCCACCAAGAATGCTGTCTTCAATGTTAATGTGAGTTGGTCTGAAGGAAGCCCCAGCTAGGAGGTCTAATACCAGATTGAGATTCCATAGAGGTACCGGCCTTTCAGGAAGCGGGACACATCTGGATGGGTTGATAGTCTGATACATCCACTTCGGCTCTGAAGCAGGTAAGCACGGCAACTTGGACCTTAAGGGAGTTGAGTGATAACCCCTTCTTCATACCATCCTGTAGGAACTCCAACATCATGGGGATTTTGGCTGTCCACGGGATAATCCCGCGGTCCTCACACCAGGCTTCGAACACTCTTCAGATCCATATGTAAGACAGGGATGTGGAGAACTTGCACGCTCAGAGCAATCACGGCCTTTGAGTAGCTGTGCTTCTTCAGGTGAGACCTCTTAAGGGCCAGACCGTAAGAGAGAATACAGACAGATCTTCGTGGAGGTTCGGGCCCTGCCGGAGAAGGTCTCTGTGTGGAAGTAAGCAAAGAGGGATCTCTGCAAGGAGTCTTCGCATGTCTGTGTACCATGGTCATCCTTGGCCAGTCCGTGGCCACTAGTAGTACTAGTCCCCTGTGATGCTCTATCTTGCGGATGACCCTGCCCAGTAGTGGCCATGGGGGGGAAGGCATACAGTAGATCTTCCTCCGTCCAAGTCTGGACGAGAGTGTCGATTCCTTGGGATTGTGGTTCTCGTCTGCGGCTGAAAAACCTGGGGACTTGGGCACTGAGACGGGTGGCCAGTATATCCATGGCTGGGAGGCCCCAGTGATTTACTATCAGTTGGAAGGCTGTGGTTGACAGTGTCCATTCCCCCGGTTCTAGGCTCTGCTGAGATGTTGTCTTTTGCTGCGATATGGGAGGCCGAGATCCCTTGTAGGTTTTATCTCCACCCATGCCATGAGGGGGTCTATTTCCAGAGACACCTGCTGGCTCTTGGTTCCTTCTTGGCGGTTGATGTAAGCCACTGTTGTCGCGTTGTCCGACATTACCCGGATTGACTCGCCACGGTGGCTGAATCGCAGGCACGCTAGTCTAACTGCTCAAGTTTCTAGGCAGTTTATGTTCCATCCCGCCTCTTCGTTGCTCCATTGTCCCTGGGCCGACAGTTCCTGACAGTGGGCTCCCCACCCTCGCAGGCTCTCATCCTTGGTGAGCAAGATCCAGTTCGGTGGGGATAGGCTTACTCCTCTGCTTAGGTGGTCTTCCTGTAGCCACCACTGAAGCTGAGAACATATCTCTGCTGGTAGTTGGAGGCGAATTGAGCAGGCCTGAGACAGTGGGTTCCAGTGTGACAGTAAAGAGCGCTAGAGCGGTCGCATGTGGGCCTTTGCCCATGGGGCGACCTCCAGGGTTGCTGCCATGACGCTGAGGACTTGAAGACAGTCCCATACCAAGGGCGTGCATTGGTCATTAATAGTCATAATTGTTCCATCAGCTTCCTTCTCATCGGGAGAGGGAGGAAGACTTTGTTGTGCTTGGTGTCGAAACGGGCCCCAAGGTACTCTAGAGACTGAGAGGACTGCAGACTGCTCTTGCCCGTGTTCACGACCCAACTGAGCTCCTGCAGTAGGTTCTTGACTGCTGGTCACCTGCTGGCTCTCTTTTGAAGACTTTGTCCTGATCAGCCAGTCATTCAGGTAAGGGTGTACCAAGATCCCTTCCTTCCTCAGTGTTTCCGCCATGACCACAATTGTGGAGAATGTTCTGGGGGCGGTTGCTAGGCCGAAGGGTAGCGCTCGGAACTGGTAATGGTGGCCCAGTATCGGAAAGCATAGAAAACACTGGTGATCTTGATGGAATGGAATGTGAAGGTAAGCTTTGGAGACATCCAGGGAGGTTAGGAACTGTCCTGGTTGTACTGCTATTATTATGGAGCGAAGAGTCTCCATGCTGAAGTGTAGTATTCGCAGATGATGGTTGACGTTCTTGAGATCCAAGATGGGTCGGAATGATCCTTCCTTCTTCGGAACGATAAAATAGATGGAATAGCGCCCCGTATTTTTTATTTTATTTAAGGTTTTTCTATACCGATATTCGTTGTTGGACATCATATCGGTTTACAGTCAATATGGAGTCAGCAACTTAGCTTTACATTGTAACCCATTTAACAGCTTTTTCAGAGTAACTATAACAACAGTATAAAGTTTTAAAAAAAAAAAACAGCTAAGCAGAATATATTTGCTTCGTGCAGCAGTAATAGGTTTATAATTAACCAATCAGGGTTGCTGAGTATTATAATAATAATGTACACATATATCAAAAGTGACTGGTAAAAATAATGTCATATCATCATTGGGAGTGTGGACTGGACCGTTTTCAGTAGGATAAACTGGGGTAAGGTGGAGATTAGTATTCTCCGAGAGGAGAGCTACTGTGTGGTGAGGTGATAATGAATTGAGGGCTGGGAGAAGGGTGTTATAGGAGGTAGGGTGGAGTAGTAGGATGCAGTATGGTGTCCTTGAGATCATGAGTATGCCTGTATGAAGAGCCAAGTTTTTAGTTTTTGTTTAAATTTGTTCAGGCAGTGTTCTTGGCGTATGTCAGCGGGCATAGAATTCCAGAGTGTGGGGCCGGCAATGGATAGGGCGCGTTCTCTGGTGGCATTGTAGTGGGTGAGTCTGGGTGAGGGAATGTTTAAGGTTGATTGGTAGCGTGAACGGGTGGGTCTGTTTGTATCACGGAATGAGAAGGTGCTGTGGGGCCAATTTATATCTGTGTTGTGTAGGGCTTTGTGTATTATTGTGAGGGTTTTGTTGGATAGGTAACCAGTGCAATTCTTTGAGGATTGGGGTTATGTGTTCATTCCTACCCTTGTTGGTGAGGATGCGTGCAACTGCGTTCTGCAGCAATTGGAGGGGGGAGGTGGTGTTTTTTGGAAGGTCAAGGAGTAGTGAGTTGCAGTAGTTTATTTTTGTGAATTTTGTGGACTGAAGTATTGTCCAGAAATAGTTGAAGTATAATAGTGTTTTGAGTTTTTGCAGCTTGAAGTAGCATCCCTTGAGAGTATTAATGAATTTTTTGTGGTTTAGTTGATAGTCTATGATGATTCCTAGATTCCTTGCGTGTTGAGATGTAAAAATTGAATTTATGGGAGGTTGAGGTGTAAGATTTGAATTTAGAGGGTTGTTGTGTTGATTAGTGGTGAGATGGTTGTGTGGGGGAGTTAAGGTTTCTGTTTTTGCAGTATTGAGAGCAAGGTTGAGACTTGAGAGGAAATTGCTGATGGTTGCAAGTGAGGCTTTCCATGTTTTGATGGCTTTAGGAAGTGAGTCTGTGATTGGGATGACGATTTGTACTTCGTCTGCATATATGTAGTGTTTGAGGTCGAGGTCTGAGAGGAGGTTGCAGAGGGGCAGGAGATAAATGTTGAACAATGTTGAGGACAGAGAGGAGCCTTGGGGGACTCCTTGTAGTAGATTGAAAGCCTTGGATTCTTGGTTACCTATTCTGACTTTGTATCGTCTGTTTTTTAGGAAAGTGGTGAACCAGTGGAGGGGGGTTCCTATGATACCAATTTCAGATAGCCGATCAAGTAGTACGTTGTGATTAATGCTGTCAAAGGCTGCTGATCTATCTAGAAGTGCGAGTATGAATGAGTGGCCTTTATCTAATCCTTTGAGTAGGTGATCGGATAGTGACAAGAGGAGGGTTTCTGTGTTGAAGAATTTGCAGAAACCATATTGTGAATTGGATAGGATATTGTTGCTTTCTAGGTATTCCATAAGCTGGAGGTTAACTATTTTTTCCATAACGTTTGATATGAAAAGTAGGTTGGAGACTGGGCTGTAGTTTGTCGGTTCATTTGGGTTTAGTGTGGGTTTTTTAAGAATGGGTTTGATCACTGCTTGCTTTAAAGCTGAGGGGACTTGACCCTGGGAGAGAGATATATTTATGATTTGGGCTAATGGATGGGATATAGTGCTGGGGATAGCAAGGAGGAGTTTAGTGGGTATTGTGTTGTATGGGTGTGAGGAAGGCTTCATTTTTCTTAGGCATGATTCAATTTCAGAGGGGGTGGTGTCCTCAAAGGAGTACATGGTTGCTTTTGTTGCTAGTGTGTGGGTCATGGGTGTGTTAGGTGATGGTGAAGATGGGGTTGTGTGGAATTGTGACATGATTTTTATTTTATCATGGAAGAATTGGGCTAAGTCCTGGCATTTGTTTGCAGCTTCTTCCTCAGGGATAGGTAGGGGGGGAGGTTTTGGTTAGGTTGGCTACGTATTTGAATAATGCTTTAGGGTTAAAGTGGAATTCATGTATGCGTTGTGCGTGGAAGTCCCGTTTGTTTTTTAGGATGTTTTCACAGTATATGTGCAGGGCTTGCTTGTATTTGGCGAGTTGTGTAGCAGAAGGGTCTTTTCGCCAGTTTTTTTTCTAATCTTCTAAGGTTGCGTTTCAGTGTCTTTAATTCTGGGGTGTACCAGGGTTTCTTAGGGTTATGTGTGAGGTTGATTTTTTTTTGGAGTGTAATGGGCATAGATTGTCAGCTATACTACTAGTTATTTGGGGCCAGGATGAGAATGCAGATTCTGAGTCAGATCTAGTTTGCTGATGTTATTTGTGATGGCTGCGATGAGGTCATCGCTTGGGCAGGGTTTTCTGTAGTGGATAGAGGAGTATTTAGGGTTGGTATCTGAGTTAGGTGTTTCTGAGATGGTGAGGTTTGCTTTGATAAGTGAGTGATCCGACCAGGGAATTGGGGTGCAAAAGATTTGGAGTTGGGGGGATTTGAAAAGACAGATTTCAAATTTAGGGATAGGGCTTATGGTTTGTTGCGATAGTTTCAGTTCCTTTGTTGGAGTGTAGGGACCGGAGATATTGCCTTCAGAATGAGTAGTCTGGTCAGAGTGGCTTCCTCTGCCAGTCTCTTGATGTGGGATTGGCAGGGTGACATATTTGTCCCGAGAAATGCTGCGGAACTCCAAAGAGTAAGTAACCTTCTCGGATGATATTTAGTACCCATTTGTCAGAATTGATCTCGACCCATCTTTGGTAGAAGAGGGAAAGTCAACCCCCTATTTTTTCTTCCTGTGGATGGGTCGGCCCATTCTCATTGGGGAGCACAGCTGGAGCCCGCCCCCGGGCCTGTTCCTCTCTTGGTCTGTCGGTTCCGAAAGGGCTGTGACCTTCCAGAGGGACGAGGTGCCTGGAACTGCGAGTTCCTGTAGGGTCTAAAGCGTTGTGAGCCTCTGCCCCTGGTTCTTCTGGGGGAGGGGCGCTGGGATCTTTTATCCCTGTCTTCTGGTAGCCAAGGCACTGGAGATTCGCCCCACTTGCTAGCTAACTTCTCCAATTCGCTTCTGAATAAGAGAGATCCTTTAAAGGGAATTCTTCAGAGATTCGCTTTAGAGGTCGCGTCGGCAGACCAATTCCGCAGCCATAGTTGTCTTCTGGCTGCCACTACCGAGGCTACTCCTCTGGCTGAGTTACACACCAGATTTGAGCTTGCGTCCGTCAGGAAGACTGCTGCAGGTTCCATCATCTCACCAGTATACGTTCCGGAGTTATTTCTCTCTGGAGAGGAGCAAGCAGGAATGTTCTACCAGTGTGCAGCAGGAAGCAAGCTGCAGTGTCATTGCTGTTGTGTCGAAGGTCTGCTTAAGAATGGATTCCAATAGTCTATCCTGACCATCCTTCAATGCAGCTCCTCCCTCAACGGGAATGATTGTTCGCTCTGAGATGACACAGACCATGGTGTCCTCTTTCGGAAAACGCAGGTGTTCCTTGGTCGCTGGTTCCAGAGTGTATAAGGCTTCCAAGGCCCAACCTCCTTTAAAGCTGGCCTCCGGGGCATCCCACTCCAAGTCAATCAGTTCCTGGATGGCTTCCATCATTGGGAAGTAGCAGGAGGCTTTACGAAGGGACACCAAGATGGGGTTTCTTCTTTGGTTCCGTCACAGGGTCCGTGCCTGGAATACCGAGAGTCTTCAGAGTCTGAGAAACAAGGGCTGGTAATTCATCCCTGTGGAAGAAGCGAAGCATGGTTCGGTATAGTTCCAGGCTTGGAGGGATTTCTCCTTCTTCCAGGGTGCCGCCATCACCACCTGAGGTGTCCGGGTCCCTATCAGGGAAATTCTTGGTTAGGCGAGGCATGTCTCAAGGCATCCGAGTAGGGCTGGGAGGATCTTGTGCTTCCGGCAGGGGTTGAGCCCGGGATGCAGCCGGGGCTGATTGCACCTGAACGAAGGCTTGCAAGTCCTTGGAAAAATTCTAACCAGGAGTAGGTCCCTGGGTCCATGTTAATCCTAGGGGTAGTCTGAGTAGGGGCCCCTGAGGTGCCCTCTTGTGGAGAAGCCATCTTGGAGTTGCATAGATCCGGGGAGCTATCATATGTAGTAGTTCTGGACCCATCTTCCGACAGTGAGGGACCATGCTTTGGTTCCCCCTGGACTTCTTCGCAATGCTGACATAGGCAGGACTCCAATTCAGGCTGTGCAGCTCATATGTGGTAGGCTGTGCAAAGAGAGTGCCTTCTTGGACACCGGTGCCATTGCCTCAATGTCTAGGTGCGCGAGTAGTTGTAAGCGCGGCTGTGTGCTCAATTGTGCACGCGGTGTGCGCACAGTTCTGCTGTGCTTATGCACGCATCTGTATTGAACATGCACAAGTTAGACACTTCGGCCGTCCAGCCTGCCCCGCGCGTACTGCCAGTCGAGAAGGGAAGATGGCACTGGCACCCCCCGAGGATCTCCACATGTGTGGACCCTTGCACCTGATCGGGGCCTAGCCCAATCAAGGCTGCTCAACCTGTTTGGTGCTCCCTTTTTACCTCGCTGGAAGGAGGAGGAATCAGCACGCAAGCTCTGGAGACCGGAGACCTGAATTTAAAGTTTTCTGCTTACCTGTCTCGGCGCTTACAGACTGTGTGCCGGACGGTCTCCAGCTGCGGGGGGAGAGGGTTTTACCTTCACCGCCGTGCTCTGTTATGCACCTGCTGCCTTTCAGCCACTCTGGCGGCTAAGTCCACGCTGGGAACCAGCTACCAGACTAAGGCACAACTCTGAGGGATATCAGAAATCACCTCAGGAATTCTCAACTGGGAGAGGGACCCTTAGGTATCACCGCAGGAGAGCGGGGCTCGATCTTCTTTAAGGTAATTTTGTCCTCTTGCTGTAATTTTCCTAACATTGTGCAAGTGCGTGGGATAATGTCCGCATCTGCTAGGAGATGGAGAGATACTGAAGAGCTGAGGTTACTGCAGGGGTATATCTACGGTGACATCAGCTTTGAAATCTGACTCAGTCTCCCATCTGCAGGCAGAGGAACACATAACCCACTGGTCCTGAGTCCATCTGGCTACACGCTAGAAAAGTATTTTTTTTTGCCCTAGAACAAGTAAATGCTTTCTTGGCATACAAGCAGGAGTATGCAAAGGTTTACTACTTCTTCTGATTTATCATCAGGCGTTTGAATCATATTTTTTTTCTTTTCAATATAATTTGAAATAGTTTGAATACTTGAATTTTTTTTTTTTGTGCATGTGTAGTATAGCTGACAGCTGTTACGATATTGAGATGGAGTTTTGATTTTGTATTTTTCTATTGCTCTCGTTAAAGGTATGTATTTTTTTTCTCATCAGCCTTGTATGGTTTTGGAAAACAAAAATTCATTTAGCAGAGCATCATGGGGGTTGGAAATGTCTGACAATTTCATATTGAGCTTAGAGGCTTGCAGACCAATGGAAAAATTGGTTGTTACCTGTTAATTTTCTCTCTTGGAGTCCCTAACAGACCAGTCCAGGCAGATGTTTTTTTCTCCTCTAGCACCAGATATAGACAGAACAATAACTTCAGTGTACACTTGGTATTTAAGTTACTATACCACCTGCAGTCTCTCAGTAAATATGTAACAAAGCAAGAATAACTCCCTCCTTGTTTTACAAGCAGGGAAACAACATGAATAAAGCCTGAACAGTCAATCCTGAAACCCCTCCTCTTAGATGGTCAAACACCAGAGATAGCAAAATGTTGCTTACCTGTAACAGGTGTTCTCACAGGACAGCAGGATGTTAGTCCTCACATATGGGTGACATCATCAGGATGGAGCCCAATCACGGAAAACTTCTGTCAAAGTTTCCAGAACTTTGACTGGCCCCTACTCGGCATGCCCAGCATGGCATTAACCCTGCAGCCAGCAGGGGTCCCCCTTCAGTCTTATTTGAAAGCTACAGGCAGTGCCGAAAAATAAAACAAAACGTTACGGGCGGGTTTCGTGAGGACTAACATCCTGCTGTCCTGTGAGAACACCTGTTACAGGTAAGCAACATTTTGCTTTCTCACAGGACAAGCAGGATGGTAGTCCTCACATATGGGTGAGTACCGAGCTGAGGATGTCCGAACTTGCACCATATGTACCTAAAGGCGTGCATCAGGCACAACAACTGGGGTGGAATTTGGACGAGGGCATCCTAAACCCCATCGGGCAGGCGGAAGGGCATTGGTACGTCACGTTGTAAATAGGTTACGAAGGAAAGACTGGCCGAAGATGAATCTTGTCTTCCGGCTTTGTCCAAGCAATAGTGAGCTGCAAAGGTGTGGAGAGAACTCCAAGCGGCACCGATCGTAGGTGTGCTACTGAAGTCGCCATGGCCCTCACAGAGTATGCTTTAACATGGTCTTGGAATGGAATGCCCGCTTGCTGATAGCAGAAGGTTATGCAATCCGCCAACCAGGAGGAGAGAGTTTGCTTACCCACAGGCTTCCCTAGTTTGTTAGGGTGGAAATAGACAAACAATTGAGTGCTTTCTCTGTGGGCAGCTGTATGGTCTAGGTAAAACGCTAGAGCCCTTTTACAGTCAAGGGTATGCAGAGCCTGTTCTCTTGGGTTGGCATGGGGCCTGGGAAAAAAGGTAGGTAGTATGATGGATTGATTAAGATGAAAATCCGAAAATACCTTAGGCAAGAATTTCAGGTGAGTGCGGAGTACCGCCCGCGCCCGATTCTGCAGAAATTTAGTGTAAGGCGGACAGGTAACAAGGGCCTGCAATTCACTAACTCTGCGAGCTGAAGTGATAGCCAGAAGGGAAATCACCTTCCATGTAAGATATCGGAGGTCACAGGAGTGAAGAGGCTTGAAAGATGGTTTCATGAGCCGACCCAGAACTAGATTAAAGTCCCAAGAAGAGGCCGGAGGACGTAGCGGAGGCTTGATGTGGAGCAAGCCCTTCAAAAAGCGTGTTACAAGGGGGTGTACTGATACAGAGACATCCCCGACACCTTGATGGAAGGCGGCTACCTCGCTGACATGCATTCTAATGGAGGAAGTCTTAAGACCTGACTCCGATAGATGCCAGAGATAAGCCAAAAATTTTGGGATTGGACAGGAAAAGGGGTCAAGGGACTGAGAAGAGCACCATGACGTGAACCTTTTCCATTTGTAAGAGTAAGCTTTTCTTGTGGAAGGTTTCCGTGAAGCAATCAAGACACGGGAAACTGGCTCAGAAAGGTTAAGTGGCTGAAGGATTAACCTTTCAACGTCCATGCAGTCAGGGACAAGGCTTGAAGACTGGGATGTCGTAGGCACCCGTCGTTTTGAGTGATCAGAAGCGGGGTCCTTTCCCAAGGGAATGTGCCTGTGGATGGAGAGGTCCTGAAGTATTGGAAACCACACTTGGCATGGCCAGTGAGGTGCTATCAGGATCATGGTTCCCTTGTCCTGACGTAACTTCACGAGAGTCTTTGAGAGAAGAGGAAGTGGAGGGAATGCGTAGAGCAGACCGGTTGCCCAAGAAAGGGAGAATGCGTCTCTGGGTTGAGAGAGTTTGCTGCGAATGAAAGAGCAGTAGTTCTCCACTTTGCGATTTTGTGGGGACGCAAAGAGGTCTATCTGAGGATATCCCCATTGTTGGAAGATGGAGTCCGCTACCGAGGGGTTGACAGACCACTCATGCGGTTGAAAGACGCGACTCAGCTCGTCTGCCAGGACATTGTCCACTCCCGGCATCCAGGTGGCCCTGAGGTACATTGAATGGGAGAGAGCTTCCGACCAAATCTGCGCAGCTTCCTGACACGGAAGGTGCCTGTGCCTCCCTGTTTGTTGATGTCCCACATTGCCACCTGGTTGTCCGTCTGAATCAGGGTGGCTTGATTTGAGAGGCGATCCTGAAAGGCTCAGAGCGTATCTGATTGCTCGAAGTTCCAGGAAATTTATTTGGTGTTTGGCTTCCTCTGGAGACCAAGAGCCTTGTGTCTGCAGATCGGCTACATGGGCTCCCCACCCGAGGTTGGAAGCGTCTGTGGTGAGAATGATTTGAGGATTTGGAACCTGGAAGGGCAATCCCTGGAGATTGGTCCGATTTTTCCACCAGGCGAGAGAAAAACAAAGTGAGTCGGTGATGCGGACAATGGCCGACAGAGGCTGAATAGCTTGAGTCCATTGAGACCTCAGAGTTCAGTGCATGAGTCTCATGGCCAAGCGGGCCATTGGTGTGACATGGACCGAGGTCGCCATGAGTCCCAGGATGACGAGAAATTGGCGTGCAGTCGCGGAGTGTTGAGACTGCAGCTGGTGAGCAAGGGACGCAAGAGTCAGTGCTCGTTGTCGAGGTAGGAAAGCCTTTGCCTGTAAGGTGTCCAAGTCTGCCCCAATGAACGATAAGGTTTGAGATGGGACTAAGTAGGATTTTTCGTAATTGACGAGAAATCCTAGCGAAATTGGAGTGTGTAAGGTTAGATTGAGGGACAAAAGAGCAGCTTGCTGAGTGGGAGCCCTGATTAACCAATTGTCCAGGTAGGGGTAGACGTGAACACCTTTGGTTCTGAGGAAGGCTGCGACAGCTATGAGACATTTGGTAAAGACTCGTGGCGCAGATGCTAGGCCGAACAGAAGCACTCGATATTGATAGTGCTTGGGGCCTACTAAAAACCTCAGGTACTTGTGATGAGCTGGAGTTATCGCAATGGGGTGTATGCGTCCTGGAGGTCCAGAGAGCAGAGCCAGCCTCCTCTTGTAGAAGAGGTAGAAGTGATTCAAGGTTACCATCTTGAACTTTTCTACGTTGAGGGTACTTGTTGTAGGGCCCGTAAGTCTAGAATAGGAGGGAGACCTCCCGATTTTGGGGGATTAGGAAGTACCATGGATAGAACCCTAAGCCTTGCTGAGAGTATGGAACAGGTTCTATCGCTCTTGACTGGAGGAGGGGGGGAACCTCTTGATCCAGAAGAATGGAGTGTTCGGATGTTCTCCACGTCAGTAGAGGTGGGGAGTCTGGTGGTAGGGTGAGAAAGTTTAGATGGTAATCCTGAGCAATGATTGCTATTACCCATTGGTCGGAGGCGATTGAATGCCACAGGTGGTGGAAGTGGCACAATTGACCTCCTACTGGTATGTGCGCCCTCAATTTGGGTGCTCAAGCCAGTGAAAGCGTATGAATGTACGCCGTGACGTCACGCACGCAGTTCATATGCTTTCGCTGGCTTGAGCACCCAAATTGACGGGTGCCCAAGTCAGCGAAAGCGTGACATCACGCACGCCCGTTCATGCGCCTTTGCTGACGAGCGCCCGTGCACTACGGGCGTGCGTTCATCCATCTTCGCTGGCGGGGGCCGCTGGAAGCCGCTTTCGCTGCCGGCTGCCCCCGGAAAGCAGGGGAGCCGCGGTGCGCGCCTCCGGAGGAGGGCAGAGAGGACTGTAAGAAAAAAAGTAAGTTAACTTTTGTTACACTTTATTTACAATATTTTAATAGCATGTCGAGTCGCTTTCTCGCCTGTGCCTTGCTTCGCGAGGAGGGGAGAGAGGACTGGGGCTGCCCCGGAGACCGGCGGCCAGGGCAGGTGAGCGGGGGCTGGGGGAAAGTTTGCCGCCTTACCCTTACCCCTGGCCTCTAACGCAGGGGTAAGGGTAGGCGGTAATTTAGCAGACAACTTACCCCTGCCCTGTAACGCAGGGGTAAGGGTAGGCAGTAATTTAGCAGGTTAAAGACGCGGCTAAACTGCAGGTTAAAAAGGCGATAGTCGGGGCGCACGTTACTGAATGGGAGGGAATAGCTAATCCGATCGTTTACATATCATATACATGCCGCGGGCAGAAAGGGTTACCCGTTGATTTAAAGAAGCGGTAAGGATGGGTTAAAAGGGATAGTGAATTGCGGGTTGGACTTACGCGGCCAAATTGTGAGTAAACAGCGGGTTAGAAACTGGATAACTGCGGCCGCGCTTTACTGTATCGGCCCACTGGAAAGACATATTTCACTCCTTTCAGAAAACGTACCACATTCAGATGCGAAGCTATAGATGAACTGTGCATTTTCCCCTGAAACAAGCCAATGGCACTACCTGTACTTTTAAGAGAGTTCAAGGCTAGACACTTCTGCAAACCTTTCTGTTAAAATGACAGGATAACTGAAATCGAGGCCAGACCTAATTCCTAACACCATGATTCAAACACTCTCCAGATGCAAAACATGCTAACAAAGTTGACCTCCTTGAGTGTGCAACAAATTTGAGAAAACCTCCTCTGAATAACATTTAACTCTCTGCCTTCACAGTTTCAAGAGCCAAGCTGTGAGACAGAGCGATTTGCCTGTTCCAAGTAAATTGGACCCTGCCGCAGGAGCCCGATGAAATGGCAGATTTGTAAAGGTCTGACTACCGCAAGACTTACTAGATCCATAAACCACAGATGCCTGGGCCACTCTACAGCCACCAGAATCATTGGACTCTGATGCATCTCTATGCGCCTGAGGACCCTTCCTATTAAGGGCCTTGGGGAAACACAGAAGAATTCCTGGAGGCTATGGCTGAGACAAGGTGTGGAGATCCTATGATCCCAGACCTGTCTGCAATGGAAGAACCAGAATACCTTGGCATTCTGCCTCAATGCTATCAAATTCACATGCATACAGCCCCATCTTGACATGATCAGAGCAAAGGCCTCCTCTACCAATTCCCATTCTCCAGGATCTAGCCTGTGCCTGCTCAAAAAAATCTGCTTGCACATTCTCCAACCTGGCCACAAGTTACACCAACAGCATCAGCAAAATCTAGTCTGCCCAGCAGAGTAACATCCCCACTTCCAAAGATACCATCAGGCTCTTGGTTCCCCCCTGCCTGTTTATGTAAGCCATCACTGTTACATTGTCCAACAGCACTCGCATTGCTCTGTCCTTGACCAGAGGCTGAAAACAGAAAGGCTTTCCTTGCTGCCAGTCTCTCCAAACAACTAATGGATGAGGAGAAACTGGAGGGAAGAGTCCATCAGCAGCCTTCATAAATCTACACACAAGGGTCTTCTAGGCCAATCTGGTGCCACCAGAAGCACCATCTCCATGTGACTCTTGATCCTCCAAATCATTCTACCCAACATGGGCCACTTGGGAAAAGCATACAATAACCACCCTCCGGCCACTTCTGCATGAGGGTATAGGTGCCCAAGGACTTTTGATCTCTCCTGTGACTGAAGAAGCGAGGAACCTTCGCAATGTGAGAAGTCGCCAGCAAGTCCAGAAACGGAAGACCCCAGTGATCCACTATGAGCTGGAATGCCTTGTTTGACAATTCCCATTCTCCTGGATCCAGACACTATTTGCTGAGAAAGTAGTCTCTTACATTGGCTTTTCTCACAATGTGCAAGGCTGAGATCTTCTGAAGATGCACTTCTGCTCATTTCATAAGCTGGGCTATTTCCTGTGACACTTGCTGGCTCTGGGTTTTTCCCTGCTGACTAATGTAAGCCACTGTCATTGTATTATCCAACATTATCCGTAACGCTCAACCCTGCAATTGGTCGCTAAATCACAAGCATGCCAACCAAACGGCATGGGCTTCCAGCCGATTGATGCTCCAGAGAGACTTTTCTGTGCTCCAGCACTTTTGCACTGTCAGCTCCTGACAATGAGCTCCCCAACCCTGGAGGTTCACATCTGTTGTGAGTACTAGCCAGCTCGGTGATCTTAGGAAAAGCAAGGATGTTAGTCCTCGCATATGGGTGACATCACAGGATGGAGCCCAATCACGGAACACTTTTGTCAAAGTTTCTAGAACTTTGACTGGCACCTACTGGGCATGCCCAGCATGGCACTAAACCTGCAGCCAGCAGGAGTCCCCCTTCAGTCTTGTTCATAGCTATAGGAAGTGCCAAAAATAAAATAAGAAAACGTAATGAACCCAACACCACAGGGTGGCGAGCGGGTTTCATGAGGACTAACATCCTGCTGTCCTGTGAGAACACCTGTTACAGGTAAGCAACATTTGCTTTATCACAGGCAAGCAGGATGGTAGTCCTCACACTGGGTGAGTATCGAGCTGAGGATGTCCGAGTATGCACCAAATGTACCCAAAGACGTGCAACAGGCATAACAGGGGTGGAATTTGGTAGAGGGCATCCTGAACCCTTACAGGCAGGTGGAAAGACAATTGACTGCTTTTCCTGTGGGCAGCTGTACAGTCTAGATAGAACTCTAGAGCCAGTTTACAGTCAAGGGTATGCAGAGCCTGTTCCCCTGGATTGGAATGGGGCCTGGGAAAGAAGGTAGGTAGTATAATGGATTGATTAAGATGAAACTCCGATACTACCTTAGGCAAGAACTTAGGGTGAGTGCGGAGTACTGCCTGGTAGTGCAAAAGTTTAGTGTAAGGCGGATAGGTAACTAGGGCCTGTAACTAACTCTGTGAGTGGATGTGATCGCCAAAAGAAAAACCACTTTCCAGGTGAGATAACAGGATTGGAGAAGCTTGAATGGTGGTTTCATGAGCCGACCCAAAACCAGATTGAGGTCCCAAGAAGGGGCCAGAGGGCGCAGAGGAGGCTTGAGGTGGAGCAAGCTCTTCAGAAAACGTGTTACAAGGGGTTGTACCGAAATAGGAACATCCCCAACACCTTTATGGAAGGCAGCTACCGCACTGACATGCATTCTGATGGAAGAAGTTTTAAGACCTGATTCTGACAAGTGCCAGAGATAGTCCAAAAACTTCATGGTGGACTGAGCAGAACACCATGACTTAAATCTGTTCCTTTTGTAAAGGTAAGATTTTCTCGTGGAAGGCTTTCGTGAAGCAATCAGGACACTGGAAACTGGCTCCGAAAGGTTGAGTGGCTGAAGAATCAACCTTTCAACATCCAGGCCATCAGGGATAAGGCCTGAAGATTGGGGTGGCGCAAGCACCCGTCGTTCTGAGTGATCAGAAGCAGGTCCGTTCCCAAGAGAATGTGCCTGCGAATGGAGAGGTCCTGAAGGATCAGAAACCACACTTGGCGTGGCCAGTGAGGTGCTATCAGGATCATGGTTCCTTTTTCCTGACGTAGCTTCACGGGAGTCTTTGAGAAGCGGAAGTGGAGGGAATGCATATAGGAGACCGGTTGCCCATGAGAGGGAGAATGCGTCTCTTGGGTGTGAGTGTCGGCTGCGAGTAAGAGAGCAAAAGTTCTCTACTTTGTGGTTTTGAGGCGATGCAAAGCGGTCTATGTGGGGGTAACCCCAACGTTGGAATAGTGAGTCCGCTACAGTGGGGTTGAGAGCCCACTCGTGCGGTTGAAAGGTGTGACTCAGCTTGTCCGCCAACCTAGCAAGTAGGTGGCCCTGAGGTACATCGAGTGGGAGAGGGCCTCTGCCCATATCTGTGCCGCTTCCTGACACAGTAGGTAGGAGCCCATCCCTCCCTGTTTGTTGATGTACCAGATGGCCACCTGGTTGTCCATCTGAATCAGGATGACCTGGTTGGAAAGGCGATCCTGAAATACCCTGAGAGCATATCTGATTGCTCGTAGCTCCAGGAAATTTATTTGGTGTTTGGCTTCCTCTAGAGACCAAGCTCCTTTGGTCTGCAAATTGGCGACATGTGCTCCCCAGCAGAGGTTGGAAGCATCAGTGGTGAGAATTATTTGAGGGTCTGGAGCCTGGAAGGGTAGGCCTTGGATGAGATTGATCTGAGTTTTCCACCAAGCTAGAGACTGACGAAGTGGGTCGGTGATGTGGACAATGGTTGATAGTAGTTGGACGGATTGAGTCCATTGTGACCTTAGAGTCCACTGCATGACTCTCATGGCCAAGTGGGCCATTGGGGTAACCTGTACTGAGGATGCCATGTGTCCCAGCAGGATGAGGAAGTGATGTGCAGTCGAGCGGTGCTGAGACTGTAGCTGGTGTGCTAGAGAAATGAGAGTGAGAGTTCGCCGTTGAGGCAGAAATGCTTTTGCTTGAAAGGTGTCCAAGTCTGCCCCTATGAAGGACAAAGTTTGAGATGGGACTAAGCAGGATTTCACGTAGTTGACGAGAAATCCTAGCGAAATCAGAGTGTGTAAGGTGAGATATAGGGATGACAGAGCAGCTTGCTGAGTGGGAGCCCTGATCAACCAATCGTCGAGATAGGGGTAGACGTGAACACCTTGAGTCCTGAGGAAGACTGCTACTACTACGAGGCACTTGGTGAAGACTCGCGGTGCAGATGCAAGGCCGAACGGAAGCACTCTATACTGATAGGGCTTGGGGCCTACCGGAAATCTGCGATGAGATGGAGTTATCGCAGTGTGTGTGTACGCGTCCTGGAGGTCTAGAGAGCAGAGCCAGTCTCCTCTTTGCAGAAGAGGAAGGAGGGAACCCAAGGTTACCATCTTGAACTTTTCTCACTGGAGGTACTTGTTGAGGGCACATAGTTCCAGAATTGGATGAACGCCGCCTGACTTTTTGGGGATTAGAAAGTACCGGGAATAGAATCCTAGGCCTTGTTGGGAGTAGGGCACAGGTTCTATTGCTCTGGAATGGTGAAGGAGGGAAACCTCCTGTTCCAGGAGTGGTGAGTGGTCGGATGTTCCCCACTTCAGCCGAGGTGGAGAGTCCGGTGGGATGGAGAGAAAGTTCAGGTGATAACCCTGAGAGATTATGGCAAGGACCCACTAGTCTGAGGTGATTGTGTGTCATCTGTTGTTGAAATGGTACAATCGACCCCCCCCCCCCCCCCCCCCACACTGGTATCTGAGGCAGTGGAAGCTGGCTGCTGTTCTCTATGCAGGAGTCAAAAGCCGGAAGCAGGACCCGGCTGAGGGGCTGGTTGTGGCTTTTGTTTCAGAGGTTGACGAGACTGGGCCTTCTGGAAAGGTCTCGTGGAACGACTTCTAGAAGGTGGTGGATAGGACTTCTTTGGACGGAAGAATGACTTTTTAGTATCCTTCCTGAATGGCTGTTTGGAGGAATACCACCCAACACAACAGGGAATCACTATAAATCATACGACTCATTTGTTATCATATGAACTATGTAAACAATGCTCTATATATTAATTTCATCATACATATACTCTATAATGTGTTTTACAAATGTTTACAATTTTATTATATTGCACTTTTTCCATCATAAACAATATATTACTTGGGGGGGGGGGGGGGAGATCCAAGATGGCTCCTCAGTAGCGTTGCTCAGCGTTGAGCTCCCACGGCTGATTTTCAAATTAAAATTACTTGCTGCGAATTTTCCTTATGGGAAGGAAGCGAAAACCACAGGGTGAGCCTTACCCTGCAGCCCCTGTGACAACGCCAATATCCGGCCCTATGGATGCTCACATTGTCCGCAGAGATGTGATCGCGGGAGCACAGCTGTTGCAGAGGAGGGGGGGAAATTGAGTGCCCCTCTCTACTAGGCTCGATTTCACCTCTCAGCCCAGCTGAAGGAACTCCTCCGGGAAATCCTGCTGAAGCAAGGAGTGCCCATGGACTGTGGGAGATGCCGTCGGACCGAAGTGTTGAGGGGCGGAGCCCTGCAGGGTCAGTCGGGGCCTCGAGCCCACAACACACAGCGGGGCAGCCCAGAATTGGAAGGGAAACATCAATAGGAGAGACCGCAGGGACCTCTGGAGACCTCCCTGATGTGAGAATACCACCGGTGGTAAGACCTGAGACTTTCTCGCTGGAAACTATCTGGGAAACAATTGTGGAGATGAGACTTTCAATCTTGCAGCAAACACTTCCTATAAATGATAAAATTAAGGCTTTGGAAGAGCAGATGATAGTGCAGGGTAATACTAATACCAAACTGGAGCTACAAATTTCAAATAATAGAGACCAAATAAAGGCAATACAACAGGTGCAGCAAACAGCTATAAAAGAAAGGAAAAGTATTGCAATAAAAATGGAAAATTTAATAAAGAATCATACATTTTCCACGAATTCCTTATAATCCACCAAGAGAAATCTTTAAAAGATGTTTTTTGGAAGTATTACAACAGGCAGAGAGTGCTTTTCCACTGATTTCCAAGATATTTTATCTTCCTAAGCCAAGAGCAGTAGTGGAACAAGCTGAGGGTCTAATAGCTTCTGCACCTGTCCAGGATCCATTAATGCAATTCTAGAGACTTCGGACATTGATTGATTTAGCAACGTTAATAGTAACCCTAGCATTAGAACCTGATAAGGAATGGCTATTAAAGCTGTATCTTAGTCACAGGAATGATACATTTTTAGGATGTAATATTCGAGTTTATCCAGATGTATCACGCGAGACTCAAAAGAGAAGGAAGGCCTTTCTTCTTTTGAGACATCAGGTCTTACAGATTGGGGGGGGGCGCGCGTTTTATCTTAAATTTCCTTGCAAATGCAAGATAAAATATGCGAATAATACTTATATTTTTTACGATCCCCCCCCCCCCCAATTGACAATTCCTGATAGGGAAGTCTCCTGTGATCTCAGCTGAGCCAACTGATGATATTCCTAGATCCTCATGAACTAATGAGTCTCTGTGAGCTACTGAGAATTTATTGGTTTATTGTATTTTTCTTTAGATAAAGTATATCTTGCCCCCCAACATTTGTGGACTTTAACAGAGAAATAAGTAGCTTGATGGTTGGGTATTTTATTAAATGATGTTGAAAATTATATTCTCTGTGTTTTTCTTTCCAAGTCTGATACCTTGTGAGTTTTGTTGTAAAATGCATAAAGATAAAATAAAAAAATAAAAAAACAATATATTACTTTACATACAAAATGTCATCAAAACATGATATAAAACAGTACATATCACAAATATACACATATCAAACACCTCAACCAATTGTTTTTAACTATTTATATTTTTGTGAATTTTTTGTATATTTCTATCTGACATACCCTAAACCCTAACCCAATAATAACACATAACCACACTCACTCACCATTCATTCCTTCTAAAAGATGAGGTGTTTGATATGTGTATATTTGTGAGATGTACTGTTTTATATCATGTTCTGATGACATTTTGTATGTAAAGTATATATTGTGTATGATGGAAAAAAGTGCAATATAATAAAATTGTAAACATTTGTAAAACACATTATAGAGTGTATGTATGATGAAATTAATATTTGGAGCATTGTTTACATAGTTCATATGATAACAAATGAGTCGTATGATTTACAGCGATTCCCTGTTGTGTTGGGTGGTGTGAGTATTGGGGGAATCTGATATTTCTCTCGTAGTTGTGTGCCAGATTAGGCTGTCTGTTTGGAGGAATACTCAGAAGGCATCAGAGAGAGTTGGCGACACATGGCGTCTCATGATGCTCCTTGAGTTCCGCCACTGTCCGCTGGATCTGTTCGCCAAACAGATTGTCTCCTATGCAAGGCAGATCGGACAATCTGTCTTGTACTTCAGGGCGCGAGTCCGAAGACTTAAACCAGGCCCATCTTCTTGCAGAAATGGCAGCTGCAGATACCCTGGAAGCGGTGTCGAAAATATCGTAAGAGGATCTTATTTCATGCTTCCCTACTTAAAAACCCTTGTGTACTAGGGTTTGAAGCTGTTCCTGGAATTGCTGAGGCAGGGACTCTGCAAAGTCCTGTATCTGCTTGAATGAGAGGGGATCCGAGAGATGAGCATTGATCCCTGGAAGACACTCTGGCCAATGGCACCCAGGAATTTCTGCTCCTTACCTGGGGGGAAGAAAGAGTGGGGTTTTGAGCATCGTGCCCTCTTTTGGGCAGATTCCACAACCACAGATTGGTGATCCAGTTGAGATTTCTGGAACCCTGGGGCTGACTGGACCAAATAAGTGGTATCTGCCTTTCGGTTAACTGTAGCTACCGAACCAGGGTGTCCCCAGTTCTTTTTGAGAAGATCCAAAAGAACCTGATGAATAGGGATAGATGTTATTTCCTTGGGAGCATCCAGGAATTGTAACAGCTCCATCATTTGGTGCCTATCATCTTGTCGGTCTGTAATTGGAAGGGAACCAACTCAGACATTTCCTTCACAAAATGTATGAAGGACAAGTACTCTGGAGGAGAATGCTTCCTGATTTCAGTAGGAGAAGGAGGAGATGGTAAATCAGTTTCTTGAGATGAATAGTCAGTCCAGGTGTCATAAGGAACATCACCTGTCCCTCTAGAAACCTGAGAAGGACGGGAGGATGGTATTCCTGAAGGTCCTGGTCTAGGCTCTGAAGGCATCAAGGGAAGTACTGGAGGCACCGAGGGCATCAATGGATGGATCGTGGCGCTGATGGCTGGATCGGCATCGATGGCTGAGGCATCAGCAGGACTCCAGATGGAGGAATACGGAACGGTGTTTCTCCTCCCGATGAAAGAGTAAGCAGAGAAGGCACCGGAGCACTCTGTGATCCTGGATCCATCAGTGGAAAAGCGGCTATAAATGCTTCCATCCTTGAAAGCAGCGGTGCCAATGCTGCCGGAATGGGATCGGTGGTCGGTTCCTCAATCGGCACCGGTTTCTGCGCCGGGGGAACTTGGAATCTGTGCATTGCCTCATCAATGGCCTCTTGAACCATCTGGTCCAGCTTCTTCACGGAGACCTGGAGCAAGCAGCCCCGGCTCCGGAAGGGGAGAAGGAGGCAGAGCCGGAGGGGACCACCGTTAAAGGCAGAGTTGCGGCTCCCGATACCTGTCCAGGTGAGGGTTGTCTCGGTGACCCGGTCCCAGAAAGGGTCAATGCCTTTTCTGGACGGAGTTTCTTCGATGGCGGCTTGGACGATGGCAAAGGCGATGATTTTCCTTCATCAATGGTCCGAGGTTTTCGATGCCGATGTTTCTCTCTACTATCCCCTTGATCCTGAGGGGGAGTAGAGGTTGTCGATGGCCGGGAAGTCGACGCCGGCCGATCACCGGCCGGTGCCCGATGCTGGTGTGAAGTGGACGGCGTCGGTTCAGACGACGTCGATGCAATAGATGGCGTCAGAGTTTGGGAATGAAAGAAGTTCCATTTTCTCCATTCTGGCTTTGCGACCTTTTAGTGTCATTAAGGCACATTTGGTGCAAGTCAGGACATCATGCTCACACCCAAGGCACATTACACAGACTTTATGAGGGTCTGTTATGGACATGATGCAAGTACAGTCCGGGCACAGATGGAACCCCGATGCCATGGCCTTTGAAAAATTGAGCCACAGTGCAGTCGACGGCCAGTAGGTCGCGAGGGCCAAACTCAACAGGAATAGACCGGAACCAGCTAAAAAAAACTTACCGGAATACAGCGGAAGCAAATTTTTGAGAGGGGGACCCCTGTGGGGTATGAAAATTTGTAGTAATTCCGTGAGGAAAATTCCTGTCAGGAATCTCTATGGAGCTCCTTAACCCGCATGGCTACTGCTGCACGGAAAAAAGAAGACTGAAGGGGGACCCCTGCTGGCTACAGGTTTAGTGCCATGCTGGGCATGCCCAGTAGGTGCCAGTCAAAATTCTAGAAACTTTGACAAAAGTGTTCCATGACTGGGTTCCATCCTGTGATGACACCCATGAGGACTACCATCCTGCTTCTCCTGTGAGAAACCCCCTTTCTTAGATGATCGGCTTGCAACCACCACTGCAGGTTTATGCAGACCATCAGTAGGTGGAGTTGAATTGAATAGTCCTGAGGCTGTGGGCTCCAATGAGACAAAAGAGTGCACTAAGTGGACTCATATGCGCCCTCACACACAGCACCACCACTAGGGTCGCTGCCATCAATCCAAGTACCTGTAGATAGGACCAAACTGTCTGACATATCGTGTTTGTCCATAGACACACCTGCATAATCAGCTTCTGAATACGGCCCTCTGGCAGGAACACCCTGCCTTGCTTCATGCTGAAGCAAACACAGAGATATTCCAGTGACTGTGACCACTGAAGATCATTCTTGGCCAGGTTCACCACCTAACCTAGCTCCTGCAAGAAGGAGGTCACCTCGCACAAGACCCAAAGGCTCTCTTCTAGACTCTTGGCCCAAATCAGCCAGTCGTCCAAGTATAGGTGTACCAGAATCCCATCCTCTCATCTCTGCTGTCACCACCACCATAACCTTGGAAAAAGTTCTGAGTGTGGTGCTGAAACCAAAAGGCAGTGCTCGAAATTGATAATGATGCCCCAAAAATCGCAAAACGCAGAAATCATTGATGCTCTAGCCGGATGGGAATACGGTGTGCCTAAGAAAAGCCCAGAAAAACCAGAAGCTCCGACTGTATTGCCATTAGTGCAAGGTTTCCATTCAAAAACGAGTCACCCACAAGTGATGGTTGACCCTCCTTGAGATCTAGGATGGGGCGAAAAGAGCCCTCCTTCTTGGGCACAATGAAATAAATGTAATATTGGCCAGTATTTTCTTGAGAAGTGGGCACTGGAACCACAACTCATAGGCTGAGGAGTCTTGATAATGGACACGCCATTGCCTGTCTCTTCTGTAGAGAGTTGCAGGAAGACATTATGAAAACATCCTGAGGAACACTGCAAAACTCCAGCGCTTAGCCTTCTCTTATCACCTCAAAAACCCACTGGTCTGACATGATCTCGACCCACCTCCAATAAAAAAGAGAGACGACCACCTAACTCCTGTTCCCGGCGGTGGGTCAGCACACCTTAACTAGGGTTGGGGGCTTTGAGGGCTCCACTTCCCGAGCCTGTGCTCAGTCTGGTTTGCCTGGGACGAAAGGACTGAGACCTACCCAAAAGTCTAGTCCTTTGAAAGGCTGCTCCTATGTAAGGTCGAAAACATTTGAACCCCCTAGTACGACCTCTCATCCTGAAGGAGAATGGCATCTGTTTCTTATCCTCTGGTAACTGAGGAACCTGGGACTCACTCCACTTATTGGCCATTTTCTCCAACTCACTCCCAAACCAGAGTGAGCCTTTAAAGGGCACCTTAATAAGGTTAGATTTTGAGGTTGTATTGGCCGACCAATTTCTCAGCCATAGCCAACTCCTGACCCCTATTTACCAAAGCCACCCCACTGGCCGAAGTGTGGACCAAACCACAGCCCGTACCTGCCAAAAAGGCAACTACAGGTTCTATCACTGCCCTGAAATTTACACCAGATTCATCAACTTCCTGAGAAGTATACAAGAGCAAGCCACCAGGGAACAACAAGAAGCTATCTGAAAATTGCCATTGCTTCAAAAGTCTGCTTAAGAACATCTCCCCTATGAGGAAAGGCTGAAGAAGTTAGGGCTGTTCAGCTTGGAGAAGAGATGGCTGAGGGGGGATATGATAGAGGTCTTTAAGATCATGAGAGGTCTTGAACGAGTAGATGTGAATCTGTTATTTACACTTTCGAATAATAGAAGGACTAGGGGGCATTCCATGAAGTTAGCAAGTAGCACATTTAAGACTAATTGGAGAATATTCTTTTTCACTCAATGTACAATAAAGATCTGGAATTTTTTGCCAGAGGATGTGGTTAGTGCAGTTAGTGTAGCTAGGTTCAAAAAAGGTTTGGATAAGTTCTTGGAGGAGAAGTTCATTAATTGCTATTAATCAAGTTTACTTAGGGAATAGCCACTGCTATTAATTGCATCAGTAGCATGGGATCTTCTTAGTGTTTGGGTAATTGCCAGGTTCTTGTGGTCTGGTTTGGCCTCTGTTGGAAACAGGATGCTGGGCTTGATGGACCCTTGGTCTGACCCAGCAAGGCAAGTTCTTATGTTAGTTCTCCTATCCTGTGCATCTTTCAAGGCTGCTCCCCTTGGAAACGGCACACATAAGCGCATCCACCTTCGGAAAGCACAATGGCTCTCTCACTACTGGATCCAGGGGGGTACAGTCCTTCCAAGGCTTGTCTCCCTTTAAAATTAGCTTCCAGGTGCCCCATTCAAGATGAATCAATTCTTGAATGGCCTCCAAATTAGGGAAGAAAACAAGAGGCTTTATGCAAAGAAATCAAAATGGGATTTTTCTTTGGTTCAGACATGGAGTCAGTCCCTGGTACTCCCAGCATCTTCAAATTCTGGGAAATCAGCGCTGGTAACTCATCTCTATAGTTCTATACAGCTCCAATCCTGGAAGAATTTCCTCATCCTCAAGGGAATAAGGATCGACTTGATCATCCATACCATTTGGGTCCCCTATTGAGGACACCCGCAGCAGATCTAAGCTTCGTCCAATGCTTACCCACAGCACCAGACATGTGGGAATCTGCAGCCTGTGATCCAGACCTGTTAAGATTGGCAGGGGCCGAGGACTGCGCCTGAAGAAAAGATTCAGCCCTTGAAAAAAATTCTACCCAAGAAAATGCAGAGGAAGCCATGCCAAAACCAGGGGGCATCAGACCTGCACCCATTGAACAACCTTCCCCACAGATGAGCTCCAATCCTCCCTAAGCTCCAAACAGTGCAGACAAGTTAGAGGGAATGCTAGGCTGGGATGCCCGAATATGACAAGCAACACAAAGGGCAAGGCACTTAGGCTTCTTTGCTATGGTTGCCATTAGTCTGTCAATACCCCCTAACAGGTGTCTGATAAGAGTGCGCCCAGCTGTGTTTGCAGTGCAAAAAGTAGGCGCTCAACACTATACCTTGATAAACGCATAAACTGAGCTCCAACCAGGACGTTACAGATATTGTGTGTAACTAAGTGCACGCGTGCACAACTGAACACCCCAGTAGGCATTCCTATTCGCCCAATGTGGACGACCAGCCGAATGCACAAGCATGAACAGACACAACTGAAGAGGACAGTCTTATGCACAGGATAATGTACAAAAATGCTGCCATGGCCTACCATGCCACGAACAAGATAAGTCTGAGAGCAGGGCCTAGCCAAAAGACTGCTCAACCAGTCATGCTGCCCATGTTCCCTAGCTCCCCCGGAGGAGGGAACGAAAATCAGATCTGTGTGCTGAGCACAAAGACCAGAGGGGGGTGGGGGGAGAAGAGAGGAATCCCCTCTCTCTCTCATTTATTTTTTTTTATAATTATTCTTTACCTGAGCTCAGCTCATCCTGGCTGAGTACAAGGTCGGTCTCCAGCTGCAGGGAAAGAGGGCAAGGACCTTCAATGCCACGCTCTGCTTCCTGTACCTGCTTGCCTTTCAGCTTTTTTTTTTTTTTTTAATTTCAGCTAAGTCCACGCCAGCTAAAAAACCAGCTACCAGATCAAGGCACTCATCTGAAGGAGGGATCCAAAGATATCACCTCAGGAATTCTCAACTGAGAGAGGGACCATAAGGTATCACCCACAGGAGAGTGGGGCGAATAAATCTCTTCTCCTTTGAAAAATTTTTAAGCAATCCCCAGAAGGGAGATGCACATCCACCATCTGCTGGAGACAGAGAATATTGGCGGGCTCATGTCACTGCAGGGGTATATATACAGTCATATTAGCTTTGCTCCATCTCCATCTGCTGGTAGAGGTGCATAACCCACTGGTTTTATAGAAAAAACATTCATCTTGACTGGTCTGTAGAACAATCAGGAAAGCAATTTTTTTTTCTTCTTTTGGAAGAAGGTTGGGTGGCACAAGGTACGGAGAAGCAGCAAATGGTGGAAAATATAGGAGGGAAAAGAAGTTTGCTTACCGTAAACGGTGTTTCCGTAGATAGCAGGATGAATTAGCCATGCTGTATGGGAACTGTCAATCAGGGCCCGGGAGGCGGAGCTTCATAGCAGAGTGAAGATCTTTTTGATCCTCTGCGGCTGCACGTGGGTTCCCGCGCAGGAGTCAACGGTTCTCCTCAGTCTGTAATTAAGCTTGAGCGTAGCGGGGAAGCCACGACTGACAGGGAGGTGGGTGGGTCAGCATGGCTAATTCATCCTGCTATCTACGGAAACACTGTTTACGGTAAGCAAACTTGCATTTTCCCGTCGATAGCAGGGCTGAATTAGCCATTCTGTATGGGAGTCCCAAGCTCCAGTACATGCTGTGGTTATGTTCTCTTAGCGTGCATAATACTGTGGCAGTCGTGGAATTACTTAGAGATGGTGTGCAGAATGGATTGTCCCAGTGTTGCATCTCCTGCAGATTGTTTATCTATGCAGTAGTGGGTCGTGAAGGTATGTAGCGAAGACCAAGTGGCTGCCTTACAGATGTCCACTGGTTGAACGTTATGTAGATGTGCTACCGACGTTGCCATAGCCCTTAGCTGATGGGCTCTTGGCCGGGAAGGAAGTGTGTTTCCCTTCTTAGAATAGTAAAACTGGATGCACTGTACAATCCAACTGGAGATTGTGCGCTTTGCCACTGGCAATCCCGGAGCATTCGGGTTGAACGATACGAAGAGTTGAGACGTCCTATTGGGAGAATGTGTTCTTCTCTTATAGTATGCTAACGCTCTTTTACAATCCAAGGTGTGTAACAAGCACTCCCTATCATTCGAGTGTGGTTTTGGGAAGAATATAGGCAAGTCTATGGTTTGATTGAGATGGAACTAGGAAATTATCTGTGGAAGGAACGATGGATGAGTCCGTAGGACAACTTTGTCATGATGAAACTGTAGATACGGCTCGTAATGAACTAGAGCTTGCAACTCACTAACCCTGCACGCAGAGGTTATGGCAACTAAAAACACTGCCTTCCAGGTGAGATATTTCATGTGCGCAGATTCCATGGGTTCGAATGGAGGTAGCATTAGTTGTTCAAGAAGTAAGTTAAGATTCCAAGGTACCGGTGGTTTAGACACCGGTGGGCGTAAGTGCAGAAGACCCTTGAGGAATCTAGATAGTAGCGGGTGTTCTGCCACAGAGTGGTTATCAAGTGGCCTATGATAAGCTGCAATCGCACTAAGATGCACTTGGATAGAAGAGGTTGCCAAACCTGACTCATAGAGAGACTGCAGATAATCTATTAAGGATGCTGGCGAACAGTCCATAGGTGAAATATATCTTTCGTTACACCAGTTAGCGTAGCGTTTCCATTTGAAGGAGTAACTTCTTCTAGTGGACGGTTTCCTAGACTCGAGAAGAATGCTTTGCACCGTGTGTGAAACCCCTTGTTCGGTTAATAATGCCCGCTCAATCTCCACGCAGTCAGATGGAGGGAGGAGAGGAGTGGGTGAATGAGCAGGCCATCATCTTCGAGGAGAAGGTCCGGACGGTCTGGGAAGCGGATTGGGGTTGCTACTGACAGACGCAAGAGATAGCTGTACCATGGTTGTCGAGGCCAAGCCGGCGCAATGAGAATGAGTTGACTGCAGTCTGCGATGCATTTTTGTATTGTCCTCGTGATTAACGGAATCGGCGGAAAGGCGTATAGAAGAGTTGACGCCCAAGGAATCAGGAACGCATCCTGAGCTAACCTGGACGGGCTGGGTCGGATGGAACAAAACTTTGGAAGTTGAGTGTTTGCTTCCGTGGCAAAGAGGTCTATAGTTGGCGTTCCCCAACTGTCGAAGATTGTCTGTAGTACCTCGGGATTCAACCTCCACTCGTGAGGGTGAAAGATGCGGCTTAATCTGTCCGCTCTGGTGTTTGCTATTCTCAGCAGATAAGTGGCTTGAAGGTGAATTGACTGTCTGTGAGCGTGAGAGAAAATCTGCTGAGTCTCCCTGCAGAGGGGCCATGAACTGGACCCGCCTTGCTTGTTTATGTAGAACATGGCGACTTGGTTGTCCGTGTAAATCATCACCCTCCGACCGCGTAGATACTCCTGAAAGGTGAGCAGGGCATTGCGAATCGCCCTGAGCTCTAAGAGGTTTATCTGTAATTCCTGTTCGGCTGGCGACCAAAGTCCTTGTGTCTCCAGGAGGTCTAGATGAGCTCCCCAGCCCTTCCGGGAGGCGTCTGTTGTGAGGACTGCATTGTGTGGCTGGGGGTTGAACGGAGCTCCCTTGCTCAGCGTTGGCACCCTGAGCCACCAGTTGACGTCCCGTCTCATCTGGTTGGTTAATTGTACTCTTTTGTGTAATGGTTGAGTGTGTTGCATCCATTGACGTTTTAGTCCCCACTGCAGGAGTCGCATGTGTAATCTTGTGTTTGGAACCGTGACGTTTGCAGCTGCCATGTGTCCCAGAACTCTCAGTATGGTTCGGGCTGTGGTAGATCGTGCTCTCTGTAGGGATTGGAGCAAAGAGCACATCATTAGTTTCCTGTCTTCTGGCAGGAATGCCCTGGCTTGAAGTGTGTCGAGTCAGGCTCCTATGAATTGTAGAATTTGTGAGGGTTGTAACTTGGATTTTGGATAATTGATGATCAACCCTAGTCGCTGTAAACAGATTATTGCTATGTTGAGATGCGATTTCAAAAGGCTCGGATCAGACGCTACTAGTAGCCAGTCGTCGAGGTAAGGAAATATAGTTAGCCCCTGTAAGCGAAGATGGGCCACCACTACCACCATGCACTTGGTGAATACCCTGGGTGCTGCCGAAAGTCCAAAAGGTAGGACCTTGTATTGGTAATGTTGATTGCGGTATTGGAAACATAGGTACTGCCAATAGGATTTGTGGATCAGAATGTGTGTATATGCATCCTTGAGGTCTATAGAACACATCCAATCCTTGGGTTGTAATAAGGGCAGGATGGACTTCAGGGATACCATCTTGAACTTTTCCCAAACTAGGCACTTGTTGAGTTCTCTGAGGTCCAGAATGGGCCGGCTGCCCCCTGATTTCTTTGGAATAAGGAAATATGGGGAGTAGAACCCCTGGCCCTTCAACGCCCGAGGGATCGGGTGGATAGCTTTTTGATGAAGAAGGGTGGTTAACTCCTGGGCCAGTTGGGGTTGTAACGGACTCCTCTTTTGCAGGGGGAAGTGCGGAGTGATGGTTTGGATAGGAAGTGTAACTGATATCCGTTTTGTACGATGTCGAGAACCCACTGATCGGTCGTGATGGTTTGCCATGCGGCATAACAAGCGGTTATCCTGCCCGGGGGAGCTTCTGGTAAAGAGGGTGGCAGTGAGCTCAAAAAGACTGCGCAGTCTTTGCTGTGACTGCTGTCTGCTGTGGTTGTTGCTGGCGTTGTGAACGTGGTTTGCCTCTCCTCTGTTGTTGCTGAGGAGGATTATTAATGGGTTGTCTATGGTAGGGTAGATAGGACTGCGGCCTGAAGTTCTGATAATTCCTATACGGCCTCCTGGAGAAGGGCTGTCTGCGCGAGGAAGTGAAATATAGTTTAGCAGACGTTGGAGCTGCGAGTGACTGAACAGCTAGTGCTTGATCTTTTAGTTTACTAACCGTATCATGCAGACGGTCTCCAAAGAGGTTATTGCCTGAGCATGGTAAATTAGCGAGTTTTTCGTGGAGATCTTCTCTAATGGCACTAGCCTTGAGCCAGGCTAGACGTCTGGCAGCTATCGCCATAGCTGAAGCCCTTGAATTTTCGAATCCTTCGTAAACCGCTCTCAGCATATGACGCGTGCACTCTTCCATGTCTGATATCGGGGATGGAATGTCTTCCCCCAATGCCGTGAACATGCCTTTGGTGGCTTGTAGGCATTCGTACATGTACTGTACCATGTAGAAGTGATGGTGATGAATTCGAGCCGTGAGCATTGCGTTCTGATAAACGCGTTTCGCAAAGTCGTCTAGGCATTTATTGTCCTTCCCAGGAGGGGCGGATGCATGCGATTTTGTTTTTCGAGACCTTTGAAGTGCCGACTCTACTACTATGGATTCATGTGGTAGTTGAGGGATGGCGTACGTAGATGGCCTTTGTAGCTTGAATTTCAAGTCGGTCTTCCGAGATACTGCAGGCAAAGCATAGGGAGTGTCCCATGACTTTTGTAGGACTCTGTGCAGAACCGCGTGTGGTGGAAGAGCCGACGGCTCCCCCGGGGCGTCGAAAATCTTGAGCAACCCAAATGTCTCTGCTCTCGGCTCTGGTAATTTCTGTATATCCAGTTTTAGGATGTTTCCCATTTTGTCAACGAACTTGGGATACGTGAGATCCTCCGGGGGGTTTGGTTCCGCCGGCTGCTCCGGCGGATCAGATGGATAACCTGTAGATGATATAGGTGAGGAATGTGTCGATATGGAATCTCTGTGAGGAGAAGGGAAAACTGGAGAGATTGGTGGAGAGCGGGACAATGTGGATGGAATATCCCGTTGAGTTTGCGCAGTCTCTGGGGGAGTAGATTCTGGTGGTAGAGTGTACGAGGATTGCACGGTTTCAAAGAATCCCGCTAAGGATTGTGTGAAGTCCCAAAAAGCCTTTGAAGTATGAGGTGGCATTGGGGGGCGTTTCGCCAATTGCGTTAATTCCGAAGGAAGAGGATTAGCATCCTTCTCCAAGTCTGATTGATCACTCCAGTTCGCTCCATTGTGACTTTTGGACTGTACACTGCGTGTACTACTGGGAGACGGAGATGATGAAATAGGTATTACTCCGTGCGAAGTCGAGTGAGAGTGATTAGATCTACTCCTATAATGGGAGGAGGATGAAGAAGAAGATTTTCCCTTTCTGTGATGGGAAACATGATGCCGCTTCGATTGCCCATGGCCTAGACTAGGGGAGGGCGATGAGTTAGAGTAGTGACGATGTCTCTTCCTTGTAGAGGAAGCTCTACTTCTCGGGAATCCTTGTCCGAGCGTGCCTTTCTGCATGAGTGGTTCTCCGTTCGTGGAGATCTGTCTCGTGACTTATACCCATGTTTACTTCTGTGTGTATCGTCCGATATCGACTGGTCATGCTCCGATATCTGGAGAGGATCTGCTGTTGTCAGGGCCTGGTGGTCCTGTCTCGGCTGTTCCCCCCGTACAGGTGTGTTTGGCACCTGAAGCGGCGTTGTCGATGTAGTTTTGATATGCGATGTGGTATTTGCCCCGCTAGGCTTTAATTTTATGTTTCGCCGCTCGGACTCCAAGGACCCCTGTTTTGAGCTGGACGTATGCTGCGGCGCCGATGCCGAGCCGACTGCTCCGATGGTTCGGGTCCGGAAGTGGAGTTTGACTTCTTCCGCTCCGATTCAGATGTCTTCGGCGCCGGTTTTACTTTCGGCGCCGACTGCGTTTTCAGCGCTGACTGAGACGTGTTCGGCGCAGAGTGTGGCTTTTTCGGCACCGACTGGGAAGTCCCCGGCGCCGGCCGCGATGTCATCGGCGCCGCCTCTGATAACTTCGGCTCTGGCTCCGAGCCCTTCAGTGTCATCTTTGGTCTTTTTCGTGCCGGCTCCGTGCGTTTAGTCGGCTCCAATTGCGGCTTCATCTCCGTGGCCTGAGGCAACGGTTGCTTCGAAAGTATCAAGGCCCTTACTGGATTGTCCTGGAGTGGCCTTTGGGAACAGGGCTCAGACAGTTTGAAAGGCCTCTGTTTCCCGGCATCGAGTCTCTGGGACTGAAGACCAGATCCCTGGTCTGCATTGTCCCTGGGTTTCCTTTTAGCCTCACGTACCTTCGGTGACTGAGGGTCCCAGGAAGCCGCTCTTTTAGTGGAGGCCGAAGATCTTGATTTGGGTCCCGGGGAAGAATGGGTAGTGGACGCCTTATCTTCCAAGGGGAGCTCCAGCCAGCGATAACTCCTGTGGCGACGAGCTCTCGGTGACATCCTGTCGCAATGTTCGCAGTCAGATTGAATGTGGTCGCGCCCCAAACAGCGGTAGCAGCGATCATGCCCGGTGACGGACATGATCTTACCGCAAGGGCACGGTTTAAATCCCGACTGCTTTTTTGACATTTTTGCAAAGTTTCTTCTGTGGAGAAGAAGGCTCCGCGTGCGCTCCCGTGCACGGAAAAAAACAGACTGAGGAGAACCGTTGACTCCTGCGCGGGAACAGACGCGCAGCCGCAGAGGATCAAAAAAATCTTCACTCTGCTATGAAGCTCTGCCTCCCAGGCCCTGATTGACTGTTCCCATACAGCATGGCTAATTCAGCCCTGCTATCGACGGGAAAGGAGAAATTCAGGAGGAGAGATATGCAAAGGGTAACAAAGATTTTTCAGCATAAGGAGACTACTTTTTAAAGTAAAATTTAGAGAAATTCCGAGAGAAGACGCCTTATAAACATCCTCTATGCCAGGGATAGGCAGCTCCAGTCCTGGAGTGCCACAAACATCTGGTTTTCAGGACATCAACAATGAATATGCATGTGATATATTTGCATACAATATGAGGCAATGCATGCAAATACACTTCATGCATATTCATTGTGGATATCCTGAAAACTAGACCTAGTTGTGGCACTCCAGGACTGTCTGTGCCTACCTCTGCTCTATGCTAATACTTTTAGCATGATCTTTTTCTGATTCCAGGTGATTCCCCAATATCCCATTTTAGCCCTATTTTTAATAATTTTAGATAACCCTTTGAAGCTTGTTATAGTCCTATTTTATTCTAAGGAAGACTATGCTGTTTCAACTGGGAAATAGTGGCAAAATATTGTACAACCTGTACTGGCATTTAGCCAATACAGGGAACAGCATCCCTTCAGGGATGCACTGAATTGCTTGAATTCAGCCAAACAGGTTAATTTAAAATTACCTTCTTGATGTCTGATAATATATTAAAATGTTAGCACAACAGAAATTCTGTTTTAATATTGGAACTTTGTCATCTACATCTGAAACTCTGTTTTAGGAGAGTGGGAGTATTATATTTTATAAGAGGAGCCAGCTAACAATCAATATAGAAAAGTTTGGTTCTTTCCTGCTAATTTTCTTTCCTTGAGTCCTACCAGGCCAGTCCAGCCACATGAGCTTTGTTCCCCTAATAGCAGATAGAGATGGGGCACAGCTATTTTGCTATCACCACCCTATATAGACACATGGGATGAACCTAAGCCACCTTTAAATTAGGTGAGAACCTGATAACCCTGCCGTCAAGATGTCTACTCTAAAGGAGGCAACATCCTTTGCCTGCATGATCAGTCTGTAGTGTTGGGAGAAAGAATGCAAAAAAGCCCATGTTGCCACCTGGCCAATCTCCTCCCAGGGAGCTAAATGATGTTCTTCTAAGAATGCCACTTGTGCTCTAGTTGAATGCACTCAATCTCTTATGAACCACAAAACTCTTAGAAATACAGGCTGAGCCTACTGCCTCCTTGAGCCACCTAGCTAATATATCATTTGAAGCCACCTCCTCATACTAACAAAGCAGTATTCTGTGCACATCAAGAAGGTGAAGTTCCATAAACTTCTCAAGCAAACCTGTCTTCATTAAGATGGCACTACCATTATCTGATTCAAAAAAAAATGGTGACACCACCTTAAGTAAGAGACTATCACATGAATTGACATTCCATCTTCCAAAGATTTCAGGAACAGCTCTATACACTATAATGCCTGTAGCTCAGAAATGCATCTGACTGAACAGACCACCACCTGAAAGACCATTTTTAGTGTTAGAACCTTGATCAACACCTCCTTGATGGGTTAAAACAGAAAAATGAAGAAGATGAAGATGCTTGACCCCTTTCAGAAACGTGAAACACATGGAATGATGAATCAGTCAGGATCAAGGTGGGCTGAGGTCAGTGGAGTTTAGAGAGCATCAAGGATAGGCAAGGGTGAGGGCTGGCAGAGAACTAGCAAAGTTGGTTCCCAGACAGAGGCTGAGGCAGGCATAGAACAAGCGAGGACAGAAGATAGTCTGGCTCAGCAACAGAACAACAGTCCGAGGAAAGGCTGAAGAATGGTAAAGGCAGGAACACGGCAAGGCAAGGCAAGCCAAGGCTGGTCAAAGACAGAACAGTAGCAACATAGCACAGGAAGATCTCTTGCCATGGATCTAGCATGATTACTTATTTTTTTAACCCATTACAACAGCCTTGTCTTTAAAGGAAAAGTAAGGATGAAATAATACAATACTTATCATTTTGAGAACAAATGTTCCTGCAGAAGAGAGCTCAGGAGACAATCTGAACTTAGGTTCCAAACCTACAGATGCTGCCTACAGTGTGAGTAATTGTATATAATCCCAGGAATTTGTGAATTTTTTTTGTAATTGGCAAAAATTATCAACCATTCAAGGATATATAAGCATTTTATTTTGAAAGTAATGAATTGAACTTACAAGTAGTTTTTTTTCGGAGGGGGGAGGGGGAAGGAGCCATGCTTTTTGATTCTAGGAATGTAGTAATGATGCCCTGATTAAATAGTAATCCAGGTATGGCAAACCATTATCAATTATTTTCTTAGACATGCTGCTAAAGCTATCATTACTTCAGTGAGTGATCTTTACATGCTCTGAACTGAAAATGTTTCTTGGTTATAAGCCCAAAGAAGAAATCTGATGCCTTTAGGCACTTCAAAGCAAATTACATTTGGATACTGAAGGTTAAATGGAATCACTAATATTTTTAAAGACAGCTGCTTACTGGCATCCACAAAAAGAGGATCTGAGAGATAATGTATGACCTAGATATTCCAGGAATAGATTTTCCTACTTTTTGAAATGTCATCTTTTGACCTTTGGATTTTAAGGGTGGAGAAGTATAATGAATACTTTGACTGTAACTCCTAGAATCACTGTATTAACCATATTCAGAGGGATAGCAGTGTTAGTCTGGTGTAGCAACAATGACAAGAGGTGAATGGCACATTATAGACTAACCAATTTATTGAAGCAGGAGCTTTCGAGGACAGAGTCTAGGACAGATGCATGAAGTGTAGTACAGGAGATGGGTAAAATAAACATAATGCTGGGTAGGTGGGAGGAAGATACAGAAGAAAGGAAAGACAATGAATAAGGCAGGGCAGGGTGTGGAAAGTGTTAAAAGGACAGTTCAGCCTGACAACTGAGATAAGTGTGAAGACAGGATGATCTGAAAACAGTTAAGTTCATAGATACATGTAGTGTGCCAAGAAGCCACCGTCTCTGTTGACACCTAGGGCGTTGATACACTTTTTGATGAGTTTCAGTTCAACAATTTTTTGCTGCAGCCAGTGTTGACCATGAACTCTAACAAAGCAAAAAATGGTCCTAGGACTAAACTTTTTTTTTTTTTTTATTATTGTTTTTAGTTCTTCAAAAAATTAGCCTTCCTCTGAAAGGCAATTTAAAAAGTATCAATTTAAACTATCAGCCAGGGTCATAGCCATAAAATACTTCTAGCTCTTCCCCAAGAAGCTATTAAAACGGAAGCAACTTTTATAAGGTCACTTAGGTCCGATAGACATGCAGCTACAGTTTTGGGCTGGATCAGGTCCTCACAGTTCAAAAGCTTCTTAATTTTGAACACAAGTGTTTTTAAGACAAAGCTCAAACAGGTTGCCATTTGCTCTGCTAAAAAGAACTGGAAAGAAATTTTATGTTAATTTATTCCCATATCCAAACATCAAGAAAGATGCTTTCTCCCAGAGGGATCACTGATTTAATGGTCACTGGAGGGACCACTGTATTAAAACCATGGCTTTTAAAATAAATGATCTAGGAAACTTGAAGAAAGTGAGCTTAGAGATCTCTCTCTTCTCTGAAACAAGTTTCTAGCAAGTGTCCCTCAGATGAAACAATAACTAATACCTGATGTACTAGAAAAGGCTGTTGCAGCATATGTATAACCTTTTATACCCACAGTCGGGGCTCTCTAATAATTTATACTCTGCCAGTCTTAAGGAAGAATGCTGTTATCGCTTCTTAATCCATTAAAGAAAAAGCGTCTTTCCTTCAAAAACCTTTTCCCCATTTTTACCAGGGACACAAAACTGTGTCCCTGGTAAAAATGTCTGCAATAAAAAGATATACTGCATTAGAAATGCAATGGAAATGTCTGCAATAGAAAAGATATACTGCATTAAAGGCAGGGATTTTTAACCCAATAAGAAAATTATTCCTTACCTGCTAATTTTCATTCCTGTAGTACCATGGATCAGTCCAGACAGTGGGTTATATCCCCCGACCAGCAGATGGAGTCAGAACAGAGTTTGAGAGCGTCAGCATATAGAGTAGTGCACCCTCTGCTGGAGCTCAGTATTACGCATAGCAAAGCCCAAAAGAAAAACACAACATTTTGGATCCAGAACCGTTCCCAAAGAGGAACAGAGAAAGATATAAGTAAACAAACGGTCAACGGGACCACCAACAGTCAACTTGTGAGGAGCTGTGAACAGTAACAATAATCAGAGACAAACAGAATGAAAGTTAACTGGAAGAATCCGAGCAGGACCTAATGAAACCCCTAGTGGCGGGAGTCTGGACTGATCCATGGTACTACAGGAACGAAAATTAGCAGGTAAGGAATAATTTTCTTTTCCCTGTACGTACCTGGATCAGTCCAGACAGTGGGATGTACCCAAGCTTCCCTAAACATTTTTATTAATGTTATTTAGCTTTTTGCTTTGTTTAAAATTATTTCATTATTGACATTTAAATGTATTAGACTAAGGAATTTTACTTCCTGCTTATTCTGTTTCATTGTAAACCGGTTTGATATGCATTTTATGCAGGAAAATCGGTATAAAAAAAACCTAACTAAATAAATAAATAAATAAAATAAAATAAACCGGGTGGGGTCCTGAGAGACCTGCTCGGAGAACTTGATCGCCAAAAGAACCCGCGCACTGAGGTGCCAGGTATAGTCTGTAATGTCTGGAAAAAGTGTGCAACGACTTCCACGTCGCCGCACGGCAGATTTCCTGGGAGGAAACGGAGCGGGATTCCGCTCAGGACGCCGCTTGGGATCGCGTGGAATGAGCCGACACGCTGCAAGGCGGCACCCGCCCCGCCGCAATGTAAGCCGATGAGATGGCGTCCTTTATCCAGCGCGCAATAGTCGTCTTGGATGCCTGAGAACCTCTCCTCGGTCCTGACCAGAGGACAAACAAATGATCGGATACCCGGAAGTCATTGGTAACCTCCAGGTAACGGAGCAGTACACGCTTGACGTCCAGGAGCCGGAGAGACCGGGGTTCCTGTGGAGCAAACGCTGGAAGCTCCACCGTTTGATTGACGTGGAAGGCCGAGACCACCTTTGGTAGGAAGGATGGCACTGTACGAAGGGAAACCCCGGAGTCGGAGAAACGCAGATAAGGGTCCCGGCAGGACAAGGCTTGAAGCTCTGAGATCCGGCGAGCAGAAGAGATGGCTACCAGGAAAACCGTCTTGAGGGTCAGGTCCTTGAGGGAGGACCCCCTCAGGGGTTCAAAAGGAGGGCCCGACAGCGTTCGCAGCACCAAGTTGAGGCTCCAAGAAGGGAAAGGATCCCTGACCGGTGGCCGTAGGCGTCTGGCACCCTTCAGAAAACGTGCGATATCCGGCTGAAGGGGTAGAGAGCAGTCCTTCTGTAGCAAGACATTCAAGGCCGCCACCTGAACCCGGAGCGAATTATAGGCGAGACCCTTATCCAGACCATCCTGTAGGAAATGAAGGATCAGCTGGACAGTCGCTTCCATGGTTTGGACTCCGCGGTCGGAGCACCATGCTTCGAAGACCTTCCAAACTCGAACGTAAGCGACGGAGGTCGAAGGCTTGCGGGAACGAAGCATCGTTGAGATCACTGTCTCCGGGTAGCCTCTGCGGCAGAGACGGCGCCGTTCAAAAGCCAGGCCTCAAGACAGAAGAGTTCTGCCTGCTCGAAAAATACCGGCCCCTGGCGCAGAAGATGAGGAAGATGGGACAGGCAAAGTGGGCCGTCCACCATCATCTGAAGTAGATCTGCGAACCATGGCCGACGGGGCCATTCCGGGGCGACGAGAATTACAGTCCCTTGATGATGTTCCAACCTGCGGAGAACCTTGCCGACCAGAGGCCAAGGAGGAAACACAGAGCAGTTGATCCGACGGCCACGGAAGGGCGAGGGCATCCACCCCCTCCGCGCCGCGCTCTCTTCTGCGGCTGAAGAAGCGTGGAGCCTTGGCGTTGAGAAAGGTCGCCATTAGATCGAGGCGTGGAGTCCCCCAACAACGGATGATAAGATGCATTGCCTCGGAGAGAGCCCACTTGCCGGGGTCTAGCTGTTGACGACTCAGGAAGTCCGCCTGAACGTTGTCCACCCCGGCGATGTGAGAGGCCGCTATCCGGACGAGATTGCTCTCCGCCCACTCCATCAGGGGAGTAGACTCGAGGGAGACATGCTTGCTTCTTGTCCCCCTTGACGATTGATGTAGGCCACGGTGGTGGCGTTGTCCGAGAGGATCCTCACCTCTCTGTGTCGCACCAGGGGAAGAAAACGCTGTAGAGCGAAACGCACGGCTCTTGTTTCTAGGCGATTGATCGGCCACTTTGCCTCCTCTGGCGTCCAAGTCCCTTGAGTGGTGCTTCTTTCGCAGACGGCGCCCCATCCCGCGAGGCTGGCATCGGTGGTCACCACCACCCAAATTGGGAGCCTCGAGCGAGACTCCCCGAGCCAGATGCGAGGGGACACGCCACCAATCCAGGCTTTTCCTGGCTAATGGTGGAAGCGACAGGATCACCTGATACTCCTGGGAGACTGGTTTCCAGCGGGATAGTAGGGACGCCTGCAGTGGACGCAGGTGTGCAAACGCCCAGGGTACCATGTCGATGGTGGAAGCCATTACTCCCAGGAGCTGCAGATAATTCCAGGCGGTTGGTTCTTCCAAAGCCGAAAACCGAGACACGTGCTCTCTCAGGGCTTGCGCCTTGTCCTGGCGCAGGAACACCATACCCCACCGGGTATCGAAGCTCGCTCCTAAGAAATCCAGGTGTTGCGAGGGCACAAGGGAACTCTTTGGAAGGTTCACCACCCAGCCCAGAGAGCATAGGAATTGTACTACTCTGGCCACTGAGGTCTGACCATGTGAGAAGGATTTCGCTCGAATCAGCCAGTCGTCTAGGTACGGATGTACTAGGATACCCTCCTTGCGGAGGGCCGCCGCCACCACTACCATGATCTTTGTGAAGGTCTGAGGTGCGGTCGCCAAACCGAAGGGAAGCGCCTTGAACTAAAAGTGTTGACCGAGAATCTTGAAGCGAAGATACCGCCGGTGAGCCGGCAGGATGGGAATGTGCAAGTATGCTTCCGAGAGATCCAGTGAAGCGAGGAATTCTCCCTTGTGCACTGCGGCAATCACTGATTGAAGAGTCTCCATGCGGAACCGGGTGACCCTGAGGGCCTTGTTTACCTCCTTCAAGTCCAGGATGGGGCGAAAAGAACCGTCCTTTTTGGGAACGATGAAGTAAATGGAATAGTGGCCCAAGCCCACCTCGAAGGGGACGGGAACGATGGCCCCTATTTCCTGCAGTCGGTCTAGTGTTTGTTGAACCGCTATCCTCTTGAGATCCGAACCGCAGGGGGAGCGGACAAATTCCAAGGCGTAACCGTCTCTTATGGTGTCCAGCACCCACTGGTCCGTGGAGATAACTGACCACTCCTCGTAGAAGTCCATGAGGCGGCCTCCGATCCGGGGAGGTGAGAAGTGGGCTCCTTTGGCATCATTGGGATGACTTTGTGGGCGGAATTCCCTGCCCTGGACCCTCTCTCGCGGGCCTCCGCCCACGAAAGGAACGAGACCAAGGCTGGGATCTTGTCTGCTGTGTCCGGGAACCGGACTGCCGGTAAGACCTATAATGTCGCTGTGCCCTGGCTCTACTGGAAGAAAATGACCTGAAGGAACGCTGTCTATCCTCCGGCAGCTGATGCACCGAATTTTCCCCCAGTGACTTGATGATCTGATCCAGGTCCTCTCCAAATAAAAACTTTCCCCGAAAGGGGAGGGAGCCAAGGCTCGACTTGGAGGAAGCATCCGCTGCCCAGTTGCGAAGCCACAAGAGCCGTCGGGCTGCTACAACCGAAACCATGGACCGCGCCATTACGAGAAAGAGATCATACAGGGCGTCTGCCCCGTATGCTATGGCAGATTCCAGACGGTCCGCCTGGGCGGCCTCTTCGGGGGGCAATTCCTGAGAGGTGAGAAGCTGCTGTACCCAGAGTAAGCTGGCCCTTTGCGCGAGCGAACTGCACATCACGGCCCGCATACCTAGGGCGGAGACTTCGAAGACCCTCTTGAGGAAGGTTTCTAGTTTACGGTCCTGCGTATCCCGCAGGGCCATTCCACCCGTGACCGAGATGGTTGTCCTCTTGGTCACTGCCGACACCGCTGAATCCACCTTGGGCACCTTGATAAGATCCAAAAAATCCTCAGGGAGCGGGTATAGCTTTTCCATGGCGCGTGTGACTTTCAAGGACGTCTCGGGAGTGTCCCACTCCCTGGTGAGAAGCTGTAGGAAGGACTCATGGATAGGGAAAGCCCTTGCCCTAGGACGGAGGAGTACTGGATCCCCTTTGTGAGAAGAGGTGGCGACGGCAGGAGCCACAGGGATCGGCGGATCTGGAGGTGGGTCGAGGTCCAGCTCCTGAATAATATGGTGGATGAGCTCATCCAGCTCTTCTTTTTGAAAAATCCGTAGGGCTCGAGGGTCGTCCCCCTCCGTATGTCCATCCGGATGTGCCTCCGGGGGTTCCGGGGAGACGTCTTTCACCGGCGAAGCCGCCCCCGTGGTATGCTGAGGTGGCACGGGAGAGGGAACCGGCAGGGATCCAGGCGTAACGGGCGAGGCGGTGAGACCAACCGCAAGTTTAGGAACCTTGGGGGGAGGGGCCCCCAGGGGATTAGGCGCCTGCGCTCCCATACCCTGCAAATAAGCCATGTGCATTGCCAGAATAAAGTCAGGTGAGAAAAACGGAGAGCTGATTGGAATCCCTGGGGGGGGGGGGGGGGGGGGGAGACGACCGTCCTGGGAGCCCCGGTTGGGCAAACCTCCCGCCGGGGGCAAAGCCTGTTGAGAGCCAGTGCAACCAATCCTGTCTGCATCTGGGAGCGAGTCCGTCTCACGCTGTCCCCCTAAAATGGCCGCCGTTCCCGCCAAAGGCGGCGTCGTGGCCGGCCCGCGCCACACGGGCTGAGGAGGAGGCAGGTCCGAAATCGCACCAGAGGACTGCAGGGTGCCTTCCCCGTCGGGGAAGCACCGCTCACAAAGCCCCTCCCTCAGAAATTGATTCCCCGGCTCGCTGCAGGCCTCACACCTCGAGGACCACGGCATGTCAGCACCGGGAAAAAGAAAAGCCTCGGGGGGGGGGGGGGGGGCAAAGACGAGCTAGTGCCGTGGGGGGGCCTGGAAATGGCCCTAACAACCCGCCGAAGGGGTCCAGGAACTGCGGGGGAAACCCCCGTTTCAGTTGAGCACACACCCACGGGCGGAGCTTGCGAACCGCGGGACCCCCAACGACGCGTGGAGTGGCCGGAACCACCGGCATCCACGGGGCACCACCAAAAAGAAGCAAACCTGTGGAGAAAGAAACTCAAAAAACTTCCACTTACCCCAACGGAAGAGGAAAGGAGTACAGAATAGAGAAGGCAGAGTCACAGACATACACCTCCTCAAAAATTGAACACTTTTTTTTTTTTTTTTTTTTTTAACTTTAAGGATCCAAAATGAAGAGAAACATAAGACAGGGAAATACTGTGGAGAAAAAGAAAGAAATAACTAAAAATGAAGAAACCCTGTCAATCTGGGGGAGCTAGTGGATCCCCCCACTCGCATCTGCTGGAGTCAGAAGAATACTGAGCTCCAGCAGAGGGTGCACTACTCTATATGCTGACGCTCTCAAACTCTGTTCTGACTCCATCTGCTGGTCGGGGGATATAACCCACTGTCTGGACTGATCCAGGTACGTACAGGGAACTCCCATTTGAGACTTAAACTCCCTAGAGGTTACATAGATACCATGCTAAATGCTCCTGGGGATTCCTTACCGCCGGAGATGAAGCACCTAATCCTTCATCCATCTTACATAACACAGAAAGCTAATTAAGGAGTCTGAAAACTTCTTTGAGCAAACACTAATGGAAAAGGTACTGTCTTATAAATCATCCTACTTTACATCAAGTTCTGTTTTCATAGACAGGATGTGAGTTTTGCTTATATGCAGCTACATGAGCCATTTTCAAAAGGGCCTCTGTTCTACAAACGGCAAATAAATTTGATTCTAACACAGGGTAAACATATAACTGTTCTTTTCATGACTTTAGAGCTTGCTCAAGGCCATTAATACTTAATGTTTACATACGCTACCATTTATTTGCCCCAATTTAAGGCAGTGCAGGCTGTTCTGTCTGCCACATCTGATCTATTGCTGCTAAACGGAGCATAACATTGATTAACTAATGGCCTATACATGAAAGCTAAAATTTTAAGTGGCTTGAAGCTTGCTGGTTAAATGCCTTTTAGACTTATCTTTCGGTGTTCAAGGGAGTTATTTTGTCCTCTTACATCGAGAAAGGAAAAGTAGTGAAGATTTAAGATTTGTTTTGTTTTTTTTAAATAAAGAATCCTCTTTTCACTGCACCCCCCCCCCCCCCCACCCCAGGTAGGCACCCATTCACACACACACCCCTTTGATGAGAATGGGTGCATATCCAAATCATAGCTTGCTACTCTGTAAAAATTACAGGTGCATGGTCCAAAACAAAATTCATGCCGATAAAACTACGGGCGATCTTCAAACAGCATAGGAAGACCTTACGCACATCCAACAAATGTAGTTCCTTAGCATATAGAGAAGGAAACTCTTAAGTTGTTTAACCGTGAACTCTTGATGGGAATGGTAACAAAATCAAATTCTAGCTTGCTCTCTGCTAAAAATAAATAAATAATTTTTTTTAATTTTTTTTTTTTTTTTTTTACAGGTTGATGGCCCAATCAAATTGAATGCCTCAGATAAAACGTCTCTTCTCTGTTTCCTTCCAATTAAAATCATAGGCCAGACCAATAATAATATTACTGCTCAAAACAATAGTTCTGCCATTAACTGGAAGCAAGAATACTGGCTTTAACTATCACTGCACCACACACATATAGTAGTGATATCACAGGATTAAAGAAAAAAAAAGTTCTCTGCCTCCATCAACTGGAGGAGCGACTAAACCCAATTGCTCTGGTGTAGCAGAAAGCAAAGGAAGAAGCTGTTTCAAACAGCCACCTGCAATGCCAGCACAGAAAATTAAAATAATTGCTTGAGGAGAACTTCTATTCTCCTAACCTGCAATTCCTTCCGTGCCATACATTGTGGTTTTCCACATGACTGTCGAGACCTTTGGAGACTTTAGCATTTCCATTTCTTTGGTGGACGGGAGATGCAGCTTGGGCATTGCTCTACCCACTTTCAGAACTACTTTATTGAATCTGCCAGGCATTTGTGACCCAGACTAGCCACTGCCAGAGACAGGATATTGGACCCAACAGACCATGATCTGCAACAGCATGGTACCTCTCATGCTCTTCTGACTTTGGAGTGTCCCACTCTGCAGAAATCAATGTTTTTTTCCTCCATGAAATTTACGGATGCCAGCTGCTGAAGGTTAAGCTCCCTGCTTGTCAGGGATAGTTTCTCAGCTCTATAAAACTTTTCTCCTACTGCCGGGTGGGGGGGGGGGGGGGGGGGAGGGGAGCTAAACGTCTGGCTAACCTCCCCACCAAGAGCAGGAAAACCAAGCCAATTAAGTGCCACCATGCTGGTTCCCTTCCAGACTCCCCTCCCCCCAATTTGGTCCTACTTAACCAGAATGCTGACACCAAGAACAAACTCCCTCCCCAGCCCGCCCCTCCCTCCCCAGGCACAATCTGTTCCAAACTTTTCAAATTGCAGTCTTGCAGATCCATTATCTGCTGGAGACACAATATTGGTTATGTACCACATTACGACTCTACAAACCAACCAGAAATTTAAGATCTGCTAGTAAGAATTTACTTGATGTACCCACAATCAGGCTCGCAAGATTAAATATAACCAGAGAGAGCGTGCGTTTTCTGTGACAGGCCCCTTATTTTGGAATTCGCTCCCCAATGCTCTAAGACAAATTACTAACCATAAAGAATTCAAAAAAAAAAAAAAAAATCGGTAAAAACATACCTATTCAAAGTAGCATTTGCAGAACATGAAGAAATGAAATCAGTTTGAAATCTCAAATATTGTTTCTGTGACTATCCAGCGATTCATATTGCTATAAACTAGTACACTGATTCATATTGCTATAAACCATATGATAATATTTTGGGAAACCTAGCTTTATTTTATTTTAAAATTCTGACTTTACTCTGTTTTTGTAAAACGTAATATAGTAAATTATTTAATTTAAGAACATATTAGTTAGAATTAGGGCTTAAAGTATACATTGTATTTTTTTTCCTTAACTTTACTTTCATTTACTTTTTGTGTTTTTATTTTATTTAATTAGATGTTTTTAATTTTTATTTTATCTGACGTTATTCTAATATCTGTAAACCGTTTTGGTCAAATTATTATTTGTGAAAGACGGTATAGATATCTTTTAAAATAAATAAATAAAATAAAAATTGCAAAGCTGAGGGTATCTATGTATCCTATATAGGTGATACCGGAAAACCAATCTGTCTTTATCTGTTGGTAGGGGAGCAAAACCCCTGCATCTGGACTGGTCTAGTGCAATGTTGATTTCATACTATTCAAACTAGCCATCTAATACTTAGCCAAGTCAAGAATCTCTTTGGCTAAACAGAGTTTAGAACCATCCAATTCATATAAATAATCCTTACCTTTGTGAAAATGCTTTGAAATTTTTAAAATGGGAACCATCACACTTTGTCCCTGCTTGCTTTTCCTTGAGACTCACCTCTCGTTTGTCTTTGTCTTCCCTGGGACTTGCATGACTCAGCTTTGGAGACCTGGAACGCCTACTGTGAGCATGCTCAGGCTCTGTTTTCTTCCCCTGCTGCTGAACTGGAGCCCTCAAACCTGTGGATGAGCTCCGTGACCTAAGGAAAGCACACAGGGGAATGTTTAACAGAATCGTGAATGCTATACATTAGAATCATAGTCAAATTAGCATGAAAAATATCTCACACTAAGAAGAGGGTCTCATAGAATCCCATTAATTTAAAACAAAGAGCCAAACTTAAGGCCTGCGCCAAACATGCAAATCATCTACGTCTGTTTTTTATAATAATGAAAGAATGTGTATCCCAAGCCTTTAATTTCCTGCAACTGCAGAAAAAAAAAAAGCTTTCACACAAAAATTACGTAGCAAAAACTTGTAAAAAGCACTGCAAGTATTTTGCTCGTAAGGGTTAAATATAAAGATGTTATAGTATGCAGAAAGCACTGTAGGACTTTTCCTCAATGTATTAAAAAACAAAAGCAAATTAAGCAAAACTTTAGTATCATCTCTAAAGCTAATTCCAACCCCCAAAGTAACTTTTTGGCACATTTTATTCTGGAACCTGGTCACTGAGCTACTAAATGCATGTGTCATGCCCATGAGTTGTGATTATATAAACAGTATTGCTCTGAATTTCTAAACACAAAATTTAAGACCATCTTCCCTCCTATTGATACATGAAAATATTATGATTGACCACCTCCCAGTAACAGCAAGCTAAAGAAATGTCAATCTGCAACAAAATTAATTGTTCATATTAAACTCTGCTGTTTTAGTATCTAAAATAGATTCTGTGGAGCCTTATATCCATAGGATATTAATGCTGTATTGTTTGGGTGAGGGGTCTAGTCTGCTCTCCATGCTCATTCTCATGTTATGTTACTGTTATCTTATTCACCTGCTGCGTGAGTTATCAGAAGAGGAGGAGGAGCTGGAGGAGGAAGACCGATCATGCTGCTTCTTCTGAGGCAGAGATGTACTGCGTGACCTGAGGACACAGATAGTGCCTTTTAAAACAAATCAGCTGAACTAAAAAAAATGTACAATTATAAATGTACTGAGGAATGAAAAATCGAGCAAAAAGCTGCAGGGGGAGGGAAGTGAATGGAGGCATATTGATATTGTTTTCCAGTTGAATTGTTTACATACATGTGCATACATATAAAGTACTGTACCCCTAATCAAACTACTATACTTCAATGGATTCCTAAGTGAATAGAAGCTGACCACCTCTGTATGGTACAAAAGTTACACATCTTTCTGCAATTTTTAATACAAAATTACTATTTGCTAATTTTAAACACATTGAAAATAATACAACAGTGAATATGGCATGTACATAAGTTTAAACACTCTTCCAGTTGATTCATTACTACTTTTTTTTTTTTTTTTTTTTTTTAATTTAAGGAGTCCCATAAAGTTGATCGACTTGTTAGGCCTTCAATTAGTCAGGTGAAGACAATTTCCAAGGGTGAACAAATACTTTGATCCTTCTAATTTCCCAGGGCAGTTTCTCAAATAGGTTTGTTTTGTGCTTATCTTGACAGGAATGAGCATCATTTGTAAACCAGGGCATGTTGAATGATCTCAAATTTACTGCTAATGCTTTTCTTTGTGATTGCTATTCTGTCTAAATTCAACAACTATGGGCTCCTCTAAACAGCAGCTGTGAGAGAATTTGAAAATTAAGATACTGCAGTTCATACTTAAAAAGCAGAGGGGCTATTAAAAATCTCTCTACACACGTCCAGTTAGCAATTTCAACTGTCAGAAACATTAAGAAATGGAAATTAAATGGAACGGTTGAAAGTAGGGCAAGATCTGGAAGGCAAAAAATTCTAACCGCACCGCCGAAAACCTGGTCAGATCTGTAAATCATCTGCATAAAATACCAGTGTTTATGGTTCTGCAGGCCTTGGTATTGTCTCCCTTTGAGCCTCTGAAGCATGCTCAAGATGCTAAAGATGATGGCTAGGCAATGCCTAGCTTGATTATTTCGTTATAGGAGAAACAAAAATGTTTAAATAAATAAATACCGTGTTTCCCCGAAAATAAGACATCCCCCAAAAATAAGACCTAGTAGGGATTTTGCCGAATTCTTAAATATAAGACCTCCCCCGAAAGTAAGACATCCCTTGTAAACAGGGGCGGATTGACCTATCGGGGGATCGGGCTTCCCCCGGTGGGCCGGTCAATCCTGTGACGTCATTTTTTTAAATTTTTTTAAAATAAAGTTTCCAAAGTATTAGGGGCAGACGCGAGCAGTGGTATCCGGAGGGGAGCCGATGCGCCCGGGCGCAAGGAGGCTCATGCGGCCGCTGAGCCTCCTTGCCCGAAGAAAAAGATCGCGCAATCGAATGCGCTGATGCTCTTTCTCCTTCCTGCCTGTGCGGCCCCGGAAGTAAACGTTGCCGGAGCCGCATGGGCAGGAAGGAGAGAGCATCAGCGCGTGCAGAAGAGGAGCCGCCGCGGGCTGCTGCGAATCCCAAGTCGCAGCGGCCCAAGAAGAGGAAGAGGCCCGAGAAGTTCAGGGCCGCTGCAGAGCCCATCCTGCGGCGACCCGCGAAGAGATGGCCCAGAGGTGAGAGAGAGGCTGAGGGTCTGTAGAGTGTGTGTGCGTGCGTGTATGAGATGAGTTGAGAGATTGTGTGTGGGAGCGAGGATCTGAATGTTTGCAGAGGCAGCATGTGAGAGCCTCTGTGTGTGTGAGAGAGACAGCGTGTGACGGTGAGAGCCTTTGCTTGAGCAAGACAGCATGTGGGAATGAGAGAGAGCCTGTGTGTGTGAGCGTCAGACAGCATGTGCCAGTGAGAGGCTGTGTGTATGAATGATTGTATGAGAGACAGCATGTGACAGTGAGAGTCTGTGTGTGTGTGAGAGAGAGAAATGCATGTGAGAATGAGAACCTGACTGTGTTTGAGGGAAGAAGATGGAGAGAAAAGAAATACGGAAGAAAAAAGGACAATATAAAAGGAATTGGCAAAAAAATAAGAAAGGGAAGGTGGAAAAAAAAAAAGCCTGTGACCAACCGATTAGAAAACTAACATCAGCCAGCAAAGGTAAAAAAAAAAAAATTACTTTTTAGTGATTGGCACATGTAATCTTTGGGAATGTGCAAGAGTAGCACTTTCTCCATGCGGATCTCACAATGTACGAGATCAGCATGGAGGAAGTAGAAGCCCACGGGGCCTGCACAGAGGAGGCAGCAGAATGGGCTTCAGTGTCAGTAGCAGTAACCGGCGCCTCCCCAATAGCCACGCGGCATCAGTGACAGTGGCAGCAAGATTACTGACATCTGGGGATGGTGGCAGTACCAGTCGGGGGACCCCTTCCAAGCAGTGTGCAGAGGTTCAAAAGCAGCAGAGTCAGCCCAAGCTGACTACCATGAATGCTGCACACTCCTACCTCTCTCTGACAGCACACTGGTGAGGCATGGCTGACGCAGGGGCAGCCAGCAGCTCTATTAGACATCCCCTGAAAATAAGGCCTAGCGCATCTTTGGTAGCAAAAATTAATATAAGACACTGTCTTATTTTCGGGGAAACAGGGTAAATAGATGGCCATCTACTCAGCTCACCACATTTCAAAGATTCAAGCCTTGTCCTGTAGAGATCCTTTCCTCGTGAAATCTTCTGATTTAGTGAACTTTTGTCCAGTTCTTTCATTTTTGCTGCAAGTCTTATCTGATTTACAAGTTAACCAGTTGGTGGTGCTTCCAGCATTTTCTGAGGAGTGCCAAGGTTCCTTGATGTTTGGATGGTAACTTGATGTTTGGATAGTTATCAGGTATTTAAGAGGCGATAAATGCCTTCTGTGGATCAGATAGGTTTTGTGTGTTGCTTGGAGGACTGCGGAAGGGGGAAGCAGCTTCCAAGGCAACTTTAGCCAAATGGATTAAGGATGCCATCTCTTCAGCACATTTGCTCAGAGGCCTGCGGGCCCCAGAGCTGGTCTGTGCTCATTCCACCAAATTGTAGTCTTCCTCATTGACAAAGGCGATGGCGGTTGCTTCCGCAGACAGATATTTGCAAAGTAGCCACTTAGGCATCTTTGCATTCCTTTGTCAGACATTACAGGCTAGATGTCCTGGCAAAGGAGGACACGGCTTATGAAGCAGAAGTGCTCTAGGCGGCCCTTACTTCCTCCTCCTCCAAGTAGTTGGGCTCTGGTACTTCCCACTGGTATAGACTGATATGGACTGGAATAGCAGGAAAGAATGGAAGGATGAATTTTTACCTGTTAATTAGCATTCCACAAATCCTGCTACACGTCCAGTACCCTCCCAGGATAGGAGCGAGGTGTAGAGAGGCCGCAAATAGATCCAAAATTTGCCAACATTAAAGCGATAGTTTTAGCTGCCTTGGATGAAAAATGACTGGGTATCTCCAAGCAAATCTCTGGAGTAAAAGCTGTGCTGCAACATTAGAACTGGTACCCTGGGCCTTTGCTCATATGAGACCTTTACAGTCCTCATTACTTTTCCGATGGAACTCAGTCTCCGAGCTTTTTCATCTACCTTTACCACCTATGGAGACAGCGCGAGGCAGTCTCAATTGGTGGTTAGTGACAGACAATTTAACCCGAGGAGTTCCCCTGGAGGTGCCCCACTGAACAGTGGTCACCACAGATGCCAGTCTCTCAGGTTGGGGTGTCGAAACTCCAGGCGTTTTTCCTGTAGGGAACCCTTTTTGCGGATTTCGGACTCAGGCATTTCTTTAAGGACGGTTCTGTCTTTCTTGCCGAAAGTGGTTTCCTCTTTTCATGTCAACCAATCTGTGGAGCTGCCAGCCTTCATGGACTTAAACCATTCGGACCCTTTGGCTAGCGACTTGCGGAAGCTTGACATTCGCAGAGCTTTGCTGCATTACCTTGAGGTTACCAATGAGTTTCGTGTAACTGACCATCATTTTGTGCTGTGGAACGGTCCTAAACGAGGACAGCAGGCGTCCAAAGCTACTATAGCTCGGCCTATCTCCTTCGTGGTAGATCCCTTCCTACGGATCTACGTGCCCACTCTACACGTTCACAAGCAGCGTCTTGGGCAGAGTGTCAGATGGTATCACCGCAGGAAATTTTCAGAGTGGCTATGTGGAAATCTCTGCATACTTTTGTGAGACAATACAGATTACATGTCCAGGCTCCAGTTTCAGGAGGTTTTGGAGACGGAGTGCTTCGAGCGGGCCTCTCCAGATCCCATCCCAGGTAAAAAAGCTCTGGTACATCCCAAGAGTCTGGACTGATTTGGGTACATACAGGGATCTGCAGTAATGCACATAAACTAATCTGCACATAGTTACGCTTGTATTATGGAATACACTCAAACAGTAATAACCCTACCTATGAAAAGGCAATACTACAAATATTAAATAAGAGCCGAAGTAATGACCACCAGAAAAATCACCTTTAAGGTAAGATCTTTTAGAGTCTCTCTCTTCAAAGGCTCAAAAGGTGCCAAGCAAAGGGCAGTGAGGATTAAATTCAAACTCCACGACGGATAAAGATGCCAAAGTGGAGGATGCAAGTGTTTCACACCCTTAAGAAATCGAACTACATCCAGATGTGCCGCTAACACTACACCCTGGATGGAACCACGCAAACAACTGCTGCAACCTGCACTCAGAGAACTACATGACAACCCTTTAGAAAGACCGGATTGTAAAAAAACAGAATATCTGACAGAGGCCCGGGTATGAGCAACCTCACGGTCCAAACACCAAGACTCAAAAACTTTCCATACTCTAACATTTGTGAAATTGGTAGAAGCCTTACGCGATCGGAGAAGCGTAGCTACCACAGCCAGAGAATAGCCTTTGCGAGTTAACCTCTGCCTTTCAAAAGCCATGCCGCTAGACAGAAGCGATCGAAGTCCTCCAAACAGGCCCTTGATACAGCAGGTCTGGGAGAACCGGAAGCTGCAGAGGACTGTCCACTGCGAGATTGAGATGTACACCTCACCTGATCCTCGGCGCTTCCCGGCTGTAACCCGGGCGGTCTCCGGCTGCGGGGGGAGAGGGGAAATACCTTCACCGCCGCGCTTGAGGAAATGCACCCGCTGCCTCTAAGCCACCAAACTCGTCTCGCTCGAAGCTAAGTCCACGCCGGGACCGAGGCGCCTCTCAGCCAGGCCCGAGCCCTTCTCGCTCGGGGGCTAGATCCCTGCCGCGATTCGGCCACCGGACCGAGGCGTAGACCTCCGAGGGATCGCGGAAATCACCCCGGGAAACTCAACTGGGGGAGGGACCCGAGGGTATCACCGCAGGAGTGCGGGGCTTGTCTTCTGAGAAATTTGTAAGTAGAAAGTAGAAAATAGAAAGTAGATTTGGAAAACACGCTCAGCGAGCGTGCAGGAGCTCCAAACTGCTTTGGAAACGGAAGTTACTGAGTTGCTTCACTTCCTGTGGGGGTATATGTACCCGTGCTGATGTCAGATCAGTCTCCAACTGCTAGCACGAGCACACTATACCCACTTGTTCTGAGTCCATCTGGCTACACGCTAGGAAAGGTGTTTTGTTTTTTTTTTTAAATGTTTGGGTATAGTGTTCTTGGCGCAGGTGGGTGGGCATTGAGTTCCACATAGTTGGTCCAGCAATGGAGAAGGCCAGTTCTCTCGTGGCTGTGTGATGGAAGAGTTTGGGGGGGGGGGGGGGGGGGTGGAATGAAGAGGGATCCTTTATACGCCATTCTCGTGGGTCTATTCAATGTGTGATATTGCAGGGAGTTATTCAGCCACTGGATGTCTGGGTTGTGCAAGGTTTTATGGATAATAGTAAGAGACTTGTGAAGGATTCTAAAGCGTATAGGGAGCCAGTGAAGGTCCATGAGTATGGGGGTAATGTGATCTCTTCTATGGGAGTTGGTGAGGATTCTGGCCGCCGCGTTCTAAAGCATTTGGAGCGGCTTGATCGAGGTAGCAGGGAGGCCTAGGAGGAGAGTGTTGCAATAATCAATCTTGGTGAAAAGTAAGGCCTGGAGAACTGAGCAAAAATCATAGGGATGGAGGAGTGGTCTTAGTTTTTTTAGAATGTGTAGTTTATGGAAGCATTCTTTTGTGGGAGCGTTTATAAATTTTTTTAGGTTTAGGTGATTGTCTAAAGTGACTCCTAGGTCTCTGACCTGTTGGACCTTGGCTGTTGGTGAGTCAAGTTGAGGACTGTTGTGATGGTCTGGTGAGATAACAAGGAGTTCTGTTTTGGTTGTGTTGACGGCGAGGTTGAGGCTGGTGAGGTGATTAATTGAGGCTAGGCAGTTATCCCAGATCTTAAGGGATTTGCGGAGTGATTCTGTTACGGGGATGACTATTTGGACATCGAATGCGTATATGTAATGAGTAAGGCCTAAATCGGCGAGGAGTTTGCAGAGGGGCAGGAGGTAGATATTGAACAGAGTGGGGGCGAGGGAAGAACCTTGGGGCATTCCACGTGTGAGGTTTATGGGGTTAGATTCTTTGTAGTCAATATCAACCTTGTAATTTCAATTGTGGAGGTAAGATTTAAACCAGTTAAGGGCTATTCCCTTGATGCCTATTTCTGAGAGTCTATCTAGTAAGATGTTATGGTTGATGGTGTCGAAAGTTGATGAAATGTCAAGTAGAGCAAGGATGAAAGTTTGGCCCTTATCTAATCCAGTGAGGAGGGTGTCTGTAAGGGAGATAAGTAGAGTTTCGGTATTGAAAAATTTACGAAAGCCGAATTAGAAAGGGAATAGCAGATTTTTTCTTTCCAGGTGATCCGTGAGATGGAGGTTCACCGCCCTTTCCCATGATTTTTGCTATAAACAGGAGGTTAGAGATAGGCCTGAAATTAGCTAGGTTCATGGGGTCAATATTAGGTTTCTTAAGGATGGGTTTGAGGGTAGCTTGTTTTCAGTGTGTCTGGGACGTGTCCATGAGTAAGCGAGCAGTTGATGATGCTCGCTAGAGGGAGGGAAATTATGTTTGGGATGGTTAGTAAGGATTTTGTGGGGATGGTGTCGGAGGGGTGGGAGGAGGGTTTCATTTTTTGAAGGATGGATTTGATTTCTGATGGGGTGGTAATTTCAAAGGAATCCAGGGGATGATCAGGAGTGGTTGGAAGGTAGCACTTGGTGGTGGGGAGATGTGGGGAAGGAGAGTGGAATCTAAGGAGAAGCTTGGGAATTTTGTCCTGAAAGAAGAGAGCTAGTTCATCGCATTTGCTTTTGGCTTCGATATCGGGAATTGGTGGGGGGGGCTGTTTTTGTGAGTTCGGAGACTAAAGTGAAAAGGGCTTTAGCATTGTATTGGAACTTATGGATTTTTGGCACATGGTAGTCTCTATTTTTTGTATGGATGTTCTATAGCAGTGTAGTGCTGATTTGTAGGCGCTTGCAAAGGGGCAGACAGGTTTTTGCGCCATTTCTTTTCCTTTGATCTTAAATCCTGTTTGAGTTTTTTTAGTTCCCCATTGAACCATGGGTTTTTTTGAGTTCCTGGTAGGGTTTAGCTCGAGGGACTTTAACGGGCAGATGTTATCGGCTATGTCATAGCTCATTCTGAGCTCACAATGAATGTGCATAAGAGATTTGCATACAATGGAGGCAGTGCATGCAAATCTCTCATGCTTATTCATTGTTGATATCCTGAAAATCTGGACTGTTTGTGGCACTTGAGGGCTGGAATTCGCCATCACTGCATTAGTGCCATCTGATGTCACCTACTTTTGTGGTTGAATACAGTACTGCTTGCCAATGGAGAAGAAATCACTGCCTCTCTTCTTTCTCTGCTTTGACAAGGATCTCCAGAGTTTGGAAGACTGATGGCAGCTTTTCCTGGGTCTCAGTGGAAAGAACATGCAGATTGTGGTGGGCTTGGGATGAAGCATGGGAGGAGAATGCAGAAGAACTGCAAAGTCTTTCTCTCCAGTCCTTTTGAAGAGAGGAACCACCATATCTGCACTATTTTCCCCAGATGGGAATACAAGCAAGTTTGCTTACTGTAAACGATGTTTCCGTAGATAGCAGGATGAATTAGCCATGCCGTCTGGGAGCGTGTCGCGACCGGGTAGTAGGAGGAGTTCTCTCAGTTAGTACAGAGTTTTGAACTCTGTACGGCTGCGCAGTGAGCTTCCCACGCGATTGCCTTGTTACCTCAGTCTCTTGTAGCCAAGCGAGATGTACGTGGAAAATATTTTGGGAGAATCTGTAGACTGTCTAAGGAGGTGGGATGGGAACGCATGGCTAATTCATCCTGCTATCTACGGAAACACTGTTTATGGTAAGCAAACTTGCTTATTTCCCCCATCGATAGCAGGGCTGAATTAGCCATGCTGTCTGGGAGTCCCAAGCTCCCGGGTTGTGTCCATATAATATGTTTTATGCATTGAGGACACTAACCTTCAAAAAAGGTAGACAGTCTTACTCATTATTTAGGGTTGACAGAACTGCTGAACCCAGAGCTACATCGGAAGATGTTTGCTGTTTGATACAGTAGTGAGATGTGAAGGTATGAAGAGAAGACCAAGTTGCCGCTTTGCAGATGTCCAGCAGTGGAACCTTTCTCAAATGCGCAACAGATGCTGCTGTTGCGCATATATTGTGTGCTTTAGGTCTGTTGTCCAAAGCAAGAGAATGTTTATTGTAGCAGAATTGAATACATTGGGATAACCAACTAGCAATGGTTCTCTTGGAAACCGGCTGGCTTGGATTATTAGGGTTAAAGGAGAGGAACAGTTGAGATGGTCTGCATTGAGATTGAGTCCTTTGTTTGTAATAAGCCTACGCTCTTTTACAGTCTAAAAAATGTAGAAGTCTGTCCCGGTCATTATGATGAGGTTTAGGTTTGAAGATTGGCAGTGTGATTGACTGGATCATGTGAAAAGTTGATACCTTAGGAAGAAAAGTAGGATGAGGCCGAAGAGTGACTATATTATGGTAAAATTCTAAATAAGGGGAATAGTGAACCAAGGCTTGTAGCTCACTTACTCTCCGTGTTGAGAAGGTGCAAGTGGAGGCTGAGGATGTGCAGACTCCTGATTTGGGAAAAAAGTATTTAATGCCTGCATAATTTGTAACATTGTTTTAGATGCGAGATGTTGAGGTTGTGAAAGTCCTGGAGGCAGTGCTGCTATAAGCAAGTCTTCAGGAGGCAGGCATGACTTATGTAGAAGACGAGGGGATTGTGGTCTACTAAATGAAGACCCATCAGATTCAGAACCCTCGCTGGAGATGTTGGAGCCATGGACAGAGACTAGTTCCACATGTTGGCCGGAATTGGACTCACGAGGTTTTGATGATCTTACATGTTTCGTTTTTGTGTCTTTTTAAGATGTTTTTGACTGTGCAGTGTAGACTGCGTCAAGACTGGCAGCATGTGCGGAGTTCGAGGTTGGATCGAGAGCTTCACACGTTTTGAGTCGTCATGCTTCGATGCAGCGTGTGGCATATATGCTCTGATGCTGTACGCTTAGATTCGCCTTTGTGCGCCGACCCGTGTGCATTGAGCTGTGCACACATCCCTGTGCTGACACGCCGTTCTTCGAATGCTTCGTTCGTTTTGATTTTTTATGCTCAGACATTTTTGGCATTGAGGTGCGGGAGCGAGCGGGTACAATGGCCTGAAACCCGAGCGGCTCATGAGGGGCTTTTTGTGGAAGACGAGTTGCAGCCTCAATTCCCTTCACTGGCCCTGGTGGTATGACCGACCTGGCCAAGGCACCCGCTAGCGAAGCAGATCTCTTAGCTGGTGTCTTCTTCGGTCTCTTTGTTGGTCTCGGCGAAGACTGTGTGGACGATACCTTTTAAACACGCAACTTTTTCTGTGCATTGCCTTTGGGCCCGGGGGAGAGGGGGGGACGGGGACACAGGGGACATACGACCATAGTCTCGGCATGATACTCGGTCGTGTTCCGGTCCCAGGCATATATAGCAGTAATTATGTCCATCTGTAATGGACATAATTTTACCGCATTGGCAGTACTTAAATCCTGATGGTTTAGGAGCCATCACTGCCCAGAAGAAAAATGAAGAAAATCGAAAAAAATTGTGAGAAAAATCTCTTCAGAGAAGAGGAGGAGAAAAACCCCGCATGCAGACTGCTCGCGGAAAAAAAGACTGAGGTAACAAGGCAATCATGCGGGAAGCTCACCGCGCAGCCGTACACAGTTCAAAACACTGTACTAACTGAGAAAATTCCATCTACTGACCAGTCGCGACGCACACTCAGACAGCATGGCTAATTCAGCCCTGCTATCGACAGGAAACTCCCCAGCTTCACTTTCCTACAGTCCTTTTCCAGGCCTTTCAGGATCCCGAGGTCCACTTGCAGAAAACTCAGATGTCGAGCTTACAGCCAGATCATCTGGGTCCTTTTAGGTGTTTTACGGTGCTCAGAGCAACCTGTGTAGGGAGCACTGAGGAAGGAGAATTGAGGGAAACCTCTGCTTAAGGCAGCAGGTTTGGTGGCCAAATTTAAAAGAAAGGGGGTAAGGAAGACCCCCCTCAATCTACTGGAACAAATCCAAAACCATGGGTATTAAACGGTACGCAGGCCCAGGAAAAGTTCCTGCATGAGGCAATTTATCTCCATAATGGTTGCCATCCCTGCTGTGCTAAGTTTCCCCACCCTCCACTCCAAGAGGGGTCTGCAAAGGTATTCAAGGTCAACGTTGAGGAAAATCTCTTGAGCTTTCTTTCCACAGGGATGACTCCCCTCCCCCAATGACAACATGGACCTTTGTTGTGGACCTCCTGACATAGAACAGAAATAACTGATGGTAAGATCTCGATTCGACAGAACCCATAGGCTGAGAAGAGCTTCCCGTGCTGAGCTGAAGCCACCATTACAATTGCATGGATTGCCTTCTCCAGTCTGACAAAGTTGCTGTTCAGAATATGCGGCCAGGGCTCTGAATGGAATAGCTAACTCAGCCAAAAAAAACCCAAAAAAAAACTATGAATAGTCTTCATTGTCATTTAACCCATTGCCTTTTTTTTCCCCAAGCTTAAGTGCTGCAGCAACAAAGGTTTTCTAGAAGTTAAGCTTGCCAGGCAAGGCTGCCTTCTTTTTAACCTCTAGATCTAGCTGCTGCCCATCAAAAGGTAGAGGTGGCAGGGAGAAAGGGGGATTAGAGGGAACCAGAACCTTTGGCTATCAAATCCCCAACCCACAGCCAAAGGGCCAGGATAGGTCAGAAGCCACAGATTCTCTGTTCCCCTCCTCCCCCCACTAGCTCAAATGGAGAAGTGATTTCTTAGAAACATGTCCCTTGAGCAAACATCTTCCTCTGGGTAATCACAGCTGCACAAGAGCATCTGTCTACCATCTGCAGGAGACAGACAACATTAGAGATTTGAGGCTGCACAAGGCCCTATATACGTAGGGGGCTGGCAGAGCTCGATCTCCACCTAGTAAGTATGAAGGAAAAAAAAACCTCTATCTGGACTGGTGGAATGATATGGGAGCTCTGTTTTGTTACAAGTTATGGTGTTACATTATTCCCAGGAACTGCAGATCTTCAAAGTCAGAGGTTCATGAAGGATAAACCACAAATTGAGACCTAATCTGATTACAATTAACCAACACTGAAAAAGTATTATAATTGTGTTCAAATCTGTTTTATCCTCATTTACTTTCACAAAATATGGTGTGCATGACAGTTACATACTTACTAGTATCATTGTGCAGTGCTGTACTTAACTCACCAAGCAGACATTTTAATAAATGAACCTGCAGCCTTATGGCTCCAAACTCTCACTATTAAAGAAATAGATTTCCTTGCATATCTAGTAGGAGCATGCAATTACTTTAGCCTGATTGCCCATTTGCTGCCTGTTATGAGATCATGCTGTAACACCATGATGATATAAACTTCAAGTGGGAAGCTTTTCACATAAACATAACCCCTTTTGCTTTCATACCTTCTCCGTTTCTTCTCCTTAGCCTTGTGTTTGCTTTTCGGGCTGGGAGAACTGCAAATGTGAAACAATGAGTAATATTATAAATTTGTGTTCTAAATAAAGCTAATAAATTTCAGATAAAAAAAGATGTATCCGTTATGCATGGCATAAGATTTAAAAAAATCTTCACCAAGGCTCTATAGAATTTAATGCATAATAGGGTCATGAAGCATAATTACTGGGTTCTATTACAACCATGGGAGCATAGTTAAATTATGGTGGAAAAGAATGATTTCTATGCCTTTTTAAAAGAGATGCGCACCCATCTGGCACATCCACCCGATTTTATAAAATAAGGGGATGTGCGAGCATGTGCCAATGCGCGCACATCTTGCCTTAAAGAAAAAGGGTGTGGTATGGGCAGAGCATGGGCATTCTGAGGAAAGGTCAAGAGATGTGCATCCAATTATCTACACACTTGGATGCGCACCCAGGTCCAGTACTATGTAAGTTTATTTCTGCTATGGACGAGGTATAAGTTAAAAAAAATAATACTGGCATCCCTGAGGGGTTTAAGGGGTCTGGGGTAAGTGGGTAGAATGCAGGCTAAAAAATCAGGTGGGTGTGAAGGATCTTGCTGTAAATTGGGCAAACTGGTGGATAAACTGGTGAAACCAGTCATAGCATGACACGCTGGTTAAAATATCCCATTTGTGTGGCTCAAATCTAACTTTATGCAGCTGTGTGTTCCCACTTACAAAATTGTGCACGCATGTTATTGTGCACATGTTATAAAATTGCCACATCTGGATGCATGCTGATGCACATGTACATGTGAATCTGTATGAAAGTCACTGTATTAATATGTCATGAGCATGCACAAAAGATAGCTGGCATAACTACATTTAAAAAGCAAAATTGCTTACCTTGTAATAGGTGTTATCCCAGGACAGCAGGATGTAGTCCTCACATATGGGTGACATCATTGATGGAGCCCTGGTACGGAAAACTTTGTCAAAGTTTCTAGAAACTTTTGACTGGCCCTGTGAGGCCACTGAGCATGCCATGATATTCGCTGCCACAGGGGTCTCTCTTCAGTCTCGTACGTAGCAATAAGCTTTAGCAAAAATAAAATGAAACGTATCGGACCCAAATCCGCGGGGTGGCGGGTGGGTTTCGTGAGGACTACATCCTGCTGTTCTGGGATAACACTTATTACAAGGTAAGCAATTCTGCTTTATCCCAGGACAAGCAGGATGCTAGTCCTCACATATGGGTGATTAGCAAGCTAGAGGCCAAGTCATTTTGCAATGAAGCAACAGTGAAGTATTGTTGTTGAAAATGAGGCAGCCGAAGATCACAGCAGATTGGATGTAGAACGAGTTGGGATTAAACTGGAAACAAGTTCTTTAAGACAGATTGTCCATATGTTGAATCTTGTCATCCTTCTTTGTCCAAACAGTAATGAGCTGCAAAGGTGTGAAGAGAACGCCATGTTACTGCTTTACATATATCAATAATTGGCACTGTACGGTAGTGTGCTACTGAGGTTGACATTGCTCTTACTGAATGCGCCTTTACTCACCCTTGGAGAGGAAGGCCTGCTTTTTCATAGCAAAACTGTATGCAATCTGCTAGCCAATTGGATAGAGTGTTTACCCACTGCTTTTCCCAGTTTGTTTGGATCATAAGATACAAAGAGTTGAGTGGATTTCCTGTGGACTGCAGTGCGGTCTAAGTTAAAGGCTAGCGCACGCTTACAGTCCAAGGTATGTAAGGCCCGTTCCCCTTGGTGAGAATGAGGCCTTGGAAAGAATGTGGGCAAACCTATAGATTGGTTCAAGTGGAATTCCGTAACAACTTTGGAAAGGAATTTTGGATGTGTACGAAGAACCACTCTGTCATGTAGGAATTTTGTAGAGGGTGAATACGTGACAAGTGCTTGTAACTAACTAACCCTTCTAGCCGATGTAACTGCTATAAGGAAGAAAGTCTTCCATGTGAGAAATTTAAGATCACAGGAATTCATGGGTTCAAAAGGAGAACGCATGAGTCTTGTTAAGACCAAATTCAGGTCCCATTCTGTGATAGGTGGCCGAATTGGTGGTTTAAGGTGAATTAAACCTCTCATAAATCTACTGACAAGAGGATGTATAGATATTGGTGCATCTCCCATTTTGTTATGGTAAGCTGAGATTGCACTTAAATGTACTCTTACAGATTATGTCTGGAGACCAGAATCTGAAAGATGACATAAGTAGTCTAGCAGAGAAGTTGTGGGGCAGGAGAAAGGGTCAATATTCTTTTGCGTGCACCACACAGTAAACCTTTTCCATTTCGAAGAATAATTCGTGTTGAAGGTTTACGTGAAGCTATAAGCACTTGAGATACATTGGTTGAAGGATTGAATGGCTGGAAGATCAAGCTTTCAACATCCATGCTGTCAGGGATAGGGATTGAAGGTTGGGATGGCGCAACCGACCCTGATCCTGAGTTATGAGATCCTGAGTTATGAGAGTGGGAGTTACACCCAGTCGAATTGGATCTCTGATTGAGAGATTTAGAAGTGTGGGAAACCATACTTGTCGAGGCCAATATGGGGCTATGAGTATCATGGACCCCTTGTCCTGTTGTAGCTTCACTAGAGTTTTGGTTATGAGCAGTATCGGAGGATACGCATATAGAAGGCCTGAGTTCCAAGAGCGAGCAAAGGCGTCCTTGGCTAGTTGGTGATTCTGTCTGTGTAGAGCGCAAAATTTGTCCACTTTGTGATTCAGGCGTGACGCAAAAAGGTCTATTGTCTGTTGTCCCCAACATTGAAATATCCTGGTCACTACTAAGGGATCCAGGGACCATTCGTGTGGTTGGAACTGGCGACTGAGTTGATGTGCCGCTACTTTGTGAATGCTTGCCAGATAAGTGGCCCGGAGAAATTTTGAGTGTGTCAGGGCCCAGTCCCAAATCTGTGCAGCTTCTTGACAAAGGAGATACGAGCCCTTACCTCCCTGTTTGGTGTACCACATGGCTACTGTGTTGTCTGTTTGGATCAGAACAGTCTTGTGAGAAAGGCAGTCCTTGAACGCATGCAGAGCATAGCGTATAGCTCGAAGTTCCAGGAAATTTATTTGAAATGTTGCTTTGAGTTTTGTCCAAGTACCCTGGGTTTGGAGATTATTTATGTGAGCTCCCCAACCCAAGGTGGATGCATCTGTAGTTAAAGTTATCTGTGGGACTGGTTGCTGGAAGGGAGGGCCCCTTGCTCAAATTGTCCTTGTTTGTCCACCAAAGTAGAGATGAACGTAGCTGGTGGGTTACTGAATTGGAGAATACAGTGGTTGAATGGCTTGGATCCATTGTGATCTTAAAGTCCACTGAGTTACCCTCATGGCTAATCTTGCCATCGGAGTGACATGAACTGTGGATGCCATGTGGCCTAGCAAGGTTAGAAACTGATGAGCTGTTGCTTGTTTCTTTGAGTGAATCAAGTTTGCCAGTAGGGAAAGTGTCTCTGCCCGATCCTCGGGTAGAAAGGCCTTTGAGAGGATGGTGTTCAATTCTGCTCCTATGAATTGGAGCTGGTGAGATGGGACTTTTGATAATTGATGAGAAAACCCATGGAATGATGTAGAGTAATTGTTTGAGTGAGAGAAGCCAGAACTCCTTGTTGAGATTGACTTCTGATGAGCCAGTCATCTAAGTAGGGAAAGACATGGTCACTTTCTTTGAGTAAGTGTGCTGTTATTACTGCCAGACATTTGGTGAATACTCTGGGAGCAGAGGCAAGTCCGAATGGTAGTATTCTGTACTGGAAATGTTGATGGCCTACTATGAAGCGCAGATACTTGCGATGAGGGGGAAATATTGGAATGTGAGCGTAAGCATCTTGAAGATCCAGAGAACAAAGCCAATCTCTTGTTTGAAGAAGTGGAAGCATGGTGCCTAGAGAGAGCAACCTGAACTTTTATTTCTTCAGAAATTTGTTGAGATTTCTGAGGACTAGTATGGGACGTAGGCCTCTGGTTTTCTTTGGAATGAGGAAATAACGGGAATAGAATCCTCTGCCCTGCTGAGTCCAGGGCACCAGCTCTACAGCTCTGGCTCTCAGAAGGGTGGATAATTCTACTTGTAAATGGATTATGTGATTTTCGCTTAGAGAAAGAGGTCTCGGAGGAGAATCTCTTGGAATTGAGAGGAAACTGAGTTGGTAACCTTGAGATATTATTGCAAGTACCCATTGGTCTGTTGTTATTTGTAACCAATGGTTGGTAAAAGGAGGATACTTGACCCCCTACCGGAAGCTCTGGATGAGGATTGGACAGATGGCTTTGGTCACTGAGAAAGGCCTCAAAAGCCAGCAGCCGGTCCCGTCTGTGGCAGAGGTTGAGGCCTAGCTGCCCTAGGTTGTCTGGGCTGAGCTCTTTGTTGCGGTCTAGAAGACCTGCCCCTTGATGTTGGAGGGTAGTAACACCTCTGTCAATAAAAGGCCTTCTAGGTTCTTTTCTTTGAGGCCTATGAGTTGATTGTGTAGCTGGATCCTGCGGAATCAATGAAAGTTGTCGCAGGGTTTCTGTGTGCTCTTTCAATTGAGTAACCGCATCTTGTTCTTTGGAACCAGAAAGGTTATCGCCAAGACATGGAAGGTCAACTAATTTTTCTTGAACTTCAGGCCTGAGGTCAGAGGCTTTAAGCCTTGCCCAACGTCTTGCACTTATTCCAGATGCAGCCACTCTGGATGCTGTTTCAAAGCCATCACAGGCAGCATGGACTTCGTGCTTGCCGGGCCTCTAGTCCCTTGTGGATAATTGCCTGGGCTGCTTCTTGATGTTACTCAGGCAATGATGGTATAAACTCTTGCATCTGTTTCCACAGATTTCTTTGATATTGAGTCATGTATAATTGGTAAGAAGATATTTTAGTATTTAACATGGCTCCTTGAAAAACCTTCCTTCCCAGGGAATCCAAGAATCTGTGATCTTTTCCTGGGGGAGTGGAGGAATGTGGTCTTATCCTCTTTGACTTCTTTTGTGCAGATTCTACCACCACCGATTGGTGTGGAAGCTGTGACTTTTGGTAGCCAGGAGCAGACTGCACCAAATAAGTTGTGTCCATGCTTTTATTTACAGCAGGCACTGAGCATGGATGTTCCCAAAGCCTATGTTGTAGGTCCAAAAGGACGTCATGGACAGGTATGGCTACTACCTGCTTTGGAGGGTCCACAAATTGGAGAACCTCCGTTTGTTGCCTTGAATCTTCTTCTGTCATCAAGGTGAAGGGTATGGTGTCCACCATATCCTGGATGAAATTTGTGAAATGATAAATCCTCCAGTGGAGATTTCTTCCTTGGGTCTGGAGGTGAAGGATCTGACATGAAATCTTCAGATGAAGTGTCTGTTTGCCCGTCATCCCAAGTATCGTATGGATCTTAGAGGAGGAGATATTGGAGAAGATCTAGGCGGACAAGGAAGGCCTGAAGGACCTGGTTGCGGGTCATCGAGGGGTATCCCTGCAGGTTCTTCTTTCCGGGGCTTGGGAGGAAGAGCACAGACTACCTCTTCAAATCTCTTCATTAGGAGTTTATATATTGCCAGTTCTAGATGCCCTGGGTCCCCAGGTGTCATTGGCATCGATGGTATTGGGTCTGGTATCGAAGATGGCGTCTGTGGCATCAATGGTCGTGCCGGTATTACTTTAGGCTGTGGCAACAGTGTAGGCACCGGCATCGACGGAATCGTTGGCATGGGTGTTGGTGCCGGCCTCGGAGTAGTCTGCATCGGTGTAGTCAACAGCTTCAGTGGAATTACCGGCATTGGTGCGGGCGCCGGAATGGGCATCTGCTCCTTAAGGGCCTGGACCACCGCTTGCCGGATAAAATCCGACAATTCCTGCGGAACAGCTGGTCCAGGCAGAGCAGAAGAACGCGGTGGCGGTGGAGGCGTCGATACTCCTTCCACAGAGCCCTGTGAAGGTACAACTCTTCGTGAGGTGAAGGCCCCTGCTTCGAGGATAGCGGTGTTTCCTGAAGTTTTGGCCGCTTAGCGATCGGTGCCTCCGGGGAGAGAAGCTCCAGTGTCGATGTCTATGACGGTGTTTCGGTCGGTGCTCGACTACTGACCTCGTCGATGCTAACGATGTCGTTGGCAATGGATGGTCTCCCAACCCCTTCGGACAGCGTTTTTTTCAATTTTAATCGTTTTGAGACTCCGGCCGGAGACGATTTTGTCAATGTTGAGGGAGAAGGCAAAAGCTGCAGATGGAATAGATGCTCCATCTTTTCCTGACGAAGTTTTCTTCCTTTCGGAGTCATCTCTGCACATTTAGGGCAGGTTGTGACATCATGCTTGTCCTCCAAACAAAGAACACACTCGAGGTGTGGGTCTGTAATGGACATTTTACAGATAGGACATTTCTTAAATCCGGAAGCCATTTTCAATCGACAGCCTTCGATGAAATGAGGGAAAATTATGAGAGAAAAAGTTTTTACTCTGAGTAAAAACGAGACTGCGATCACTCACCAGCCAGTGGAAATCAGAGAGAGATCCCTTGTGGGAGTAAATGAATGAGAAAATAAGTGACTTTTTAGTCAGCAAATACTGTGAGAAAACTCACAAGGCTCCTGCTCCACGATGCCCACAGCAGCGCGGAAAAACGAAGACTGAAGAGAGACCCCTGTGGCAGAGAATATCATGGCATGCTGGGCATGCTCAGTGGCCTCACAGGGCCAGTCAAAAGTTTCTAGAAACTTTAGACAGAAAGTTTTCCGTACCAGGGCTCCATCAATGATGTCATGTGAGGACTAGCATCCTGCTTGTCCTGGGATAATACAATTTAAGAAATTGTAAAATCCTACAACATGTTTTATAGTAAAATCCCAGAAATACAATTCTGAACTTTAATAAGCTTTTTCCCTTGCAACGTTCCCTGAACATTGGCATCAGTATAGTTTGGCCTGTGTGCTTGAGCTATTGTTTTGAGATCTTCAAGTATTTTGAGACCATTTTGATACTGATGCAAATTGGAGTTGACATGAGTTCCTCAGATGAAAGCTTCTTACCGAAAACAGCTACTGTTGGGATATGCTTGGGATCTCAGGAGTATAAAATTCACATTTTATTTTGAAGTTTTGTGAAATCAAATATATTGTAGAGATTACTTACCTGATAATCTCGTTTTCTTAGTGTATGCAGATGGACTCAAAACAAGTGGGTATAGTGTGCTCGTGCTAGCAGTTGGAGATGGATCTGACGTCAGCACGAGGTACATATACCCCCACAGGAAGTGCAGCAATTCAGTAATCTTCCTTGCAAAAGCTTTATGGATATATGTGTGACTGACCGATCGATTAAATGAACAGGATTACCCATACCAATTGATAGTAGCTGGAGACCGCCAGTGTCCTCAACCGGAAGGCGTCAACACCCGGCAGGGTGGATGCCCTATATATGAAAACATGGCTTACCGTGAGTTGGTGAATCCCCATGTATACCGGCAGCCGGGCGGGATGCTCAGTCCACCTGCATACACTAAGGAAACGAGATTATCAGGTAAGTAATCTCTACATTTCCTAGCGTGTAGCAGATGGACTCAAAACAAGTGGGATGTACAAAAGCTACTCCCGGACTGGGTGGGAGGCTGCCCGAGGTCCGTTTAGGATTGCCCTCGCAAATGCTGTGTCCTCCCTGGCCTGGACGTCCAGACGGTAGAATCTGCAGAAGGTATGGTTGGAGGACCACGTTGCCGCTTTACATATCTCTGCCGGCGACAGCATCCTAGTTTCTGCCCAAGAGGCCGCCTGCGCTCTGGTAGAGTGATGCCCTATATATGAACCACCACCCGTAGAGGTGGTGGTTTTCCCGCTTCTACGTAGGCCGCCTTGATAACTTCTTTGATCCAGCGGGCGATGGCTGCCCGTGAGGCTACTTCCCCTTGCTTCTTCCCACAGTGAAGGACGAACAGGTGGTCCGTCTTTCGTACTGCTTCTGACACTTCCAGGAATCTGGACAGCAGTCTGCCGATGTCGAGATGGCGCAATATTCGACCTTCTTCCGACTTCTTCAAACCTTCCGTGGTTGGCAAGGATATGGTTTGGTTGAGGTGGAAGTGTGAGACTACTTTGGGTAAGAAGGAAGGAACCGTGCGAAGATGGATAGCCTCTGGAGTGATTCTGAGAAACGGATCACGGCAGGACAGCTCTTGCAGCTCTGAGATGCGGCGAGCTGAACACACTGCCAGCAGGAACACCATCTTCAAGGTTAACAAACGGAGGGACAGGCCTCGAAGGGGTCTGAAGGCGGGTCCCGCTAAAAATTCCAAAACTAGGTTGAGGTTCCACAGGGGCACTGGCCTCTTCAGTGGCAGGCGAATGTGTTTGACTCTTTTCAGGAAACGTGAAACGTCTAGGTGTGTGGCAATGCTGCTGCCTTCAGTCCTGGGACCGTAGCAGGATAGCGCTGCCACCTGAACCTTGATGGAATTGAGGGACAGACCCTTCTGAAGACCATCTTGCAGAAAATCCAAAATGATAGGGATTCTAGCGGCATGTGGATTGGTGCTGTGAGTATCGCACCAGGCTTCAAATACTCTCCAGATCCTTATATATGTTAGTGATGTGGAGAACTTGCGTGCTCGGAGGAGTGTATCTATCACCGGCCCCGAGTATCCCCTTTTCTTCAGTCTAGCCCTCTCAATGGCCAGACCGTAAGAGAGAATTGAGCTGGATCCTCGTGGAGGATGGGACCTTGCCGCAGCAGGTCCCTGTGTGGAGGCAGGGGTAGTGGATTCCCTGCCAGCAGTCTTCTCATGTCTGCGTACCAGGGTCTTCTTGGCCAGTCCGGGGCCACTAGAAGAACTAGGCCTCTGTGCCGCTGAATCTTGTGTATGATGGCGCCCAGCAGGGGCCATGGAGGAAAAGCATATAGCAGGATCCCCTGAGGCCATGGCTGTACTAGAGCGTCAATCCCGTGGGAGAGAGGATCTCGTCTGCGACTGAAGTATCTGGGTACTTGAGCGTTGGACCTGTCCGCTAGTAGGTCCATGCCCGGAGTCCCCCACTGATCCACAATCATCTGAAAAGCTGTGGGCGACAGCTGCCATTCCCCCGGGTTTAGGCTTTCTCTGCTGAGGAAGTCTGCCGTGGTGTTGTCCTTCCCGGCGATGTGGACGGCGGAGATGTCCTGGAGATTCGCCTCCGCCCAAGCCATCAGGGGCATTATTTCTAAGGATACCTGTCTGCTTCTGGTTCCGCCCTGTCGGTTGATGTAGGCCACCGTGGTGGCGTTGTCCGACATCACCCTGACCGCTCTGTTTCGAAGTCTGTGGGCAAATCGTAGGCAGGCTAGCCTGACTGCCCGTGCCTCTAGTCGGTTGATGTTCCACCGCCCTTGAGCGGTTAGTTCTTCGCAGTGTGCTCCCCTTCCGTTCAGGCTGGCATCTGTAGTGAGCAGGGTACAGGTTGGGGAGGACATTCTTGACCCCCGGCTCATTTGGCCGGGCTGCAACCACCACCGTAGCTGATTCCGCACTCTGGCTGGTAGAGGTAGGTGTACGGTGTAGTTCTGGGATCGTGGGCTCCACCGAGATAGGAGGGCGCATTGCAATGGTCTCATATGAGCCCGCGCCCATGGTATCACTTCCAGAGTGGATGCCATGAGGCCGAGGACCTGTAGGTAATCCCAAGCTGTGGGCCGGGTGGCGCTCAGCAGGGCCTGCAGACGATTCCAGAGCTTTGATCTCCTCTTGGAGGTCAGACTGACTTTGTCTTCCTGGGTGTTGAATCGGACTCCTAGGTATTCCAGCGACTGAGAAGGCTGTAGGGAACTCTTGTTTGTGTTGACTACCCATCCTAGGCTTTCCAGAAGAGATAACTCTGATAACACCGGAGGCTGGTGGCTCTCCTCCGGTGACTTCGCCCTGATCAGCCAATCGTCCAGGTAGGGATGGACGAGAATTCCTTCCTTCCTGAGTGACGCCGCCACTACTACTATGACCTTGGTAAAGGTCCGCGGCGCAGTGGCTAACCCGAAGGGTAAAGCTTGGAACTGGAAGTGTTGGTTCAGGACTTTGAAGCGCAAGTAGCGCTGGTGATCGCGATGGATTGGGATATGCAAGTAGGCCTCTGACAGATCTAGGGATATGAGAAACTGCCCTGTCTGTATTGCACTCTTGACTGACCGCAGAGTTTCCATGCGAAAGCTGGGGACCCGTAAGTGTCGGTTGACTGACTTGAGGTCCAGGACGGGCCTGAAAGTGCCCTCTTTCTTGGGTACTATGAAATAAATGGAATAATGCCCAGAATTTATCTCCCATGCAGGCACTGGGATTATGGCTTTTAGGGACAGGAGCCTCCGCAAGGTCGCTTCCAGTGCCGCCCTCTTGAGGGGTGAACAAGGAGATTCCACAAACTTGTCCGGAGGGAGCCGAAGAAAGTCCAGGTAATACCCTTCTCGGATGATGGCGAGAACCCACTGGTCCAAGGTAATCTCGATCCACCTGCGGTAGAAGAGGGTTAGCCTGCCCCCTATGGCTTCTACCCTCAGATGGATCGGCTGATTCTCATTGTGGGGTGCGGCCGGGACCCGAACCCGAGCCGGTTCCCCTCTTGTTGTGCTTGGTCCGAAAGGACTGGTTCCTGGTCTGAGAACGAGGTGCTTGGTAGCGAGCCCTGTAGGGGTTGAAGCGCTGAGAGTTTCCACCTCTGGTAGCCAGAGCTGTCTCCTGGCTGCCACTGAGGATGACACTCTCTTGGCTGCCATACGGACTAGGTCGAAGGCTGCGTCAGTGAGGAACGAGAGAGCTGATTCCATTTCTTCTCCCGGGGTGTTGTTCCTAGCTTGCGATAAACAGGAACGCGTCAACACGGTGCAGCAGGTCGCAATTCATAGGGACATGGCTGCCACCTCAAAGGCTTGTTTCAGAATGGCGTCGATGCGCCGGTCATGTGCATCCTTGAGGGCCGCTCCCCCCTCCACTGGAATGGTGGTGCGCTTCACAATTGCGCTAACTATGGCATCTACCTTGGGGCACGCCAGCAGCTCCTTGGTCGCTGGGTCCAGGGGGTACATGCCAGACAAGGCCCGACCCCCTTTGAATGAGGCCTCCGGCGCATTCCATTCCAGATCGATTAGCTGCTGTGCTGCTTGTAGGAGGGGAAAATGGTGAGCCGTTTGGCGCAGGCCCTCTAGCAGGGGGTTCATTCTAGGTTCCCCTGGGTTGTCCTGGCCCGGGATAGCCAGTTCTGACAGGCATTGAGAGACCAGGCCTGGGTGATCCTCTTTCCGAAAGAAGCATCTCATGGTCCGATATGGTTCTATCCCCAAGGGAAGTTCTCCCTCCTCGGGGGGGCTCTTCATCTTCCTCAGAACAATCTGAATCCCCATAAGTGGGGCTTCCGGGTGGCAAGTGGCCGTGCCTAGGTCTTGAGGGTCCAGGGGCCGGGTCATCCGGTACGTATGGACCCATTCGGGATCAGACTGCATCTTGAGAAAGGCGTGAATCCCCTTGAATAATTCCACCCAGGAGAGCGAAGCAGGATCTGGCCTTAGGGGCACCAGGTCTCTCGAGTTCCCTGGCAGCTCACCGCGGCCTGCTAAGTCCGGGGTGTTCCCTGAGGAACTGTCAAATACGCTGGGCTGGGACCGGTCCTGGCCTGGAACTCCCAGGGCCTCCTCACATTGGGCACATAGGGAGTCTGCATCCTCGCTCAGTGTGGCTCTGAGGTTGCATGCTGAGCAGAGGCTTAGAGCTCTTATGCCTGATTCTGGAGGTGCCGGCTCTGCGGACGCATGGGCTCTCTTACGCTCCATCTCGTCCGTTATCTCCTGCCAGCTGAAGTATGCGGCTTGTAATATGCGCAAAAGCTGTGCGCTTAGCCACGTGCGCCTCTCCACTTGCGCCAATCAACGTGGGCCTAGGAACGTGCGCTTATCAGCGTACGCTTATCAATGGGCGCCTATGCGCCTATAAGCGTGCGCCTATCAGCAGGTGCCTATGAGCGTGCGCCTAGCAACGGGCACCTATCAGCGTGCGCTTAGCAACGGGCGCCCATCAGCGTGCCTTAGCAGCGTGCGCCAATCAGCGAGCGCTTAGCAACATGTAGCAACGTGTGCCTAGCAGCATGCGCTTAGCAACGTGCGCCTATCAACATGAATCAAGGTGACTTCAATGTACACCTTTACTGAATATGCGCCCAAGTATTCTCGGGCGCTTACCATATACGCCCGTCGCCTATGCGCGCAGTCTGGCCTGAGCGCTAGAGCGAAGTGACAAACCAGGGCAGATGGCGTCGGTGAGCAGGCAGGCAAAATGGCGACCTCCTTGGCGGGCTGCCACGTAGGCAGACCCACTAATCCTCTCTTCCTCGGAGACCAGCAAGTAAAGATGTACGCCTTACCTTGTCTTCGGCGCTTCCCGGCTGCGACCCCGGGCGGTCTCCGGCTACGGGGGGAGAGGGTGATTACAGTCACCGCCGCGCTCGAGGAAGTGCACCCGCTGCCTCTAGGCCGCGCCCGAACTCGTCTCGCTCGGGGGCCAAGTCCTCACCGGGACAGAGGCTGCCTCTGTGCTGCGCCCGAGCCCTTCTCACTCAGGGGGCTAGGTCCCTGCCGCGAGTCGGCTACCGGACCGAGGCTCTTACCCTCCGAGGGACCACGGAAATCACCTCGGGAAACTCAACTGGGGGAGGGACCGAATGGTATCACCGCAGGAGTGCGGGGCTCGTCTTCAGGTAGGCTTCTTCTATGAATTTAGTCGTTAGAATTTGGAAAAACACTCAGCGAGCGTGAGGTAGCTCCAAACTGCTTTGGAGTCACACATATATCCATAAAGCTTTTGCAAGGAAGATTACTGAATTGCTGCACTTCCTGTAGGGGTATATGTACCCCGTGCTGACGTCAGATCCGTCTCCAACTGCTAGCACGAGCACACTATACCCACTTGTTTAGGGAGTCCATCTGCTACACGCTAGGAAATGTAAAGATTTTTTCTAGTAAACACAAAAGAATAGATGCCTCGATCTTTTCCAATATTTTATTGATGCAGAGACGTATCCGTAAAATTGCCCGACTCAGGCCGAGTTTCGCAGCTCTACAGCCGCTGCCTCAGGGGCTCCTCTATTCCAGTCAGTGATTCCCAACACAAACCAGCATGTTACACTGCAGTGTAACATGCTGATTCGTGTTAGGAACCCTTCAGCTTAAGTTGCTCTTGTATTGCTGACACAATTATTGTTTATTGGAAGATACAACATCACTGACTGGAATAGAGGAGCCCCTGAGGCAGCAGCTGTAGAGCTGCGAAACTCGGCCTGAGTCGGGCAATTTTAAGGATACGTCTCTGCATCAATAAAATATTGGAAAAAGATCGAGGCATCTATTCTTTTGTGTTTACCTGACTGCTATCATAGATCGCCTACCTCTGTTTTCTTGGACCAAGATTTTTTCTAGGACATGCAGCAAGGGGTAATTACAAACATAATATAGCATAGCACAGATTTTACTTTGCAGCGGGGAAGGATATGATACCTTTCTAAGAAATGTTAAAAAGGAAAGGGAAACTTTTTCTGAAAATTATTCCTGTAAAAAAATGTGGACTATCAACATCAGATAAATTATCGTGCTGCAAGGAATTTCTCTCTGTGTTTTACCTGATCTTGATATTTTGTTTCCTCCCTTTACTTAGCTACCACATGCTACTGACATCATAGCCCTATAAACCAATCAGATTCATAGCCATCCTCCTAAGATTCAAGGGATCTTTCAGGGTAAACAGCCTGCAATTAAATTAAGTTTGCTGGGCAATTTTAGCCACAGTGGATCCAATTACAGTACAGCATCCAGAAACATTCCACTACCTACAATAGAAGGGAACTGATATCACCTAGCAGCACTTCCTTAGAAAAAGAAGCATAAGGTGCAAGTCCAAAGATAACATTCTTAAGCTATAAAAAGCAACATGCTCAACAACCATTCATAATCATCCCACCAGAACAATCCAGACAAGTGGGCTATGCTCCCCTATCAGCAGAAGGAGGCAGAGAGTAACTGGTTTGCTGATGTCACCCTATAATAGGCTCCCAAGCTTACCTCAGCTTGCCAATATAACTCTGCCTCCAGCAGGCGGTAGGATAGTATATAACACATGCTGCTCTGGAGTTAGGCTTGGCCTTGAATAGGAATTCCTGAAGGTGGTGCCTGGCATCTTGGGTGAAAGGCCTTTGCGCTGATCCTCCCCCAGCTCGAGCATAGATGGAGCAGAGGACTTCAAGGGGACCACTGGAGGATCTCCAGACTGAGAATCTCTCATATTGCTCCTTTTCTTTCCCCCTGCCCCTCCCTGCCAAGGCTCTCTTCACTTCAACCCACATCTCCTCTAGCCTCCTATCTTTCATTAGGCATTGCCTATGAAAAAAGGTTAAATTATAAAAAATGACAGAGAAAAAGCAAAATTGCTTACCTTGTAATAGGTGTTATCCCAGGACAGCAGGATATAGTCCTCACATATGGGTGACATCAGTAATGGAGCCCTATGTACGGAAAAACTTCTCTCAAAGTTTCTATGAAACTTTTGACTGGCACCAGAGTGCATACTGAGCATGCCATGATATTCCCTACCACAGGGGTCTCCCTTCAGTCTGTTTTGTAGCAATTAGCGTTAGCCAAAAATAAAATAATAAAACGTATCGGACCCAACTCCACGGGGTGGCGGGTGGGTTTCGTGAGGACTACCATCCTGCTGTCCTGGGATAACACCTATTACAAGGTAAGCAATTTTGCTTTATCCCAGGACAAGCAGGATGCTAGTCCTCACATATGGGTGATTAGCAAGCTAGAGGCTGAGTCATTTGGGAGTGAGGCAACAGTGAAGTATTGTTGTTGAAATGAATCAGCCGAAGATCACAGCAGGTTGGATGTAAAAGGAGTTGGGATTACACTGGAAACAAGTTCTTTAAGACGGATTGACCATAGGCTGAATCTTGTCTTCCTTCTTGGTCTAAACAATAGTGAGCTGCAAAGGTGTGAAGAGAACTCCATGTTGCTGCTTTACAAATGTCCAGAATAGGTACAGAGCGAAGGTGTGCTACTGAGGTTGACATTGCTCTGACTGAATGTGCTTTTACTCGCCCTTGAAGAATTAGGCCTGCTTTTTCATAACAAAACTGTATGCAGTCTGCTAGCCAGTTTGACAAAGTATGTTTACCCACTGCTTTACCAGGCTTGTTTGGATCATAAGATACAAATAGTTGACTAGATTTCATTTGGACTGTAGTGCGGTTTAAGTAGAAGGATAGTGCACGTTTACAGTCCAAGGTATGTAAGGCTCTTTCTCCCTGGTGAGAGTGAGGCCTTGGAAAGAATGTTGGTAAAACTATAGATTGGTTCAGGTGGAATTCCCTGACTACTTTTGGAAGGAATTTAGGATGAGTACGGAGGACCACCCTGTCATGTAGGAACTTTGTAAAAGGTTCGTATGTGACAAGTGCTTGTAGTTCACTGACTCTTCTAGCTGAAGTAATGGCTATGAGGAATACAGTTTTCCATGTAAGATATTTAAGGTCACAGGTATCTATGGGTTCGAATGGAGAACGCATGAGAGCCTGGCTAATACTACGTTCAGATCCCATTGTATGCTTGGGGATTGAAGTGGAGGTTTAAGGTGAGTCAAACCTTTCATAAATTTATAGACGAGAGGCTGTGTAGAGATAGGTGTGTCTCCCAGCTTGTTATGGTAAGCTGAGATTGCACTCAAATGTACTCTTACAGATGAAGTCCTAAGACCAGAGTCTGAAAGATGGTATAGGTAGTTTAGTAGTGAGGTAGTGGGGCAAGTGAAAGCATCTAAAGATTTCTGAGTGCACCACAAAGTAAACAGCTTCCATTTATAAGAATAATTTTTTCTAGTGGAAGGTTTACGTGAAGCTATCAGCACTTGAGAGATAGTGGTTGGAAGGTTGAGTAGTTGTAAGATCAAGCTTTCAACATCCATGCTGTCAGGGACAGGGATTGAAGGTTGGGATGGCGCAACCGACCCTGATCCTGAGTTATGAGATTGGGAGCTACTCCCAGGCGAATTGGATCCCTGACTGAGAGGTCTAGCAGTGTGGGAACCATACTTGTCGAGGCCAGTATGGGGCTATGAGTATCATGGTCCCTTTGTCCTGTTGTAGCTTCACTAGAGTTTTGGTTATGAGTGGTATTGGTGGATATGCATATAACAGGCCTGAGTTCCAATGGCGAGCAAAGGCGTCCTTTGGTAGGCTGTTCTCCTGTTGTAACAGGGAGCAGTAATTGTTCACTTTGTAGTTCAGATGGGATGCAAAGAGATCCATTGTTGGTTGACCCCAGCGTTGGAAGATCTTGGTTGCTATCGTTGGATCCAAGGACCACTCATATGGTTGGAACTGACGACTGAGGCGATCGGCTATTATGTTGCGGATGCCTGCCAGGTAAGTGGCTCGTAGAAGAATTGAGTGTGCTAGGGCCCAGTCCCAAATCTGAGCTGCTTCTTGGCAAAGGAGGTAGGAACCTGTCCCTCCTTGTTTGTTGATGTACCACATGGCTACTGTGTTGTCTGTCTGAATCAGCACAGTCTTGTGCGAAAGGCAGTCCTTGAAAGCATGCAGCGCATAACGTATAGCTCGAAGCTCTAGGAAGTTTATTTGAAAAGAGGCTTCGGCTTTTGTCCACGTCCCTTGGGTCTTCAGAAGACCAGTGTGTGCTCCCCAGCCTAAGGTGAACACATCTGTAGTTAATGTCACTTGCAGAATTGGATGCTGAAAAGGCAGACCTTTGAGCAAGTTGTTCATTGATGTCCACCAGAGGAGGGAGGAACGCAGTTCCTACATTATCTGAATGGGAGTGGACAATGGTTGAATGGCTTGAATCCACTGTATTTTGAGTGTCCATTGCAGTAGTCGCATGGTCAGTCTGGCCATGGGAGTGACGTGAACTGTGGAGGCCATGTGACCGAGTAGGGTGAGGCACTGATGAGCTGTAACTTGGGATTGATTTCGGAGAGAGTGTGCCAGGAGAACGAGTGTGTAAGCACGGTCTCTTGGAAGAAAAGCTTTTGCTATGATGGTGTTTAAATCTGCACCGATGAATTGTAGTAGGTGAGATGGTGTGCAATGGGATTTCTGGTAGTTGATGAGAAATCCCAAGGAGTGAAGCAAGTGGACTGTGAGCTTGAGGGAATTGAGAGTTCCTTCTTGTGTTTGACTTCTGATGAGCCAATCGTCTAGATAAGGGAATATATGCACCTTTTGTTTGTGAAGATGTGCCACCGCCACTGCCAGACACTTTGTGAACACTCGAAGTGCTGAGGCTAGGCCGAATGGGAGCACCCGGTACTGAAAATGTTGTCCTTCGACCAGAAATCACAAATACTGGCGATGAGGAGGAAAGATGGGAATGTGAGCGTAAGCGTCTTGAAGATCCAGAGAGCAGAGCCAATCTCCTCTTTGAAGTAGAGGTAGCATGGTGCTTAACGATACCATCCTGAATTTCTCTTTTTTGAGAAATCTGTTGAGATTTCTGAGGTCTAGGATGGGACGAAGGCCTCCGGTTTTCTTTGGAATGAGGAAATAGCGGGAGTAGAATCCTCTGCCCTGCTGAGGCCTGGGAACTGGTTCTATGGCCCTGGCTCTCAGAAGGGTGGATAATTCTGTTTGTAGAATTTTGTAATGGTGGTTCACTGTCCAAGATGAGATTGGTGGAGTTTCTTTTGGTACAGTGAGAAAATCCAATCGGTAGCCGTGAGCTGTTATGGAAAGTACCCATTGGTCTGTGGTTATGGAGGTCCAGGTGGGATGGAAAAAGGCTACACGACCTCCTACCGGCAGGTGTGGAAGTGGGTTGGTGGGTTGGCTGCTGCTCTCTGATTTTCTTTCAAAATCCCGACGTTGATGCAATTTGAGGAGGAGGTTGAGGCCTTGCAGGCCTTTGCCTAGCCTGAGGACGCTGAGCTGGGCGAGACGGTCTTGCTCGGTTTGATGGGGGATAGTAGAGGCATTGGCGGTAGTAAGGGCGCCTTATATCCCTTCTAGGAGGTCTCCTGGCCGGGGGTTGAGTCTCTTGAGGCAGTAATGAGAGTTGCTTGAGTGTCTCAGTGTGGTCTTTAATAGTTGCAACCGCTTCCTTAACCTTGTCGCCAAACAGGTTATCCCCCAAACAGGGAAGGTCGGCCAGTCTCTCCTGTACTTCTGGCCGGAGATCGGATGCCTTAAGCCAGGCCCATCTACGAGCTGTTATTCCTGAAGCAGAGAGACGTGCTGCAGTTACAAAACTGTCGTATGTCGCTCTGACTTCATGTTTGCCTGCCTCTAGGCCTTTATGCATCAGTTGATGGAAGGGTTCTTGACATTGATCAGGAAGCGTGAGAACTAGGTCTTGGACTTGTTTCCAAAGATTTTGTTGATACTGGTTCATAAAGAGTTGGTAAGATGCAATCTGAGATACCAACATAGAGCCTTGGAAAATTTTACGCCCCAAGTTGTCCATGAATCTGTTGTCTTTTCCAGGTGGTGTAGAGGCCTGAGACTTCAACCTTTTAGCTTTTTTCTGGGCCGACTCCACTACCACCAAGTGGTGAGGTAGCTGGGTCTTTTGACACCCAGGGATTGGTTGGACTAAGTAGGTGGCATCTGACCTCTTATTTACCGCTGCCAGTGAACCTGGATGTTCCCATATTCGGTACATGAGTTCTTGTAATACCTCATATGCACTGGCACTGCCAAAATCTTCTTGGGAGGATCTACAAATTGTAGAACTTCCAGTGTCTTTTGTATGGCATCCACCTCTGCATGCAACTGGAAAGGAATAGTGTCCGCCATGTCCTTAAAGTTTTAGAAAGATAAATCTTCCTCCGGAGACTTCCTACGGTCCTCAGGAGGTGATGGTTCAGACAGTATGTCCTCTTCTGAGTACTCTGTGTCTGTATCTGTGCCTGTATCTCTTGGAGACCTCAGTGGGTGTGGCATAATTGGCACCAGCGGTGTCTCCTTAGGCATTGGTGGAAGTAAAGGGGACAGAGGCTGATGAGGCCTGGGAACTTCTGAGGGTCCTGGAACAGGTTCTTCATCTATGTCTCTTGGCTTCTTCGATATTGCATCGAGTAAAGTGTCCAATTTATTCATCAGTGGTTGAAGAATGGTAAATTCTGAAGGTGGCACCGATGGAGTCACCGGTGGAATCGATGCCGGCATCGGGCGCGGCACAGAGGGCATCGGTGGCGGAATCGATGGTAGTATCAGCATTGATGGCGATGGATCCGAAGGCATCGGAGCTGGTGTCGATGGCGACATCGGTGTCGATGGCTGGAATGGTACCGCATAGAGGAGCGCTTGTCAAACCGCTTGACTGATATAACCATCAAGTTCCGCCCACATAGCTGATGGTATCAGAGCAGCTATGAGGGGAGGCGGTGATGGCGATACCGATACCTCCTCAGAGCCCTGAGGAGGTATGGTGCCCTGCACCGATACCGGTGGGGATCGTCCTGGTATCGTAGGCCTCGGAGTCTCCGCGCTTGTCCGAGCTTTCTTAGCGGAGCAGGCCGCATCCGATGGCTCAGCGGGCACCGGTTCGATGGCGTGCTGGCGTCGATGCTTTTCGCTGCCGGAGGTGGACGCCTTCCACGATGGCGAGGGGGAGGGAGTAGAAGCATCTCCGGCCTCACCTGGAAGTCGTCGTTTCAGTACAGCTTGCCGTATCGATCCAGAAGGCGATGACTGGGCTGACGTCGATGTTGTTGGGAGCAGTTGAATTTTGAAGAGATGCTCCATTTTCTCCATCCGGAGCAGACGTCCTTTCGATGTCATCTCGGCGCATAAACTACAGGACTTGACGTCGTGTTTCTCACCGAGGCAAAGAACACATTCTTGGTGCAGGTCCGTAATGGACATATTTCGCACACAATTCGGGCATTTTTTAAAACCCAAGGCCATTTTTTGCCGGACAGCCGTCGACGGCTATGGCTTGAAAAACGGTATGGAACCGACGAAAATCACGGGGGAAAAACGTACCGCGATGGAACGAGAGACCCTTGCGGTGGAAAGTTTTTCCTGAACTTTTTCTAAAGTTTTGTGTGTGGTGAAAATCACCACAGGACTCCAGATTAACTGCGAGGCTAATGGCTCCGCAGAAAAAAGAAGACTGAAGGGAGACCCCTGTGGCAGGGAATATCATGGCATGCTCAGTAGGCACTCTGGTGCCAGTCTAAAGTTTCATAGAAACTTTGAGAGAAGTTTTTCCGTACATAGGGCTCCATTACTGATGTCACCCATATGTGAGGACTAGCATCCTGCTTGTCCTGGGATAATAATGAAAACAATGCTGAACAATCACAGGGGTAAAAATGCCAGCCCAGACCAAGAAGTCTCACCGGGTTGCATCAGGGCCATCATCTGCACCAGGCTGCCAGTGGGGTAAGAACCCACCAGGGTGGAGGATGTCTGGGTCTGCGGACTGTTCAGAGCACAGCAGCCCACACATGGTCCTGCTGCCTCCATTATTCTGGAGTAGGAGGCAGTAACCATTGCCATGCTGGCCTGGAGGAGGACTCATGCCACTGTTTCCTGCCATGCTGGAACTGTGGTCAGTGACTGCGCAGGACAAACAGTTTCTCCCACTGGCATACCTCTGAGAATGGTGGCCATTTTAAAGCCACATGGCTCAATGGATACAAGGGAGATGGGAACTCCAGTATTTAATCACTCCCCTTTTCGGTAAGGGCCACTCTGGCCATCTTAGGGGAAATGTAGACTTCTAATGACTCCTTTGCGGCTTCTGTCTTGCCACTTTCACTGGTGTTCATACTGTACATTGGGTGCCTTTAACTCCCTAGTCGCTCCCCAAAGGTAAGCTAACTGGCTAGGAAGTACTCCTGGGGAAACTGGACTGGTATCTGGAAAAGAACAGTTTAACAGAGCAAGGGCCTCCCCCAACAGCAAGGAAGTGGTAATTTTTGTGAGGAGAGGTTGAAGGCGAACCAGTTTTGTTCAAAAGGAAAAATACTCAGTAATTCCCTATTAATAAGAGGAATTTTCTTTACTGTTGGTGCCCTGGGATCTTCAGGCATATCAGATGGTAAAAGGATAGAATATAAAATAGATGTTCCAATGTTGACAGACATAATAATGTCAAAAAATGAAATGGAAGGGCAAGATAAAAAATTCAGTTGTCCAAATTTGTATTTTTCAGTATCATAAGATATCCAGAATAGTATATAGTGATTACATGGTTCCCAGACACAGACCGTGTTTCATATCAAATTGCATTGGGAGGGAACAGACATCAAATCTAAATACAAACAAAACATGTGTTAAAAGATTATTGTAGGACAACATAAAGTGGATAAAAAGCTGTAAAGGTATACACTTACCAACAATTTAATATAACATGTCAAATTTCTTTTAAATTCTAAAATTAGAAAAGTAAATAAATTACAAATATGAGAACAAATGAAAATAAAACCATCTATACCTGGAGAATCCAAAAAACACATGAGCAAAAATGAATCCATACTTTAAACAGTTTCTCCTGAAGGCTTAAGTTTCAACATCGACGCGGTTTTTTTTTTTTTTTTACTTTTTCTTTTTTGTTTGTTTGTTTTTTTAACTCTGCCCTAAATTCCTGATCCTGTCTTCCCCCTTTGTTCCTCCGGTTCCCCCTCCCCCCATCTTCTCCCTCCTTGTCCTCTGTGCCGCTTGTCATGGGTTCTTTCAATTTTGCAGAACTCTCATTATGTCATGGCTTGACATGAGAGCCAGTATCAAGTAAAATTTAATGGCTTGAATCTTTGACATATAGCTGAATTCTTTGACATCAATGACGTCATCAGTTGGGGCAGCTCAAATCGATGACAAACAGCTGACATTGCATGACATTCCACGGTTTCGCAACACAAATGCAGGAGCGAAAAACTGCACTTCAGGCATTCAATGACAGCAGCAAGGGAAATGCAATTGACTTCAATGAGTCCCAACAACTTGAAATAAGTTTCAAAATGCACTTTTTATTGGCGGCAACTCCATTGCTTACACAAGCACAATTTTGACAGGGTCCCCCGACACGGATCCGTGTTTCGCCAAACGCGGCTGCATCGGGAGGGACTTTAAGCGGGATTCATAAGCTATAACATAAAAGGAAATTAGCAAAATGAGGGGACTCACTAACAGGCGCTGTTTGTTTCTGACAGCAAGTGTATTTAAATTTTTCTCTATACGTTTTTCTCTTAATGTGTCATCCTATGTCTTTACTGATGTTAATCTTTGGTGAGTAATATATATTTTTTGCATTCTCTAGGTACAGTTGATTTTCATTTATTCTCATTATACTGATAATTATTTTTCTAGTTTTAGAATTTCAAAGAAATTTGACCTTTCTATAAAACTGTTGGTAAGTGCATACCCTTATAGCTTTATACCGTTGTCCTATGATAAACTTAACATTTTTTGTTTGTATTTAGATTTGATATCTGGCCCCTCCTGAAGGCGTTTCATACAAAATACAGTCCGTGTTGGGGGACCGTGTAATCGTTATATATTGTTTGGATATCTGATACATCTGAAATTTTGAACTGATACTGAAAAATACAAAATTGAACTGAATTTCTTTTATCTTGCCTTCCATTTCATTTTTTGACATTTCTGTGAGTTGGCTTTCACTTATTTGTTTCTTGACCAGCTTAAGAAGCCATTTTGTGGCACCAATCTGACTGGCCAGACCCCTATTCGAGACCTGCACTTTTTAGAAGTCTGTAAGATACTTCCCCTTGCATAACACGTTCGTAGAACTCATCGCTGCAGAACAAGCTTGTCAGGACACATGCCTTGAAGGATGGAAACTTGAGAACTCAGTGGGAGGATGCACTAGTGTGCACTGTCATTAAGACCACCACTATTCTTGTGAAAGGAGGTACAATATGCAAAGATGATCAGGATCGAATGACCAAGTCCTCGATAGTGTATGGTACACTGAACTCACAGCAACTCTACAAGACTGGAATGGATTTGGGAATAGGCGGTGGGATACCTTTAAGTGGGCATGGCACGCTTGGCAAACTTCTCTCTTATATCCTAGTTCATTCATCGGTGAGGAAAATAAGAATGCCGAGTCAGACAAGAACATGCACATCAAGTCCAGAATCCTGATTCAGACAGTGGTGAATCCCAAAATAATGAATTTAATTTTTTCTTGTTCACTCTCAGTTAAAAAAAAAATAAATAAAAAGTAATGGGTTTCCTGGAATCATATGGTTAATAGCTTATGAATTTTTCTTCCAGGAACTTGACCAAACCCCTTTTAATCGTGTGTCCCCTAATACTAGTGGTTATTTGAAAGGGTAAATAACTGCACCCATGATTTTAGAAATCTCTATCATATTCCCTTTCATCTGTCTCTTCTCCAAGCTGAAGAGCCCTAACCCATGTAGCCTCTCTTCAAAATGGAGCTGTTCCAGCCCTTAATTTGTGTTACCCTTCTTAGTACCTTTTCTAATTCTGCTATATATATAGTTTTTGAGATGGGGCGACCAGAACTGAAAACAATACTCAAGGTGGATCACACCATAGATCTATACATAGGCATTATGATGTTCTCTGTTATGTTAATTTCTTTTTGAATACTTCCTAGCATTCTCTTTGCTTTGTCTACCACCACACACTAGGCTGAGGATTTCAATATAATGTCCATAATGGATTCCAAGATCTATTTCATGGTGGCTGCTCCTAATGTGCAACCCAGCATTGTGCATATATAATTAGGATGAGTTTTCCCTATATGCATCACTTTGCATTTGTGTACAATAAATTTGTTTAAGTGCCCATTTCGCTGGTCTCACAAGGTCTTTCTGCAGTTCCTCACAATCTGCCTGCATTTTCACTACCCTGAATTTTTATTTAAAACTTTCAAGAACATGAGATTATTCCAGATAGAAATTCACTACATAAAAAATACATTTTTATGCTATCTGCAAATCTGGCCACGGTGGCTGCTTGCACTGACTGGGGAACTGGATGGCAGACAACCTCAAAGGCTCACCTCACCAAACTTCCATTTAAGGGCAAGCTTCTCTTTCAGGACTTGGAGAAGTTGGACAAGGACTTGGGAGAGTAAGTTGTTCAGACTTCCAAAGATTTATCTAAATGTTTCTTCCAGTCTTTTCCAGCTAGGGATCTGTTTCTAGGGAAAACCTTAGCATCAAAGTGAAGCCAGATATTTCAAAGGTCACAGCTCTTTTGAGGGGACAAGTAGGGTGGGAAGGATGAGCCTACTGGTGGGGGCCAGCAGTCCCCCACCAGTAGGCTCATGAAGTTCGCAATGAAGGTTTGAGGATGCTATCTTTATCAGACGTAGGCCCAAATCACTTCAGAACAGTGGGTCCTGAATATCAGAATTATGCCTTGGAATTTTCCTACCCTATTTCAGATACTTCTTGTTGTCCTTTTGTTGCTCCCCACTGAAAAAAAGGAGGATCAGGTGACCCTGGAGCATCTGTCAGTTTGGAGTGGTGGTTCCGGTTCCAGAATAGAGGCAAGGAAGGTATTCAATGTATTTCAAGGTCCCCAAGAAGGAAGATACATTCTGGCCCATTTGGGACTTAATCAGGTCAATAAGGGGCTGAGTGTGCCTCAGTTCTGGATGGGAACTCCAAGGTCTGTCATAACTCTCCTACATTACTGCTATCTTCCATGGATTTGATAGAAACCTATATTCATATCTCCATCATAAGGACAATCAGATTCCTGATTTTCAGGTCCAGGAGGACATTTCCAATAGAAAACATTGCCATTTGGGATGACAATTAAGTATAGCAGTAGAAGAGGACCAGAAGGCTCATCTGCTTACTGTTCCCAGCATCCCCCGGGAGAGGGCTCCAGAGGTCACAGAGAGCGATCCAGGCATCGAACTCCACAACCCCAGCTTCCAGAGGCCCTGCATCCTTTGCAGTAAAAAAGCTCTCAATCCATTGAGAGAAGATCAGCTTAATGGTGGTTGAAGAGTATTGATAAGTATAGTTTTGGGAAATCTTAGGGCTTAAAAATATTTGGAGAAAGATGAAATAGTGGGATATATTCTTTAGAGTTTGTGTGTTTCTGAGACAATAAGCATGCCAGAGGAGTTAATTCTAGTGTCTGTCTTTCCCTCCCACCCACAGCTCATCCCTTGATTTATAGGCATGAGTCACTTTCTCATTAAAAATCAATCAGGCTCTTATCTAAATCATATTATTACACCAGCCCTTATTGAGAGAGTTTAATCATTCCCTTGTAGGTCATTACCAGATTAATTAGTGAATACACCTATAAATTTAAAGGACTAACTCCAAATCCCATAGCAACCTAAATATAACTAGGAACTTAACAAAATTAAGATGAAGGCAGCTGTCCAGCAACAAGAAGGGGGCTTTCCAGTCTTTTGCATCGTATCACATGTATGATTTTTTTATCCACTGGTGAAAGGTTGTATTTGTGCACCCAGTGAAAATAGTTCCTGGCTCTCACAGAATGAGTCGGATCTCGAGGCTAGAGTGGCAGACCTGGAGGAGCTAAGGCAGAGGTTAATAAACATGTGGATAAAGGTGAACCGGTAGATGTGTATTTGGATTTTCAGAAGGCGTCTGACAAAGTCCCTTATGAGAGGCTTATAAGAAAACTGTAATCCACGAAAGGACATCACCTCCTATCCCATGACTTTTCAAAGAAAGAGTAGGATTAAATGGTCAATTTTCTCAGTGAAAAATGGTAAAATCAGTGGAGTGACTTAGGGACCTGTACTTGGAATGGTGCTTTTCAATATATTTATAAATGATCTGAAAAGGAATACGATGAGTGAGGTAATTGAATCTGCAGATGATACAAACTTATTTAGAGTAGTTAAATTATAAGTGGATTGTGATTATCTGAAGGAGGACCTTGCGAGACTGGAAGATTAGGCATCCAAACGGCAGATGAAATTTAATGTGGATAAATGCAAAGTGGTGTATATAGGGAAGCATAACCCATGCTGTAGTTACACAATGTTAGGTTCCATGTTAGGAGCCACCACCCAGGAAAAAGATCTAGGCGTCATAGCGGATAATACATTAAAATCGTCAGCTCAGAGTGCTGCAGCAGTCAAAAAAGCAAACAATGTTAGGAATTATTAGGAGGGAATGGTAAATAAAATGGAAAATGTCATAATGCCTCTGTACTGTTCCATGGTGAGACCGCATCTTGAGTACTGTGTACAATTCTGGTCGCTGCATCTCAGAAAAGATATAGTTGCACTGGAGAAGGTACAGAGAAGGGCGACCAAAATGATAAAGGGATTGGAATGGCTCCCCTATAAGGAAAGGCTAAAGAGGTTAGGGCTGATCAGCTTGGAGAAGACAGCTGAGGGGGGGGATATGATAGAGGTCTTTAAAATCATGAGAGATCTAGAATGGGTAAATGTGAATCAGTCAATTTACTCTTTCCGTAGATGATAGGATGAATTAGCCATGCTGTCTGAGACATCCACTGGGGGCAGCATAGGCAGAGCTTCACAAAGACTGCAAAGCTTTGGCTCTGTGCAGTTGCTTGTCCTTTCCCACGCGGCGCTATCTTCTCTATTCAGTCTATAAAGCAGCTTATTCAGCAAAGTGTAAAACTCCAAGGCTGTCCAGGGAGGTGGGTGGGTGGGTCAGCTTGGCTAACTCATCCTGCTATCTACAGAAAACACCGTTTATGGTAAACAAACTTGCGTTTTTCCCAGTCGATAAGCAGGCTGAATTAGCCATGCTGTCTGGGAGTCCCTAGTTGATGGTTGTGAGCATAGTTTGAAGACTCAGGGATGGGCCTTAGAGTCCTGCCATCGTGGATTGTCACTGCACTCAACACACCTTTGCTGTGGACAATCTCACTATTTTGTCGCTGACTGTAGCACTGCCAAGCCCAGCCTCACATCCAAAGAGGCCTGCTGATCAAGACAGTAATGAGAAGTGAAAGTATGCAGCGAAGACCACATGGCAGCTTTACAAATGTCAAGCAATGGAACCACAGAAGCTGCTACTGCTCTTACTTGGTGAGCCCTTGGCGTGCCAGAAAATTCTGCTGTTTGTGTGGTGTAGCAGAAGTGAATGCACCAAGAAATCCAATTGGATAGAGTTTGTTTTGCCACCAGGAGGCCCGATGCATTTGGGTTAAAGGAAACAAACAGTTGAGAAGCCCTCTTCTCGGAATGTATCCTGCGTTAATAGTAAGCTAAGGCTCTCTCGCAGTCCAATGTATAGAGTAGACATTCCCTCTTGTTCCCGTACAGTTTTGGGAAGAACATCGGCAACGTGATGGTCTGATTAAGGTGGAAAGCCGACAACTTTGGGTAAAAATGAGGGATGTGTTCGCAAGGTGACGTTGTCATGGTGAAACTGTAGATATGAGTAGTGAACCAGTGCCTTTGGTTCACTGACTCTTCTTGCAAAGGTTACCGCAACCGGGAAGCGCACCTTACAAGTTAGATATTTCATATGGCTGCTATACAGCAGTTCAAAGGGAGGAAGCATGAGCTGTCCCAGCACTAAGTCGAGGTCCCATGGAACAGGTGTTTTCGTCACGGGTGATCATAAGCACAAGATTCCCTTCATAAACCAGGAGACCAGAGGGTGCTTTGACAGCAGAAGTCCATTGCACGGGTGATGATACGCAGCGATAGCACTAACATGGGCACGCACAGATGCGGTTGCCAGACCTGCTTGAAATAGGGAATGCAGATACTCCAGTAACAACTCTGGAGAGCAAGAGAAGGGGGTCTATATCTCTGCACCCATGCCAGGCCGAGTATCAGTGCCACTTGCCTCGATAGTTTCTCCTGGCAGAAGTCCTTCTACATAACAAGACGTCCTGGACCTCCACTGCCAAGTGCAAGTGGCTCAATACTCTCCTTTCAACCTCCAAGTAGTGAGATGTAGCGAGTAGTGCATGAGGTGAAGGAGGGTGCTGTTTTCCTGAGTCGGGAGATCCCTGCTATCTCCCAGGAGAATAGGTGGGGCAATGGAGAGTCAAAATGGAGAGTCGAACTAGATAGGTGTATCAAGGCTATCTAAGCCAAGCTGGAGCAACTAGAATGAGGTCTGCGACACACAATGCACTTCTGGACTATCCTGAAGATTAGTGGAATTGGGGGTGGGGAGGGGGGAGGGAAGATAAGAATAAAACAGACCCCTGTCCATGGTATGAGGAACGCATCCTGGGAAAGTCACTTCCTGCTGGGGTACACTGAGCAGAACTTCCTCACTTTCCTGTTGTGTATCAATGCGAAGAGGTCTATACAGGAAGACCCCACATTGCAAAGAGTTTGTTCGCTACGCCTTTGTGAAGAGGCCATTCATGCGGATGAAATATCCTGCTTAGTCTGTTGGCCGTGGTGCTTGCTACTCCCGGAAGATAGGTCGCCTGGAGGGAGACTGATCGTTCCTCTGCCCATTCCAGGATTGGACTGCTTCTCTGCACAAGATCCAGGAGCCGGACCCTCCTTCCTTGTTTATGTAGAACATGGTTACCTGGTTGTCCATGTGGATCATGACATTCTTCCCCCACAAGAGGTTTCCAAACGTGTGGAGGGCATTCTTTATCGCTCTGAGCTCCAACAGGTTTATCCTGCTGAGCTTACGCCCATGCAGACCACTGTCCTTGCACCTGTACACATTCCAGATGGGCTCCCCACCTTTTGGTTGATGCATCTGTGGTAAGAACCAATTGATGGGCTGGGGTGCAGAACAGTGCTTCTATGGTGAAAACTGTAGGGAGCAACCACCACATCAGATCTTGCTCCATACCTGGAGATCAGACATATTCTTTTGGAAAGTGGTTGTGAGAACTGAGTCCATGGCACCTTCAAGACCCCACTGAAAGCAGTGCATGTATAGACAAGTTTGCGGTACTACATATACCACCGCTTCCATGTGACCCAGGAGGGTCAGGATCTGGTGGGCTAAGGAGCATGCACAATCTTTCAATTGTATGCCCCTCGGCCCACCAGAAGTTTTGTAGTTGATGAACCCCAGACCTTCCAGACAACATATTGTCATTTCCAGGTTGAACTGTAGAGTGGTGGGCTTTGGTGCCACTGGTAACCAACCGTCCATGTATGGAAATAGTTATATTCCCTTCCTTCTTAAATGAGCCACTGCTACCGCTAAACACTTTGGGAGGACTCTCGTGCAGACGACAGCCCAAAGGGGAGGAGGCTTTGTACTGGTAATGACGCATACTGACCTAAAAACATAGGTATTGCCAGGAAGAATAGTGTATTGGAATATGGGAGCATGCATTCTTGAGATCCAGCGAGCACATCCAATCAGGTTGTAAGAAGGGTAGAATCGACTTGAGACGTCATTTTGAATTTCTCCCTCTGATGAAACTTGTTGAAAGCCCGCAGGTCCAGGATTAGGTGGAACAATCCAGACTTCTTGGGAATGAGGAAGTATTGGGAGTAGAATCCCTTGTCTAGTTGGTACCACTAGGTGATGCAGAAGCTTGTTCACTTCCTCTTGAAGCAGATGACTGAGCATACGGGACTGAGGGGAGTGCACTAGGCACAGAAGGAATGGGCTGGCTCTGAAGTTCAGTGAGTACCCCTCCCTGAATGTTCAACACCCAAAGATCTGAGGTAATCATTGCCCAAGACTCATAGAAAATTGATATCCTGCCTCCCACACGTGGCGGTAGAGGCCTGGTTACTTTAAAAAAAACTGTTGGGTTTTTTAGTTGTTCTGTGGTTGCTACTGTAGATGCTAGCCCTGTGGTCTACTTTTGGGCTGCGGCTGCGCGTGCTTTGCTGGAAGGTCAGCAGTCGGTAAGGCAGGTACGGCCTGAAGGGGCACCGCTGGTAATAGCCCTTTCTGTAGCTTTGATAGTATCTCCTGCCCGAGGTCTGCTGTTCTGCCAATCACACTAGGGATAGGATCGCCTCATTACACTCTTTCAGTTGGGAGATTACCTCCCATAGTTTGTCCTCGAACAAATTATCACCCTTACATGGGAGGTCTGCTAGTTTTTCATGCACATCCTTCTGGATGGCACTGGCTCGCAACCAGGCTAGTCTTCAGGTTGCTATGGCCCCACTGAAGTACAGGCAGATGTCTCAAAGGTCTCTTAAATGTGCGTAAAGATGTCACAACCCCTCCTCCAGGTCTTATGTTCTTAGGTCAAAGAACTGCTGCGGTAGAGCTGTATCCAATGAGGTGGACACAAGGTGGGTTTCAGGGACCACAAGCACTCAAATAGGTACTACATGAATTAAAACTGATGCTGTTGGATTTTTGCATTCAGCATATCTGCTTCGAAGGCTCTCTTTCCCAAGTCATCCAAATACTTATTGTCCTGACCCAGAGGGATATTCAAGTGAAGGCAGGTCTTTGAGGTGTGTGGAAGATGGACCATGCCATAGTAAGTGATTGCTGCATTCTGAACTTGAGGTCAGTCTTCCTAGACATTGGCTGACCAGAAAAGAGGGATTCCCAGGCCTTCACCATTACCAAATCCAAAACTGCATGGGATGGTAGGGCAGTAGGTTCGGCCGAGACCTCGAATATCTTCAGAATTCCCAATATCTCCATTCAGGGATCTGGAACTTTCTTGGTTTCAATGTTAGGGCGAGTTCCCACCTTTTCTACAAACTTGGAATAGGAAAGGTCCTCCGGAGGTGAGGATGGCTCTGGCTGCTCCTCCAATGGGTCCGATTGGATCCCTGTAGAGGAACCAGATGAAGACGGAGGGGAATTTCCAGGACCTGTATCTGGTTGTGGGAAAAACTGAGAGCATGGGCTCAGAGGTTTTTGTGCTGGACTGCCTTCTCTCAGAGGCGGAGATGGAGACCTTCCAGTCAGCGAGAGGTCTATCAGAGACAGGCTAGATGGGCAGCCCTTTTTTTTCTTCGAAGGAAGAGAAGAATTGTGACAGGATTTCTGATATCTGTGGCATGACTTGCAATGCAAGCATTCCCCTGGCCAGTGGTGGGGCTCTTCCCCTTTCAACCGTGATTTGCTGGAGGCACTGTGGCCAGTAAGATGTCAGAGTCGGGACCCCTTAGGTGGTGCGCAGACTGCTCGGTCTTGAGACTTATGTCTCTTCTGGAGGGGGCTCCTGTAAATGAGGGGAGCTCCTCTCTTTCTTTTGGACACAGAAGACATGTCTGAATAAACTCTTCCCGAGGAGCCAGAGGAAACCTTGGAAAAGTGTTCTGATAGAGGTTCCATGTCCAAGAACCCAAGTACAGCTCTCCCAACCCTTAGGTTGTGTTCTCTCCAGAGAACACAACCTAAGGGTCCGTGACTGGCTTGCGGGAAGTCTTGCAAGAAGGTTTTCCCAGCAGTTGATGAGTCTGGCATGATTCTGGTGCTTTTTGCATCGTATGTTTCGACGACGCATGTGTCTGCACCGGTGATTGCATTGTGCTGTGTCTTGCCTGCGAATTGGTGGACGCATTTCGATGTTGCGTCGATGCGGAGGACCTCGACATATCCTTGTGTCAGGTCTCTGGATGCGTAGTCTTCGATGCATGCATCGCTTCAATGGTCAGTGGCACATCAGGGATGCAGTGCTTCGATGTTGGTGCCATTTCCATTATGCTGGCCGATGCAATCTTGTGCGATAGCTTTTGCGGCACATCTTGCAACGCCTGTTTTGCCGAGGCGTGAGGGCACTTTGGGAGGGTGACCCACCTGGCATGGTTTTGTCTCAAGTGGTCCGAGGGAATAGGCCCTCAGGCTTGGCTGGCTGATCCATGTGGGGGCCGGTAAGGAGTGGGCTGATAGCCGCTCTGATGACTGGGCATAGGACCCCAAGCTGCTCTCCTTCAAATAGGCGATCTTCTGAGCCCGCTGGTGCTGGGACCGGGGCAACATTCGACCGCAGTCTTGGAAAGAGGACTGGTCATGCTCCAGGCCAAAAGATAGCAATAATTATGCCAGTCTCTAACGGACATTATTTCACAGCACTGGCAATATTTAAAGCCAGACGGCTTCGGAGCTATCTTAGCACTTAAAGGTGCTTTTGTGAGGAGATAAAACAGAGTTGCTTACCTGAAACAGGTGTTTTAGGAGAGCAGGATGTTAGTCCTCATACATGGGTGACATCAGATGGAACCCTGCATGCAAAACTTTTGTCAAAGTTTCTAAAAACTGGCTGGCACACTGAACATGCCCAGCATGCCATTATCCACGCGGGATCCATCTTCAGTCTTAATACAGAATTCATGAAAAATAAAACAAAGGAAACCCAACTCTGCAGGGTGGCAGTGAGGATGGGATGAGGACTAACATCCTGCTGTCCTAGGTGAACATCTGTTAGAGGTAAGCAACTCTGCTTTCTCCTAGAACAAGCAGGTTAGAAGTCCTCACACACGGGTGAATATGTAACTATAGGCTGCTCCCAACCAAAAGATAGCCAGCACTTAACAGGTGCCAATGTGCACAATAACCTGTGCTGCTATAACATTGGTAGACAGCTTGAACCCAAACAAAGGGCTTGAGGGAGGGAGAGTTGGGTTTCAGAGCTGAGAGACTGTGAAGGACCGACTGGCTGAAATTGCTATCACATGGGCCATCCTTGTCCAGACAGTAATGTGAAGCAAAAGAGTGGAGGGAACTCCAGGTTGCAGCCCTGCAGATCTCAGCCACAGGCACCGCACACAAGTGGGCTGCCAAAGCTGCCATGGCTCTTACAGAAGGAGCCTTCTCATGCCCACCAAGCTGCAGTTCCGTCTGCGTGTAGCAAAAGGAAATACAATCTGCTAGCCAGTTCGATAAGGTCTGCTTAGATACTGCAACTCCCAATCTGTTTTTGTCAAAAGAGACAGTTACGTGGACTGTCTATGGCCCGCTGTACGCTCCAGGTAAAAGGCTAGGGCCCTCTTGCAATCCAGGGTGTGCAGAGCCCGGTTGCCCTGATGCGAATGCGGCTTTGGAAAAAAGGATGATAGACTGAGATGGAATTCCATCACCAATTTCGGCAGGAACTTAGGGTGTGTGCACAGAACCACCTTATGAAAGAATTTTGTATAAGTTGGGTATGACAGCAAAGCCTAAAGTTTGCTGACCCTGCGGTGACCTTCTAGGACAGATACTTCAGATCGCGAGACACGGGCTCAAAAGGGGCCCTCATGAGGTGGGCTAAGACCACATTGAGGTCCTAGGATACCACTCGGGGCCGGATCAGAGGCCTGAGTAGAAGGAGGCCTCGCATGAAGTGCCCCACGAAAGGCTGCATTGAGATGTGCGAGCTATCCACCCCTTGGTGATAAGTTCCAATAGCACTGAGGTAGACCCTCATGGAGGTGGTCTTCAAACCAGCTTCGGAGAGGTGCATCAAGTAGTCCAGAAGCTTTGAGGTGGAACAGGAGAACAGACCCAACACCTGAGTCCTTCACACCAAACCGAGAACATCTTCTACTTCAGAATGTAAGACATCCTGGATTCCAGCAGGACTCGAGACACCTCTTCTGAGAAGCCCAGGGTCTGCAAGGTCATCCTTTCAACATCCATGCCATGAGAGATAAGGCTCGGAGGTTGGGACGGTGTAGCCTGCCCTAATCCTGAGTGATCAGGTCTGGAGAGGGCCCCAGTCCGATCAGCGTCCGGAAGGAAAGGTCCTGTAGAAGTGGGAACAAGATCTGCCTCGGCCAATAGGGCACTATTAATATCATAGCTCCCCAGTCCTCTTGGAGCTTCAGGAGAATCTTCACCAGAGAGAACTGCTCTACCTGCCTGTTGCAAGGGGAAGCAAAGAAATCCAGATCCAGGAACCCCCAGAGGTGGTAGATCCAATCCACAACCTCCTGCTTTAGGGACCATTCATGGGGGCAGAACAAGCAACTCAAACCGTCCACCGCCACATTCTCGGTTCCCAGTAGGTACATGGCACAAAGGAGGATGCCCTGGGACAGAGCCCAGGACCAGATCTGGACCGCTTCTTGACAGAGGAGGAACAATCCCGTGCCTCCATATGTTCAGGTACCACATTGCTAACTGGTTGTTTGTCCAAACCAAAACCACCTTGCTGGTTAGGCAATCCCACAATGCCCATAAAGCGTACCAGATTGCACAGAGCTCCAGGAAATTTATCCAATATCACTCCTCCTGCGAGGACCACCGACCCTGGGTGCAGAGATCCACAACATGGGCCCCCCCAGCCCTTGTGGGAGGCATCTTTAATGAGGATGACTTGAGGAGGAGAAACCTGAAAGGGTATCTCCTATCTCCAAATTGGATTGGGTTTCCCACCATGATAAGGACTCTCGAAGTAACAGGGTGACCATGATGAGTGCTCGAAGGTCCTGGATTGCCTGATGCCACTGGGTCCACACAGCCACTGTGCCATGCACATGTGTAGCCGAGCAAAGGGCATAACAGACTGTCACAGCCATGTGGTCCAGCAGACGAAGCTTCTCGTGGGCAAAGGCCTGGCAACTCAGATCACCCTTGCCAGGGACACCAGGGTCAGTGCCCGGTCCAAGGTAAAAAAATGCTCTGCCTCAACTCATGTCTCACCTGGCCCCAATGAAGTCCAGCTGATGGGACCAGGTGGTAATTCAGGTAGTTGATTAGAACTAGGCCCTCAAAAACCCGGATGGAGGATTAAGAGACTGCAGTGCCCCCAGCCAGGTGGCATTTTTGATGAGCCAATCGTTCAGGTAGGGGGAACACCTGCACCCGCTGCCTTCAAAGAGAAGCGGCCACCACTGCTAGACACTTCGTAAAGATGGAGGGTGCGGACGCCAGGCCGAAGGGTAGTATGCGATACTGAAAATACTTGTCTCCCACCACAAATCGGAGGTACTTCCGATGGCTGCGAGAGAGAGTTGCTTACCCGTAACAGGTGTTCTCCCAGGACAGCAGGATGTTAGCCCCCACATATGGGTGACATCATCAGGATGGAGCCCAATCACGGAACACTTCTTGTCAAAGTTTCTAGAACTTTGACTGGCACACTGAGCATGCCCAGCATGCCACCAACCCTGCATCCAGCAGGGGTCCCCCCTCAGTCTCGTTTGTAGCAAAAGGCACGAGTGAAAAATAAAATAATAAAACATAAGCGAGCCCAACTCCGTGGGGTGGCGGACGGGTTTCATGAGGACTAACATCCTGCTGTCCTGGGAGAACACCTGTTACAGGTAAGCAACTTTGCTTTCTCCCAGAACAAGCAGGATGGTAATCCTCACAAATGGGTGAATAGCAAGCTACAGGATGCCCAAGTTAACCAAAAGCACCCGACGTGCAACAGGCATAACAACAGGGGTGGTTTTGGGTAGGAGGGCAGCCTGAGTTTCACAGTGGGTCGTAGGAAGGAAGTTTGGTTATTAAACTGGAAACAAATTATGCAGGACAGAATGGCCAAAGATGGAATCTTGTCTGCCAGCCTTGTTGAGACAATAATGAGCTGCAAAGGTGTGGAGAGAGTTCCATGTGGCAGCTCTGCAGATGTCAGTAATAGGTACAAAACGGAGGTGTGCTACTGACGTTGCCATGGCTCTGACTGAATGCGCCTTCACGTGTCCCTGTAGCGGAAGGCCTGCTTGCTGGTAGCAGAAAGTAATACAATCCGCCAGACAGGTGGACTGGGTCTGCTTGCCCACCGGAACTCCCAGTTTGGTTTTATCGAAGGAGACAAACAGCTGGGTGGACTTCCTATGGGCTGCAGTGCATTCCAAATAAAAAGCTAGCGCACGTTTACAGTCTAAGGAATGCAGAGCCCGTTCAACTGGGTGTGAATGGGGTTTTGGAAAAAATGTGGGTAGTATTATGGATTGATTTAAGTGGAAACCAGATACTACTTTTGGTAGAAATTTTGGGTGAGTGTGTAGCACCACATGGTCATGAAGAAATTTCATGTAAGGTGGGTAAGTTACCAGCGCCTGAAGCCCACTTACTCTACGGGCCGATGTTAAAGCGAGTAGGAAGAGCACTTTCCAAGTGAGATGTCATAGCTCGCAAGAGTGTAGAAGCTCAAAGGAGGTCACATGAGACGTGCTAGTACCACATTGAGGTCCGAAGCCAGAACCGGAGGACGTAATGGAGGCTTGAGTTGAAGTAAGCCTCTCAGAAAGCGCCCTACAAGAGGTTGCGTCTATATTGGAGCATCTCCTATGCCTTTGTGGTAAGCGGCTATGGCGCTGACATGCACTCGGATGGAGGACGTTTGTAGACCAGACTCCGAAAGGTGCCAGAGGTAGTCCAGGAAGTTTGTTGTGGGGCAGGAAAAGGGATCTATTTCCTTTGTCGTACACCACAAGGAAAGTTTTTCCATTTGGAATGATAAGATTTCAAGTAGAAGGATTTTGTGAAGTTACGAGTACCTGGGACACAGTGTCTGAAAGGTTTAGGGATTGTAGTATCAACCTTTCAACATCCAGGCTGTCAGAGACAGAGTGGAGGTTCGGATGACGCAATGACCCGTTGTTCTGTGTTATCAGAGTTCGATCTGTGCCCAGGCAAATTGGTTGTCTGATTGAGAGGTCATTTAGGATGGGAAACCAAACCTGTCGCGGCAGGTGAGGGGCTATGAAGATTATTATGCCCCGGTCCTGCCATAACTTCACGAGAGTCTTGCTGATGAGTGGAAGTGGAGGGTAGGCATATAGAAGACCCGTTGACCATGAGTGGGTGAAGGCATCCCGTGGTGGTGTCTTGTGGCTGCGGTGTAGAGAGTACAAATTGTCTACTTTGCGGTTGTGAATCGACGCAAAGAGGTCTATGTGCGGGTGGCCCAATGGTGGAATTTTGTCTGCTACAGTGGGATTTAAGGCCCATTCGTGGGGATGAAAGGTCCGGCTGAGATTGTCCGCCATTACATTGTCCACACCTGCCAGGTAGGTTGCTCTCAGTAGCATGGAATGGGAGAGAGCCTAGGCCTGCACTGCCTCCTGTCATAGCAGGTAAGAGCCTGTGCCCCCTTGTTTGTTGAGGTACCATATTGCTACCTGGTCCGTTTGAACCAGGATTACACCTTGCTGGAAAGGCAGTCCTGGCAAGCAAATAGAGCGTATCGTATTGCTCTGAGCTCCAGAAAGTTTATCTGGTACTTTGATTCTGTTGTGGTCCAGGTTCCCTGGGTTTGCAGGTTGTTGACATGGGCTCCCCAACAAAGGTTGGAGGCATCTGTTAGTGTAATCTGAGGTTCTGGAGATTGAAAGGGTAGTCCTATCAGAAGATTGGACTCGTGAATCCATCAAGCTAGTAAGAGACGAAGCTGTTTGGTGATGTGGACCATGTGGGACAAATGTTGAGATAACTGGGACCACTGGGTTTTTAAGGTCTATTGTGCCTCTTTCATGGCTAAGCGAGCCATTGGGGTGACGTGAACTGTGGACGCCATGTGACCTAGTAAGGTTAAGAGATGACGAGCTATTGTGGTTTGGCGAGTCTGTATTGTTTTGGCCAAGGTGAAGAACATGTGCACTCGATCTCTTGGGAGAAACGCTTTGGCCTGCCTGGTGTCTAAATCTGCCCCGATAAAGGAGAGGGTATGCGATGGGGTGAGACTGGACTTGGGATAGTTTATTAGAAACCCCAAGGATTATAGTAGCTATAGAGTAAGACGAAGGGAGTGAAGAACTACTTCCTTGAAAGGACCTTTGAGCAACCAATCATCTAGATAGGGATAGACGTGTATGCTTTGTCTTAGGTAAGCTGCTACTACTGCTAGGCATTTTGTGAACACACGTGGTACTGACGCTAGGCCGAAGGGCAGCACTCGGTATTGGAAATGTCGGTAACCAACTAAGAATCTGAGGTATTTTCAATGCGGAGGGGTTATTGCTATATGAGCATATGCCTCCTGAAGGTCTAGAGAGCAAAGCCAATCTCCCTTTTGGAGGAGAGAGAGCATGGAGCACAAGGTTACCATTCTGAATCTTTCCTTGCGTAAATATTTGTTTAGGGCATGTAGATCCAATATAGGTCAAATGCCGCCTGACGTTTTGGGAATTAGAAAATAACAGGAGTAGAACCCCTTCCCTCGCTGAACTGTGGGAACTGGTTCTACGGCATTTGACTGGAGGAGGGTTAAAAGTTCCTCCTCGAGACTTGGAGAGTGGTTGGATGTTCTCCACACAGGACGAGATGGGGAGTTTGGTGGAAGCATAAGGAAGTTTAGATGGTAACCTTGGGCCACTACAGAAAGGACTCATTGTGACTGTGTCACATATGTTTGCAAAGTGGCACAAGCGGCCTCCTACAGGAAAAGCTGCTGGAGGTTGGCTGTTGCTCTCTAGAATGGAGTCAAAAACCTGACGCAGGACCCATCTGCGGAGCTGGTTGGGTTTTGGGAGGTCTGTGTTGGTGAGGTTGACCTTTCTGAGGGTCTGGTTGGACGAGACTGAGATGGAGGAGGATAATGCCTATGGGCTTTGTAGGTTAGCCTCCTGGGATCCCTTTTGAACTGCCTTTTAGTGGTGGATGAAAAGTCAGATGAAACAGTAGAAAGTTGACGCAAAGTCTCATGATGGTCCTTGAGTTGTGCAACTGTTTCTTGTATTTTCTCCTCAAATAAGTTGTCCCCTGTGCAAGGGAAGTCTGACAACCTTTCCTGGACTTCTTGACACAAGTCAGACGCTTTTAACCAAGCCCATCGTCTGGCACTTATGCCTGCTGCGGACACTCTTGAAGAGGCGTCAATTCCTTCCGGAAGGCTGGTGTAGGTAACACCGCTTCCAGGGTTGGAGGCTCCAGAGGCATCGCCAGAGGGTCCACAGTATGTGGAATCTCGGCTCCCAGCACCATTGTTGGTGGGGATCGCCTCGGTGTCCCGGGTCTAGAGGAGGATGGGGGCTCCTCTCCCCGGGACTAGTCAGTCTGTGGTTCCATCGACGCTGATGCCTTGTCTGTGCCGGCACCGGAGGAAGTATCTTTTAGATGCCGATGTTTCTCTCGGTGCGGTCTTTTTCAAGCGCCGAAGATGAGGAAGTCTATGCTTTTGAACGGGAAAACCCGGTGACTGGCAGTCGCCAGTGCTTCGATGGTGCTGAGAAGTGGATGGTGACAGAGTCAATGTCGAGGACATCTTCTGAGCCGGTGCACTCTTAGCTGGAGTAGATGGGGCCAAACACTTAGATGAGAACAAGTGTTCCATTTTTTCTAAGCGGGCCCGGAGGCCCTTCGGTGGCATTTGGGCACAACTGGTGCACATTTGAATGTCATGGGAAGGCCCCAAGCATAACACACATACATCATGCAGGGCCGTAATGGAAATAGTCCTCGGACACTCGGGGCACTTCCTGAAGTCTGTCGCCATTTTTGAAAAAATAAACCTGGTGCACAATCAGTGGACATCAGGCACCGCTGAGAATACCGGATACCGACTGCAACGAAGCAGGTAAAAACTTACTGACGCTAGCAAATGTCTATGTTCGACGAGGGGGAACCCCAGATAGGTGAAATTTTTTGAAAAAGTTTTAAAAGTTCCGTGAGGAAAAGCTAAGGAAAAATCTCACAGGGCTCCTGATAACTGCGAGGCAACTGCTGCGTGGAACAAAATTGACTGAGGGGGGACTCCTGCTGGATGCAGGGTTGGTGGCATGCTGGGCATGCTCAGTGTGCCAATCAAAATTCTAGAAACTTTGACAAGAAGTGTTCCATGATTGGGCTCCATCCTGATGATGTCACCCATATATGAGGACTACCATCCCTGTTTGTCCTGGGAGAATGCAATGTGAGCGTAGGCATCCTTTAGGTCAAGGGAGCAAAGCCAGGCCCCCCCCCCCCCCCTTCTTAGGAGAGGGATTAAAGCACCCAGCGAAACCATTTTGAACTTTTCCCTTATGAGGAGCCTGTTCAAAGTCTTCAGGTTCAGGATAGGCTGGAAGCCTTCTGTTTTCTTGGGAATCAGGAAATACCTGGGGTAAAACAAAGTGCATTGTTGACTTGACAGAATGGGTTTGATAGCTCGAGCCGTTATAAGGGTAGAGAGCTCCACTCGAAGTATTTGCTGATTCACCGAAAACCCCCATGAGGGGCACGGAGGAGATTTTGGGGGAAACATTCTGAACTTCAATCTGTACCCCCAAACGACAGATAGGACCCATTGGTCCGAGGTGACAGTCAGCCAACGATCTGCAAAGAACTGCAGACAGCCTCCAACTGGGGAGTCGTTTGTCACGGCCACAGGTGGCTGGTTTAAACTCCCTCTCAACCAGTCAAAACCCCATGGCAGGGCTCTGCTTCAGGGCTGGCTGTGGTTGAGGAGCGTGTGGCTGCTGCTTGCGTGCCCTAGGCGCAGCATGCCGAGACCTCACCCTACCAGCTAGAGGATAATATTTCCTCGAGTGGTGAAAGGGACACCTTGTTAACATCTTCCCAGAGGACTGAGGGTCTGAGATGCTGGAAGACAGATGCTGGAGGGTTTTGTGATAATCCTTCAGCTGTGCTGTTATCTTGATTTTATCTCCAAAGAGATTTTCACCAGTGCAGGGTAGTCCACAAAAAGCTCCTGCACATCTGGCCGGAGGTCCGAGGCCTGAAGCAGGCCATGTGCCGAGCTTCTATTCCTGCAGCAGTCACCCTCGTCACCATTTCAAAATCATCATAAGTGGACTGGACCTCATGTTTGTCTCATTCCAAACCTTGCTGAATCACTTTCAGGAAGTCCTCCTGAAGCTGATGCAGCAAGCGTTCCACCAGATATTCTGGTGTTATTTCAATAACAGCAGCACAAACTCCCTCTACTACCAGGTGCAATAGCCCTACTTATAAAAAGACAGCAGTTCACCACCAATGCATGTCCAATTGAGAAAATACAACAAATAAAATGAGTTATTTATGTGCCTACGTGCTAGTTAAATCTCTCTCCTCAGTCATACACTCAAGATCGACCTACACCAAGTACAGAAAGACCACAAATTACAAATATGGAGACAAACTGGAATGAAAACCCCAAAAAAGCCGCTCTGCATGCAGAGCAAACCTGGAGAAATGGAAACAGAAATATAGCACCTAACAAAGTCCCAGGATCTGCAATAATGCACACAAACTAATCCGCATAGTTACACCTGCATTATGGCATGCACTCAAATGGTACAACATAAGAACATAAGAAAATGCCATACTGGGTCAGACCAAGGGTCCATCAAGCCCAGCATCCTGTTTCCAACAGTGGCCAATCCAGGCCAGAAGAACCTGGCAAGTACCCAAAAACTAAGTCTATTCCATGTTACCATTGCTAATGGCAGTGGCTATTCTCTAAGTGAACTTAATAGCAGGTAATGGACTTCTCCTCCAAGAACTTATCCAATCCTTTTTTAAACACAGCTATACTACTAACTGCACTAACCACATCCTCTGGCAACAAATTCCAGAGTTTAATTGTGCGTCGAGTAAAAAAGAACTTTCTCCGATTAGTTTTAAATGTGCCACATGCTAACTTCATGGAGTGCTCCCTAGTCTTTCTATTATCTGAAAGAATAAATAACCGATTCACACATCTACCCGTTCTAGACCTCTCATGATTTTAAACATCTTACCTATAAAAAGGCAACACTACAAATATTAAACCAGGCCCTAAACACCAATGCACCTCCCATTAGGAAAACAGAAAAAGCCAAGCTGTTATAGATTCCCACACAGAAATAATTGTAAAACTATATGAAAAAATGTTTCCAAAGAGCTGATGAACAGATCATCTAACAATTAAAAACTCTTAAAAATTCTTCAAACACCAATAAAATATTTCAAAACAGCAGACATCACATACTACCCAATAATTAAAACAGTAGTCAATCAAGAAAAATGAACTTAAAATCCACCTTTATTTACTCTCTCCAGCAGTTCTCCTACTCCTTTCCCTTGCAGGCCACACCAGATACAGCAGTAGCTGCTAAAGCTGTCCTCACGGTCCTCTTCCTTAAGGAACACAACCAATCTCTTCTCACATACACACACAAGCTCCATTTCTTTCTCACATATATTCACACAGAAGCTCAAAAATGATAAGGGGGATGGAACAGCTCCCCTATGAGGGAAGACTAAAGAGGTTAGGACTTTTCAGCTTGGAGAAGAGACGGTTGAGGGGGGATATGATAGAGGTGTTTAAAATCATGAGAGGTCTAGAACGGGTAAATGTGAATCTGTTATTTACTCTTTCGGATAATAGAAAGACTAGGGGGCACACCATGAAGTTAGCATGTGGCACATTTAAAACTAATCGGAGAAAGTTCTTTTTTACTCAACGCACAATTAAACTCTGGAATTTGTTGCCAGAGGATGTGGTTAGTACAGTTAGTATAGCTGTGTTTAAAAAAGGATTGGATAAGTTCTTGGAGGAGAAGTCCATTACCTGCTATTAAGTTCACTTAGAGAATAGCCACTGCCATTAGCCCTTATATGGCAAGTAGCACAAAATGCTAAGCATTTAGACTTCTTTGACTCTGGTGCCAAGCAGTCTGGCTTGTCGAGTGCTTCAGTAAAATATGCGCTAAAGTACAAACTCAGCAACGCGCAGAATATACTCACTCAAGACGCACTCAGCTACATGGCCAGCTATGTGGCCAAGAACACGCTCAGCTATGCGCACAGTGATGTGCACAAAACGTGCTCAGCCACACATGCGGTATATGCATTCAACTGCTATCCAGGATAGAGGTGCTATTTAGTTGCTCGTGTTCTCCAGAAACTGTCCACACTTTTTTTTTTTTTTTTTAAACACTATAAGCAAACCCCAGTAGGGAAATACATGTCCACCATCTGCTGGAGACAGAGAATATTGGCGGGCTGATGTAGGGGCAAGGCTATATATCCATGACATCAGCTTTTACTCCTTCTCCATCTGTTGATAGAGGTGCATAACCCTCTTGCAGGGATTAGCCTGCCTGAGTGCAGAGGAACAAACTGCTTGACTTCTGGGGTCTAATGACCGTGGACCTGTTTGCTTCAAAGCAAAACACAAAACTATATCAGTTCTGCTCAGTTCTACCAAACAATCGCAGAATAGCTCAAGACACTTTCCTATTTGACTGGGGCCAAAGTCTAATGCACAAGCACTTCACCCTCTACTGCCTCAGGTACAAACAGATCATAAGCCCTCTGGGGATGGGGAAATACTTACAGTACCTGAATGTAATCCGCTTTCAAGTACCAGAAAAAGTGGAACATAAATCAAATAAATGTTAACTTTGTGCCAATGACTCATTGCCAAGACAGTGCAGAAAGCCCTTCCGCACTGTGCCCGCCTCATAGCACTGGTATGCATACCAAATTTGTTTGGGCCACATCTCAAACTTTACAGCAGACCCTTCTCTTCTAACTCAAGATAATGGGACTCTGTCATATCCCAATCCCAACCTTCAACCTATGATCACAAATTTCCATTTACCATTGGAAATTGAAGACATTTCCTCTAGGAAGACTTCCACCAGAAGAAACTAAACCTTCAAATGGAAAATATTGTGTGCCAACAATATGATTCTGATCTTTTTTCCTGCAAGCCTCCACAGCTCTTATAATACTTGCTTCATCTCTCTAACTTAGGACTTTCTACTTCTTCGGTGAAAGTCCATCTGAGCACCATCTCAGCATTCTACACTTTGCTAGACAATAAACCATTCTCCACTCATCCACTCATATCTTATTTTGTAAAGCAGTGGTCCCCAACCTTTTTTGCACCAGGGACCGGCTTCAAGCATGACCATTTTTCCATGGCCCGGCGGGGTGGGGCGGGGCAGGATTTTAGTGCATACTTATTTAATTATGACATTTATAAATCCTGCACCTCCAGTTCTCTAACTGTGCATCCACTGAAATTCCCCCGAACAATGTAGTTTGGATGTTTCCGTTACAGCTCATCATACTAAAAGATATTTTCAAATTCTGGTGTCACCTCACAGTAACAGCAGCACAAACACCCCCCACCGCCAGACACATCGCGAACCAACACAAAACCCCCCCAAAAAAAGACACTCAAAATCTATACTGCAATCCCATCGTAACATAACAGTAATAACACCAAGGACTCAAACAACAAAAACCCTACCTGTGAATAAGCAAAGGTAAATATTACACTGGGTCCTAGGATAACAATACACCACCTACTGAGGAAACAAAACAAAGCAGATTGCTATAGATCCCTATGCTAGCAGAGTCTCTAATCATGGTCACACTTACAGAGCAGAGACAGACCCTCACCAAATACAGAATATAAAATAAAGGAGCACAAATTAGAAAAAACTGAAATGGAAACCCCAAGAAGCCAGACTCTGTGTATTAACAATGGAAAAACAGAACCACCATTCCTCATAAAACAAATAAAATCAAGAAACAAAGCATCAGTTATAATAGTAAAACCATACTAATAAAAGAATACTTTAAAACTGCTGATAAATAGAATTTCTATTAATTAAAATCATTTACATTTTTTACAATTTCCCAAACACCAATAAAATATTTCAAAACAGCACATATATCAAACACAAATTAATTAAAACTAATAAGGATTTTAAAAAGCCCCTGCTGTCCATACATGGGAGCTCTTGATTTCCAGTCACCCTGATATTGTCGAGGTTTAGGAGGTTATCCTCTCTCTCACACATACTCATATGTCCATTCTCTCTCACACATACACTGTCACATACATACACATTCATGCTCTTATACCCACCATAACCTCTCGCTCTCACAGACACTGACACACTCTCTCCCCCCCATACACACGCCCCTCCCACACACACACTCTTACTCCCCTGGATTTTCTCATACACACTCATGCTCTCACTGGCTCCCTCACAACCTCAGAGCCTCTCTCATTCCTCTGCTGCCACTGTCACTGCTGCCGCGTGGCTATTGGGGGGAGGTGCTGATTGCTGCTACTGACACTGAAGCCCATTCTGCTGCTTCCTCTGTGCAGGCCCCATGGGCTTCCAAGTTCCTCCATGCTGATCTCGTACATTGTGAGATCCGCATAGAGAAAGTACTACTCTTGCACATTCCCAAAGATTACATGTGCCAATCAGTAAAAAATAATTTTTTTTTTACATCTGCTGTCTGATCTTAGTTTTCTAATCGGTTGGTCACAGGCTTTTTTTCCCCACCCTCCCTTTCTTATTTTTTTTCCAATTCCTTTTATATTGCCTTTTTTCTATTTCTTTTCTCTCCATCTGTCTTCTTCCCTCAAACACAGAGTCAGGTTCTCATTCTCACATGCTTTCTCTCTCTCTCACACTCACACACACACACACACAGGCTCTCTCTCATACAATCATTCATACACACAATCTCTCACTGGCACATGCTGTCTCTCTCTCACACACAGAGGCTCTCACATGCTGTCGCTGCAAACATTCAGGTCTTCACTCCCACACACAGTCTCTCAACTCATCTCATACACACACACAATCTACAGACCCTCAGTCTCTCTCTCACCTCTGGGCCTCCTCTTCACGGGCCGCTGCAGGATGGGCTCTGCAGCGGCCCTGGTCTTCTCGGGCCGCGCTGCTCCTCTTCTGCACGTGGCTGATGCTCCTCCTCCTTCCTGCCCGTGCAGCTCTGGCAACATTTTTCTTCCGGGGCCGCGTGGGCAGGAAGGAGGAGGAGCATGTGCACATTTAGACGCAACAGTTTTCTTCTGGCCGTGGTGAAGTGAGCTCCACCACAGCCCTGCTGAACTTCTTGTTTTTCGGGTCGTGCCTCCTCCCTTTTGGGGTTGGAGGCGGCGGGTCTCCAGTCTCGCCCCGCCTCCCTGCAGCAGCGGCAGCCAATGAACGGTAGCCGGGGAGAGCGGCGCCATGGACCGGCAAAAAAACCCCAATGGCCCGGTCCCGGTGGTTGGGGACCCCTATTGTAAAGGACTCTGGCATAGCAAACCCCTAATACAGAAGCCTCCTAGTCCTTGGGATTTCATTGTGGTTCTCTCCCAACTGATGAAGCCTCCTTTCAAACCATCAGAATCCACTTCTTTGAAGTTCTTGACTTGAAAGATGCTTTTCCTCATTGTAGTCATCTCGGCGAGAAAAGTTTGTGAATTCCAGGCTCTCATCCACTACATATCTGCAATTTTCACAACAGGGTGGGGTCCTCTGAACATACTCAAATTTTCTACTGAAACAGTCTCAGCTTTCCACATCAATCAATCAATCAATCTACAATACTACCTACCTTCTTCCCAAGGCAAGAAAGCACTCCATACTTTGGACTGTAAGACATACTCCGCCTCTTCATCAGACCAACCAGCTATTCATTTCATATGAGCCTAATCACTTTGCAGTAGCAGTCCTAAGCAAACTTTAGCCACTTGGTTAGCTGACTGCAATCAATTATTACTACAACTTGACAGGATTGCAGGTTATGGACACAAAAAACTCACCAGGTAAAGCTATTGCTTCTTCGGTTGCTCATCAGGGGGAACTACCCATTGAAGATATATGCAAATCTGCAACATGGTCTTCAGTCCACATATTCACATCTCATTACTGTCTTGATTACATCTCAAAGACAGTAGATTCGGACAAGCAGTTTTGCATAATCTGTTTGCACTGCAGTCCACTCTCCACGGTGGAGTTTGGGTTGCTTACTTAGTAATTGCTCTACTACAACCCTTAGCTCAGAACTCCCCATATCTAATGTTTAATTCAGCCTGCTCACCGAGGGAAAAAGTTTGCTTACCTAAAAAGTGTTTTCTGTAGATAGGATGAATTAACCATGTCCACCTCCCTAGAAAGTAGACTACATAGCTCGATTCAGCTCTGAAATGAACTGAGGAGGTTCGCAAAAAATCCTGCACATAGTCAGTAGAGCTAAAAGCTCTACAAGATTGGAGAGAATTCCGTTAGATGACACATGTAATGGCTTATTCATCCTGACTTCTATGGAAACAGTCATTTATGGTCAGCAAATCTGTTTTTCTCCTTCCTACCGAAATACAATACACTACTTGCTCTCTGACTTTTAGTTTCTCCAGTGCCAAGGATAGTCTGTCCTTTCCTGAATTCAAATACTTTTCATATCTATCACCTCTGATGGGAGAACATTTCATGCATCCACCAAGCTTTCTGTGAAGAAATGTTTCCTCATTACTATCCTTCCAGACTCATATTATGATCCCTAGTTCTAAAACTCCCACACCCTTAAAAATAAACAATGTTTGTACATTACTTATGCCTTGGATATTTGAACTTTTCTATCCTATACCTTCTCTGTCCTTAAAGTCTTGGGGCATTCTAAATTACTAGAGTAGTTTCCCTTAATATCAAATGCCTTTGGTTTCAGATCAAGATATTTAATCTTAATTGCAATTATCTAATTAGAGAGTTCAAGTCATACAAACTGGCATTTTTCCCCAAAGTCACAAAATACAAAAAAACCTTTAATACATAGGCCCTTAAATATAGAAAATATCAATCAATACTACTAAGAATTTCAAATACTTAACATTTTGAGATTTTACTTGTTTACAATAGAATAAGAATGTCTTAGATTCCCTGACAATATGTCTGTACATTTTCATTTACATGGCTAGTTTACACACAGAGAATTCCTGGCAACACAGATTTATAAAGATAAAAAGAAAATTGCATGTGCAAACTGTTCATGCATGTGCAGGTAAACAAGGACAAAAAGAGGAAGAGCGGATGGCAGGAATAGCATAGCTGGTGAAGATCCCCAGACCCCACCAAAAGGTAGGTGGCGGCAGTGGACAAAGTAGTGTGTTTAGCAGCTGAAGAAAAAAAAAGAAACTTTCTGGTCTGAAGCAGCTGAGCTTCCATCTTAATAAAGATGCACCAGGAGCTGATCTGATGGGCATCCCTAGGCCCCGCCAGCTGAAAATGAGAAGACTTGAGTACTGCAGCTAGAGGGGGTGGCAAGTAGATAAGCAGGGGCTGAGGAGATGGATCAAGATGAGGAAAGAGAGGAGGAGAAGGAATGTGTGGTATGGGAAGGAGGAGAAAATTTGAGTGGGTGGGAGAGGAAAGATTGTATCAGTGAGAACAGGTAGTGGGAGGAAAAGAAGAGGGTAAGTAGATGGGGAGGAAGGTGGTCTGCACCAGGAGTGGATGAAAAAGATAGGGCCATATTAAAGTTGTAATAGTAGGGATGCACTCACCAAGGAAGAAATACAATCAAAATCCCATCACTCATATCCCTCAAATAAAAACAAATTACTGGGAGAGGAAAGGATAGTGGTAGGAGCACTACCGTAAGAAATTGTATGTACTCAAAGAGTATACTTTTCCAATCTTGTTATTTTAATGACTAAGAAACAAGAATTCAAAATTTAATTTTACATTTTTTACCCAGTAGCATTGATAAATCCTTTTTTCCCCCCAATTTATCTTACATATTGCTTAACTTCATTTCAGGATGAGCTAGTGTTCTTCCTTTGCTCCTTACCTGTGCTTCCTCTTTTTAGACTCTGATTCAGACCTGGGGAGAAAAATTTAAAGGATGAAAGAGTTGAAAGAAAAATATAGTGTAACTTCTGTAGTGCTTTAGAAATGAGAATATACAAAGTAGCTTACATATCAGACAGTAAGAAACAATATTATCCACAGAAGTGGTAGCAGTATTAATTTTCTTTCCTTGAGTCCTGAAAGGCTAGTGCAGACTTTTTTTTTTTAACCCACTATCAGGAGATGGAGACAGAACCAGATGTTGACATCCCCCAAAAATAGAGCTCCATTAAGACTATAGGTCTCCAGTATTTTCTTTAACAAAGCAATGAATATATTCTCTCCCCTAATGGACAAGTAGTTTGTTAACTGGCACTGACTTACATTGGTCTCCCCATAATTGAAACACTCAACACGGCTAAAACATTAAAATTCAGAACTCTAACACACCCTACATGTATCCATTCAGCTGATCTCCTCTGATAAGCAAAATGAAGGATAATCTGGCTGGGCTCCTGGACTGATCTGGTAAGACTCCAGAAAAGAAAAATTAGCAAGAATTTCTCCTTCCTTTTTTTCCCCACCAGACTAGTCCACACATAAAGATCTATTCAAACAAACTTCAAACTGGGTGGGATCCTGCTATGCCTGCTCTCAAGACAGCTCCATACTAAAGACTAAAGCACCCCTGGTCCGAAAATCTAATTGGTAATGTTTGGAGGAGTGCAAGGAAGACCAAGTCACCATACCTTGCATATTTCCTCCGAAAGAATCATGTCAAGTTCCACCTAAGAAGCCCCTTGCCCTGGTTGAATGAGATCTGAGCTCCTTAGGAACCATAGGACATCTGGAGATAAGCTGAACTAATTTCCTCCTCGATCCATTGAGCTATCATAGCTTCCAGTGTAGCCTCAACCTTCCCTTTGGACACTGAACAAATGATTTGCTCTTCTGAAGGCATTTGTAGTCTTTAGGAATTGCAGTACAATTCTATGCATATCTAGGAGGCAAAGTTCCCTAAAATTTCCACCATGACATCTCTCTTGAAGGTTAACAGAGAAATTGTCTGACTCAGGTGAAATAGACACCACCATAGGCAAAACATTTGCTTACTGTAAATGGTATTTTCATAGATAGCAAGATGAATTAGCCATGCTATCTTGGGTAATGTCATCCGCCAATGCACGATGCAGAGCCTTAAGAACATGCCATACTGGTTCAGACCAAGGGTCCATCAAGCCCAGCGTCCTGTTTCCAACAGTAGCCAATCCAGACCATAGGAAGACTGTTCTGTTTGGGGGAACGTTTTGACACCAGATACTCTAGAGATTGAGAGGGCTGCAGACTGCTCTTGCCCGTGTTCACGACCCAACCGAGCTCCTGTAGTAGGTTCTTGACTGCTGGCTCTCTTCCGAAGACTTTGCTCTGATCAGCCAGTCGTCCAGATAAGGGTGTACATCAAGATCCCTTCCTTCCTCAGTGCTGCCGCCACAACCACCATAATTTTGGAAAATGTTCTGGGGGCGGTTGCTAGGCCGAAAGGTAGTGCTCGGAACTGGTATTGGTGACCCAGTATCACAAAGTGTAGAAAACGTGGTGATCTTGGACTGGAATGTGAAGGTAGGCTTCGGAGAGATCTAGGGAGGTTAGGAACTCTCCTGATTGTACTGCCATTATTATGGAGCAAAGAGTCTCCATGCGAAAGTGTAGTATCCGCAAATGACAGTTGACGTTCTTGAGATCCAAGATGGGTCAGAATGATCCTTCCTTCTTAGGAAGGATAAAATAGATGGAATGGCTCCCCGTATTTTGTTGAAGTGTAGGAACTGGAGTTATTGCCTTCAGACTGAGTAGTCTTGTCAGAGTGGCTTCCACTGCCAGTCTCTTGGTGTGGGAATGGCAGGGTGGCATAAACTTGTCCGAGGGATGCTGCGGAACTCCAGAAAGTAACCTTCTCGAATGATGTTTGTCCAACATGATCTCGACCCATCTTTGGTAGAAGAGGGAAAGTCGACCCACTATTTCTTCTCCCTGTGGATGGGTCGGCCCATTTTCATTGGGGAGCACAGCTGGAGCCTGCCCCAGGGCCTGTTCCTCTCTTCGTCTGTCGGTTCCGAAAGGGCTGGGACTTTCCAGAGGGACGAGATGCCTGGAACTGAGTTCTTGTAGGGTTAAAAGCATTGTGAGCCTCTGCTCCTAGTTCTTCTGGGGGAGGGGCGCTGGGATCTTTTACCCCGTCTTCCGGTAGCGGAGGCACTGGGGATTCGCCCCACTTGCTGGCTTTTCCAATTCGCTCCCGAATAGGAGAGATCCTTTAAAGGGCATTCTTGTGAGATTTGCTTTAGAGGTCGCGTCAGCAGACCAATTCTATAGCTGCCACTACCAGGCTACTCCTCTGGTTGAGGTACGCACCAGATCTGAGCTTGCGTCCGTCAGGAGGACTGCTGCAGGTACCATCGTTTCACCGGTATACGTTCCAGAGCTATTTGCCTCTCGAAAGAGAGAAGCAAGCAGGAACATGCCACTAGTGCGCAAGCAGGAAGCAATCTGCAGTATCATTGCTGTTGCGTCAATGGCCTGCTTAAGAATGGATTCTAATCGTCTATCCTGAGAATCCTTCAATGCAGCCCCTCCCTCAACGGGAATGGTTGTTCACTTTGAGACTGCACAACCATGGCGTCCACTTTAGGAAAATGTAGGCGTTCCTTGGTAGCTGATTCCAGAGGGTATAAGGTTTCCAAGGCCCAACCTCTTTTAAAGCTGGCCTCCAAAGCATCCTTCTTCCAGGGAGCTGCCATCACCTGAGGTGTCTGGGTCCCTGTCCAGGAAATTCTTGGTTAGGCGGGGCGTGTCTTGGGGCATCCGCGTAGGGCCGAGAGGATTTTGTGCTTCCGGCAAGGGTTGAGCCCGGGCTGATTGCGCCTGAACAAAGGCTTGCAGTCCTTGGAAAAATTCTAACCAGGAGAAGGTCCCTGGGTCCACGTTAATCCCAGAGGAAAATCGGAGTAGGGGCCCCTGAGGTGCCCTCTGGTGGAGAAGCCATCTCAGATTTGCATAGATAAGAAAATTATTCCTTACCTGCTAATTTTCATTCCTGTAGTACCAAGGATCAGTCCAGACGGTGGGTTATGTCCCCCGTCCAGCAGATGGAGTCAGAACAGACTTCGAAGGGTGTTGGGATATAAACCAGTGCACCCTCTGCAGGAACTCAGTATAAAAGTATATCAAAGCCCAACCACAGAACACTGAAGAAGCAGAATGGATCAAGTGTACTTAACCATAACAGATACTAAACCAACAAATTCAACATGTAAATCAACGTGCGGCAAGGCCTGCCAACGTGCAAGGAGCTGTGGACACAGACGTGAAAGACGAAAAAGACACAGCATTCTTCAGAGAGAAGATAGCAATCCGAGCAGGAAAAGCCAAGAAACCAACGGGTCGATACAGTAAGGCCGCGTTAGGAGTGCGGCAGTGCCGGGCGCACCCTCGTTTGCCCCACGCACTGTTCTGATCACATACCGCTCGATACTCTATTTAAATTGCTTGCAAATGCAAGCCACGTATGCAAAGCGTTAGGGGAAGCATTAGGCCCGCGCAACCCATTTTACTGTATAGGCGCTTAATACAGCGCCTATACAGTATCCTGGGTGCGCTGGTACCTGTCATTTCAAATGACATTTGAAATGCAGGCACCAGGAAGTGGATCCCAACTTTAACCCAGGAAAACCTAAAAACCGAAAATCCCCTCCTCCCGAAGCGGCTCGACATGTGCCAACTTACCTTGTGTTGCTTTTCAGCCCCTTCCCTTCTCTGCCGCCCTCCAGAGGGGGCAGCCGGCGGCAAAAGCGGCTCGCAGCGTTCCTCCCCCCCCCCCGCGCAGGTCCCGGTTCTCCTGGCTCGGCAACAGCTAGGGCTCCATCCGGCTTGCAGCGTTCCTCTCCCCCCCCCCCCGCGCAGGTCCCGGTTCTCCTGGCTCGGCGTGAAGTGCCCTCTCTGGCACGAGCGAAGCGAAGCGTTCTTTCGTTGGCCGGAGCGCCCGTCTATTTGGGCTCTCCGGCCAATGAAAGCACATAAACGGGTGCGCGTGACGGCACGGCGTGCGTCACGCGTGCCCGTCTATGTGCTTTCATTGGCCGGAGTGCCCAAATCGACGGGCCCTCCGGCCAATGAAAGCACGCCCGTCTATGTGCGTTCATTGGCCGGAGTGCCCAAATCGACGGGCGCTCCGGCCAACGAAAGAAGGCTTCGCTTCGCTCGTGCCAGAGAGGGCACTTCACGCAGAGCCAGGAGAACCGGGACCTGCGAGGGGTGGGGGGGAGGAACGCTGCAAGCCGGATGGAGCCCTAGCTGTTGTACTGCTGTTGCCGCCGGCTGCCCCCTCCGGAGGGCGGCAGAGAAGGGAAGGGGCTGAAAAGCAACAAAAGGTAAGAAAATGTCGAGTTGCTTCAGGAGGAGGGGATTTTAGGTTTTTAGAGGTTTCCTTTTGGGGGAAAGTTTGCCGTCTACCATTACCCCTGCCTCTAACGCAGGGGTAAGGGTAGGCGGTAAGTTAGCAGGTTAAACGCAGGGCAAAATGGCAGGGTAAAATAGCGATAGTCGGGGCGCGCGTTATTGTATGGGAGGGAATAGCTAATTCGATCATTTACATCTGATATAAATGCCGCGTGCGGAAGGGGTTACCCGGGGATTTAAAGAGGCGGTAAGGATGGGTTAAAGGGGATAGTGTATCGCAGGAAAGGCTAACGCGGCCGGAAAGTGAGTAGAAAGCGGGTTAGGAGCGGGGTAACCGCGGCCTCACTTTACTGTATCGAGCTGCAAGAGAGGTGGGCGTCTGGACTGATCCTTGGTACTACAGGAACGAAAATTAGCAGGTAAGGAATAATTTTCTTTTCCCTGTACGTACCAGGATCAGTCCAGACGGTGGGATGTATCCAAGCTTCCCTACTCCGGGTGGGCCCCTGAAAGCCCTGCTCGGAGGACCTGGTCGCCAAAGTGTCCAGAGTCTGGCAACGCCAGGTGTAGATGATAATGTCTCGTGAAAGTGTGCAGCGATTTCCAGGTTGCCGCACGACAGATCTCCTGAGAGGAAACAGACCGCACCTCTTCCCAGGAGGCTGCTTGCAAACGAATAGAATGAGCTATGACGCCCCAAGGGGGGATCCGCCCCACTCCGATGTAGGATGAGACAATGGCGTTCTTCAGCCATCTCGCAATCGTCGTCTTCGAGGCCTGGGAGCCTTTCCTCAGACCCGACCAGAGCACGAACAGATGATCGGAGACCCGGAAGTCGTTAGTGACCTCCAAGTAGCGGAGCAACGTGCGCTTGACATCCAAAAGACGGAGAGACCTTGGCTCGTCGGGTGAGAAGGACGGGAGCTCAACCGTCTGGTTCAAGTGGAAGGCCGATACCACCTTGGACAAGAAGGAAGGAACTGTGCGGAGGGAGACCGCCCCCGAGTCCGTGAATCGGAGATAGGGTTCCCTACAGGATAACGCTTGAAGTTCCGAGATGCGACGAGCGGAGCAGATGGCCACGAGAAAGACTGCTTTGAGGGTGAGGTCCTTGATAGTTGAGTTGCGCTGAGGCTCGAAAGGAGGCCCTGACAAAGCTCGAAGAACCAAGTTGAGACTCCAGGAGGGGCACGGATCCCTTACCGGAGGACGCAAGTGCTTAACCCCCTTGAGGAACCGGGCGATGTCAGGCTGGAGCAGGAGAGAAGGATGCTCTCCATACTGTATGAGCGAACCAAGGGCGGCCACCTGGACCCACAGAGAATTATAGGCGAGACCCTTATCCAGGCCGTCCTGGAGAAACTGCAGGATCTGAGGGACGGATGCCTTCGTGGGCTGGGTGCTATGATTGGAGCACCACATTTCAAAGACCTTCCAGACACGCACATAAGCGACCAAAGTAGATGTCTTCCAAGCCTTCAGCAGAGTCGAGACTACCGCCTCGGGGTATCCTCTGCGCCTGAGGCGGCACCGCTCAAAAGCCAGGCCGCAAGACAGAAGCGTTCTGCCTGCTCGAAAAATACCGGGCCCTGGTACAGCAGACGAGGAAGATGTCCCAGCCGAAGCGGACTGTCGACCGCTAGCTGTAGAAGATCCGCAAACCAGAGCCGACGGGGCCATTCTGGGGCCACCAGGAGGACCTGCCCCTGATGACGTTCTATTCTCCGTAGGATTTTGCCCACCAGGGGCCAGGGAAGGCATAGAGAAGAAGGTGGCGCGGCCACGGCAGGACTAGAGCATCTACCCCTTCCGCGCCGCGCTCTCTTCTTCGGCTGAAGAAGCGGGGGGCCTTGGCGTTGAGAGACGTCGCCATCAGATCCAAGTGAGGCGCCCCCCTCCGATGGACGAGAAGCTGCATCGCTTCATCGGAGAGAGACCATTCTCCTGGGTCTAGCTGTTGTCGACTCAGGTAGCCCGCCTGAATGTTGTCAACCCCCGCGATGTGTGAAGCTGCAAGGCGCGTCAGGTGAATCTCTGCCCACTCCATCAGATGCGCCGTCTCGAGCGATACGTGCCGACTCCTCGTGCCTCCCTGGCGGTTGATGTATGCTACAGTGGTGGCGTTGTTTGAGAGTATCCGTACCTCCTGATTCCGCACCAGGGAAAGGAAATGTAGGAGCGCTAAACGCACTGCTCTGGTTTCCAGGCGATTGATCGGCCACGACGCTCGTGTCTTCATCCACGTCCCCTGCGCCGAGCTTCGTTCGCACACCGCCCCCCATCCGGAGACTGGCATCGGTGGTGACTACCACCCAGTTGTGGACCTCGAGGGAGATGCCTCAGGCTAGATGTCTCTGAACCAACCACCACCTCAGGCTGTCCCTGGCAACCTGCGGGAGAGGGAGCACCATCTGAAAATCCTGTGAGACTGGTTTCCAGCAAGACAGCAGAGCCGCCTGGAGGGGAAGGAGGTGCATGAAAGCCCAGGGCATGAGGTCGATGGTGGAGGCCATCACGCCCAGAAGCTGGAGATAGTCCCAGGAGGTGGGTGTTGGTAATGCAGTAAAACGTCGTATGTGTTCTCGTAAGGATTGGGCCTTGTCCGTATGTAAGAAGACCTTGCCCTGACGCGTATCGAAACACGCTCCCAAGAAGTCCAAGTGCTGGGAAGGGACGAGGGAACTCTTGGCGAAATTCACAACCCATCCCAGGGAACGGAGAAGTTGAACTACCCTGGCGACCGCCGCCTGTTCTTGGAGAAACGACTTCGCCCGTATCAGTCAGTCGTCTAAGTAGGGGTGGACGTGGATGCCCTTTCTCCTCAGGGCTGCCGCCACTACCACCATGATCTTCGTGAACGTTCGAGGGGCGGTCCCCAACCCGAAGGGGAGAGCCTGGAACTGAAAGTGTTGTTTCAGAATCTTGAAACAGAGGAACCGCCGGTGAGCCGGGAGAATGGGTATGTGGAGATAGGCCTCTGTCAGATCCAGAGAGGCGAGGAACTCCTCCTGATGAACTGCCGTGATGACTGAGCGTAGTGTCTCCATGCGGAAACGGAGGACCCGGAGAGACTTGTTGACCTACTTGAGGTCCAGAATTGGACGGTAGGAGCCAGCCTTTTTGGGCACGACGAAGTAGATGGAATAATGGCCCGAGCCCACCTCGCCGAAGGGGACGTGAGAAATGGCACCTATACTCTGCAACCCGTCCAGAGTCTGCTGTACCGCCCGTCTCTTGAGGTCCGACCCACAGGGAGAAAAGAGGAACCTGTCCCTCGGTGGGCGGACAAACTCCAAGGCGTAGCCGTTCCTTAGGATATCCAGGACCCACTGGTCTGAGGTGATGTAAGCCCACTCCTCGTAGAAGTGTGAGAGGCGTCCCCTGATCCTGGGGGTGGAGGAGTGGGCGAGCCTGGCATCATTGAGTGGACTTGGGGGGGGGTTTCCCCTGACCAGACCCCTCCCGAGCGGGTCTGCGCCCACGTAAGGACCGGGGCCAGGACTGAGATCTGGAAGAGGGCGTCCGTTGTCCCGAATGCCTGTAACTCCGGTAACAACGCTGAGCCCTGGCCCGTGTCCGAGAGGCGGGAAAAGACCGGGAGGTACACTGTCTGTCCTCAGGCAAGCGGTGGACCGCATTCTCCCCCAAGGACTTGATGATCTGGTCTAGATCCTCACAAAAAAGGAACTTGCCCTTGAAGGGGAGAGAGCCCAGGCTTGACGTGGAAGAGGCATCCGCCGCCGAGTTACGGAGCCACAGGAGACGTCTCGCCACGACTACCGAAACCATGGACCTTGCCAATACCCTAAACAGGTCATACAAGGCATCTGCTCCGTATGCTATGGCGGACTCCAAATGATCAGCCTGGGCGGCTTCCTCAGGCGACAGGTCCTGAGACGTAAGAAGCTGCTGAACCCAGCAGAGACTTGCCCTCTGCGCGAGCGAGCTACACATGGCCACGCGCATACCTAGAGCTGAGACTTCAAAGACTCTCTTAAGGAAGATTTCCAACTCGCGGTCCTGGGTGTCCTGCAGCGCAGTGCCACCCGTAACTGGGATAGTTGTCCTCTTGGTGACTGCCGATACCGCCGAGTCCACCTTCGGTACCTTGATCAACTCCAGGAAGTCCTCCGGGAGTGGATACAACCTTTCCATCGCCCTGCCGACCTTCAAAGAGATTCAGGAATGTCCCATTCCCTAGCCAGGAGCTGCAAAAATGAGGCATGCATAGGGAACGCCCGGGACAGCGGATGCAAGGTGGCCAGGACTGGATCTCCCTTCTTGGAAGACGAAGAAATGACTGGGGCAACCGAAGCCAGTGGGTCTGGAGGGGGGTCCAGGTCCAGCTCCTCGAGGATCTGAGGGATCAGGTTGTCTAACTCCTCCCTCTGGAAGATGCGGAGCGCTCGCGGGTCATCTCCATCCGGCTGAGCGTCTGAAGGAGCAGTGTCCGGAAGGACAGGGGGATTCCCCCCCCCGCCCCGATCCGGGGATGTGCCCACCCCCCCAGGGGCAAAATGGACTCTCGCGGCTCCTCTGGGAGCGCCAGGTGCCGCACCCGCAACCTCAGAAGTGCCCTGTAGCGAAGCCATGAAGCGTGGTGCTTTTGTGGGGGGTGGACCTGTGGGCGGTACACTGGGAGCCTCCAGCTGCTGGAGATAGGCGTTGTGCATGAGTAAAATGAAGTTCGGCGAAAAAGTCGGCATGCCCGCGCGGGGGCCGAAAATGGAGGCAGCTGAAGGGCCCCGGTCAGGGAGGGTCTTTACCGGTGACAAATTCGGGGGAGAGGCACCCTGAGAATCCCTTCCCTCCTCCTCTGACCCCGGAAAATCGCCCTGCTGGGACTCCAAAATGGCCGCCGTTCCCGCCAAAGGCGGCAAAGGGGCCGGCCTCTGCCGCCCGGGCCGTGCTGAGGGGAGAAAAGTAAAAGTGCTGACCGGTTTAGAGGTGCCTTCCCCGCTGGGGAGGCACCTTGCACAAATCCCCTCGAGCGAAATCCTCGATCCCGGCTCGCCACAGGCCGAGCACGGGACAGCCGAGATATGATGGCCGCCGGGGAGGGGGGGGGGGGGGCCCAAGAATACGGAGAGGTGCCGCGGGGGGACTAAGAAAGAGCCTGCACTGCCCGCAAACGCCCCGGACGGCAGCAGGGGAATCACCCCTCCCTGCTGCAGTGGCCCCGGGGAAAATTGCACCGGCGCGCCCCCCCCCCCCGAGGGTCTCCACGTGTGTGGACCCTTGGCACCAGAATGGGGACTAGCCCAACCAAGGCTGTTCAACCCAATTGGTGCTCCCTTTTTAACCTCGCCGGAAGGAGGAATCGGTACTGCAATCTGAGCTCTGGAGACCGGAGACCTGAATTTAAAGATTTCTGCTTACCTGGTCTCGGCGCTTACCGGTCGTGTGCCAGTCAGTCTCCAACTGCGGGGGGAGAGAGAAGTACTTTCACCGCTGCGCTTGGTTCTGCACTCGTTGCCTTTCAGCCACTCTGGGGGCTAAGTCCACGCCAGGAACTGGCTACCGGACCAAGGCACACTCTGAGGGATATCGGAGATCACCTCAGGAATTCTCAACTGGGGGAAGGACCCTTAGGTATCACCGCAGGAGAGTGGGACTCTTATCTTCTTTAAGGTAATTTTGTCTTCTTGCTGTAATTTTCCTAACACTGTGTAGTGTGTGGGATAGTGTCCGCATCTTCTAGGAGACAGAGAGATACTGAGGAGCTGAGGTCACTGCAGGGGTATATCTAAGGTAACGTCAGCTTTGAAATCTGACTTAGTCTCCCATCTGCTAGCAGAACAGCACATAACCCAATGGCCCTGCGTCCATCTGGCTACACGCTAAGAAATCATGTTTTTAATCAAGTTTTTTTGCTAGTCTGTCCATAGTTGCTTTTGAAGAGACTACTGGCAGGCTGTGGTCACTACAGGGTATATATACTGTGACTTCAGTTTGCTCAGTCTCCATCTGCTAGCAGGGGAGCATAAACTCACTGGCCCTGAGTCCATCTGTCTACACACTAGGAAAGTTGGCTTTAAAGACCCTCTGAGAAACTTCATTTGTGTAGTGGGTAAAAAAAGCCATTCCATCATTCTGCTAGCAGAGGGCAAGAGAGAGAGAGAAGCTCCAACCTGTCTGTGAGGTCAACTGCTGAAATACCTCTGTAGAGAACTAAAGCTGTGTCAGCTCTGCTGTGCTTGAGGGAAAACATGCAGTTCCAACTAAACTTCCACATTTGATTATGAAAGGAAAGTAAAGACAAAGAGCCTGGAATGCTTGACTTTTTTTTTTTTTGCATAAAACTGGGGTAAAATGGCTTCTGACCATCAAAATAGGGAGTACCAAACAGACCTTGTTTCATGCACACTTCAGTGCCGCCTTCCACCATAAGGGTCAATCCGCTGAACTCATTCAGTTTTGCATTTTAGCAACTTACCAACCCACTGCAGATCACATCTACCCACCTAGCACCTGTCTACCTACAAGCCAACCAGAAACCAGTGTTATATTGAGCTGCCATGACTTACCTGCAGACCTCCTTTTCTTCACAAATATACCGAAAGCAAGTGGAGGGGGCACAGCATGATCACCTCAAAGCCCTCCACACAAATTTATATCTGACATAGCACTATAGGAGATTGAATGCAGTCCAGGAAAGAGACCATGCTCCAAAACATTTCCTCAAAACTTTACTCTTCTCACTGCTCTCCAAAAAGAGAGGGAGAATGAGCTGTCAGTAGCCCCTGCTTCTGAACCTACCATGGGAATACAGTCACCATGAACTCAGGCCACAATTGAGTCAATCCTCACGTGGAAAGGAAGAATCAGCACCATCACACACAGCACTCCCAAGACACTGTCTATGTTCCACCAGGACCCTGAGCCTATAGCGTTCCCAGGAGCTGCCTACTCCTAGTCGAAGCACCAGTTCACATATCCGCAACATTTGCTGGAGGCAGAGAAATACTGAAGAGCTAAAAGCATCATCAGATCCCTATAGGGGAGTGGTAGCTTTAAGTTTTTCTTTTTGTCTTCATCTGCTGGCAGGGGGACATAACCCACTAGTTTGACAGACAATAAGGACTGATTCAATGTTGAAAAAGAAAAAAACCCAGTCAGTGCTGATAGATGTACTGGTACAGATATGGTCTCAAGTAGAAAAGCACAGAAAAGTTAGAGAGAGAAAAGAAAAACACTTTTCTTCAGCAGAAAAACATAATTGAGAGGGTCCCTACATGATACACTTGATGAAGAACATGGGCCTACAAATGCTCTGAAAGCTCTCGAAGCCATGAAGTCAGCTTTACTAGCTAAATTCTGTCTGATGATATCGTACATCTGTGAGAACTTACATCCTGCTTTGTCTTATGAGAAAATTATTGATACTGCCACTACCAGCATGACACATACCTATGCTTACTCTTCTTGGAGCTTTTCTTCTTTTCCTTGCGAGGTGGAGAGCTGCTTACAGATCTGAAAACCAAGATCAAAGAAAATCTGGTGAAGAAAAGTCCATCTCTAAGGAACCATTCCCTTTAAGAAAGCAGAAGTGCTTATCTGTAGCAACTGTTAAAGGTCAGCAGGATGTCACAGTCTTCACACATGATGACATCTTTGCAAAACTTATGTCAAAGTTTCTAGATCTTTGACTGAGCCTCTCTGGGCATGCCTTATACCACATGCCCATGCCAGGTACTTTCAGTCTAACAACATAGAATTAAAGAATAAAACTCAAAGTGGGGACCCAACTCCACAGGGAGGCAGGTGAATCTCGTGAGGATCGTCATCCTACTAACCTCAGAGAACACCTGTTTACAGCTAAGTAACTCTGCTTTCTCAGAAGACAAGCAGCACAGCAGTCCTCAGACATGGGTGAATCCCTAGCTACAGATGGCCCTCCTCAACATAAAAGGGGACCAACAAAACCGGTGACATTGGGCACAATAACTTTTTGCTGATCACAAGAGAGGGGGACAGCCTGAACAGAAACGGGCCCTAGGTGGGAACAGAGTTGGGTTCTAAACCTCAAACAAGTTCCGAAAGACAGACTGGCCAAACCTGCTGTTGTGGCAGCCAGCCCTATCCAAACAGTAATGTGATGTGAATGAGTGAATGGAATTCCACCGTTGGAGCTCTGCAGATCTCCTTCATTGAAACTGCTTGCAGTAGGCCACCAACGCTGCCTTGGCTCAAACACAGTGAGCTTTGACATGACCCCAAAATGCAATCCAGCCTGGACATAACAGAAGGAGATGCAGTCTGCTAGCCAGCTGGAAAGTGTCTGCTTGGCGACAGCAATCCCCAGCCTGAACTGGCCAAAAGAAACCAAAAGCTAGGCAGAATGTAAGAAAATTGGTTCTTACCTGCTAGTTTTAGTTCCTGAATACCACGGATCAGTCCAAGCTCATGAGTTTTTCATACCTAACAGCAGATGAAGACAGAAGAAAACCTTACTGCCACTGTTTAAGTTAACATGCCACCTGCAGTTCCTCAGTATGACCTACCAAACTAGAGATCAAAATAAAAAATTAACTTCAACACCCCCCCCCCCAAACCGAGCAGGGAAAAGGTTGAGCCCCCCAAAATGAAGCCCTTTCATCAATGATAGGGACTGAAAACTTCCAAACCACAAAACAATTTTTCCACTATTTACACACAGAAGAAAGATTGGTCTTTCCAGGGAAGGGGGCTCTGAACTAATCTTTAGTATTCCAGGCACAGAAATTAGCAGGTAAGAACCAATTTTCCTTTCCTGTACATCCTATACTCCAGATGTATGGGATGTACCCAAGATCCCCTAAACCGAGCAGGAAAGAGAAAGACCAATCTGCAGCACACACTCTCCAAAACCCCTCTTCTAGTGCCCAAACATCCAGTTAGCAATGTTGGTAAAAGTGAGTAGCGAAGATAAAAGTTGCCACCTGACAGATTTCCTACAGAGAAACCAGCTGAAACTCTGCCCAGGCAGCCACCAGGGCCCTAGTAGAATGTGCATGCCCTTTGCAAATATATGCCAATATAACTGCCTCCTTCAATCATCCCGCAATAGTAGCCTTGGAAACCTTATACTCTTACTTTGCTCCACTAAATAGAATGAAGAGGTAATCAGAACTCTGGAAAATGCTGGTGACCTTGAGATAGTGCAACAAGGCTTGGATATCCAACAAATGAAACTCTCTTGCATGCAGAGCCACCAAATCCAAAATTCGAAATGCAGGGAGTTCCACCATCTGAGATGAAAGGCAGAGACCACCTTCGGTAAAAAGGAAGACACCGTGTGCAATGATACCCTCCCCTTAGTAAACTGAAGAAAAGGATCTCCATAAGACAAGGCTTGAAGTTCCAAAATCATTCTGGCTGAACAAATCGCTACCAGGAAGACCATTTTAAGGGTTAAGATCTTTCAGCGACATCTGTCTCAATGGCTCGAATAGAGATCCAGTGTACCTGTAGTTAAGATTCCACGAGGAATACATGCTACATACGGGTGAATTAAAATTCTTAACCCCTCTAAGAAAACCGGCCACATTCGGACGCTCAGCCAGGGATACCATGTGCACCTTATCTCAAAAACAGCCTAAGGCTGCCACCTGAACTCTAAGAGAATTATAAGCAAGGGCTTTCACTAGGCCATTTGCAAAAAAGCCAAAAGGTGAGATACTGAAGCTCACGTGGCTCAAGCCCTTCCCCGAGACAACATAACTCAAATTCTCTCCACACCCTGACATAAGACAAGGAAGTGGAAGATCTTCTAGCCTGTAATAAAGTGGTAATGACATCTTCCGAATATCCCTTCGGTCGCAAATGGTTCCTTTCAAAAGACAAGTCACAAAAATGATACATCTGATCCAAGAAGATTGGCCCCTGATGAAGCAACCTTTGAAGATGCCTGAATATTAGAGGACAGTCCACCACGAGATTTATCAGATCCACAAACCACAGCCGACGTGGCCATTTCGAGGGACAAGAATTATCCTCCCCAAGTGACTATAGATACATCGTAACACTCAGTATCAGGGGCCATGGAAGAAAGATGTATAACAGTATCCCTGCTAGCCATGGGAGGACCAGAGAGTCGAGTCCCTCTGATTTGACCTCTTGCCTATGACTGAAAAAGAAGCATGCCTTGGCATTCTGTCTCAATTCCAGAGTCCAGCTGAAGACTGCCCACCTGGTACAAATGAGAGCCATCGCCTCTGCTGACAGCTCCCATTCCCTAGGATTTAACACCTGCTGGTTGAGAAAGTCTATCTGAACTTTGTCCATGCCAGCTTCATGGGATGTTGCCACAGCTGCCAAATGGTGTTCCACCCAACTAAAAAACTCCTAGGCCTCTCAAGACACCATGAGACTCTTGGTTCCCCCCCTCCCCCCTTGGTGGTTGATATAAGCCACAGTCATAGCACTGCATGACCGTGGAACCATAGAAGAAAGGAAAGCAACGCCATTCGAACTGCCCTTGACTCTATATGATTGATAGACCTTGTCACCTCAGTCGTCGACCACTGACCTTGAACTGTTTGCCCTTGGCAAATCACCCAACCTCTCAAGTTGGCATTGATCAATAACACGCAATCCGGGACTTATAATTCTATCCTTTGCTCCAAATTGGCTCAAGAAAGCCACCATGAGAGAATGGACCTGGATTTCTTCTGATGTGGTGTGGTGCTGGAAGTCCTCCAACTGCAGATTCCAGCGGGACAAAAGTGCCTTCTGAAGAGGTATGCAAACACCCAGGGAACTAGAGCTAGCAGAGATTCTACAGAACACAGGACCTGCAAATAAGCTCAGAACCTGGGTACTGAGAGCTGCAAAAAAAACCCAGCAGATCTGTGACAACAACTTCGTTACCCTGTCTACCTTGAGAAACACCATGCCTAACTTGGTGTAGAAACAGGCCCCCAGATACTCCAACAACTGAGTTGGGACCAGATTGCTCTTCGCCATGTTCAACACCCAGCCCAAGGTCTGCAACCTTTGAATGACTTGCTGTACCAGTTGTTAATGGGCCTCTTACTTTGCCTGAATGAGCCAGTCGTTCAAATATGGGTGCACTAAGACTCCTTCCTTCCACAAGCCTGTGGCTACCACCACCATCACCTTGGTGAAGGTTTAAGGCACAATCGCTAAACCGAATGGGAGTGCACAAAACTGAGAATAGTCTCTTAGTACCATGAATCGCAGGAATTTTTGATGTTCTGCTCTGATGAGCATGTGCAGATCAGCTTCTGTCAAATCCAGTGATGCCAGGAAGCTCCCATTTGCGAACTGCTGCTATCACTGATCACAGATTCTCCATTCGAAACTGTGGCACCCTGAGTCTCACATTCACTTTCTTCAGATCCAGAATGGGCCACTACATTCCTTCCTTCTTCGGGACCAAGAAATAGATGGATTACCTTCCTATTCCCCACTCCCCCCAGAAGGATGGGAACTATCACTTCCAGGTGCCTTAGTCAATTTAATGTGGCACTAACTGCCTCTCTCTTGAAGCGGGATGTGCAAGGGGAGATCATGTAGGCTTCTTGAATTGGCAGAGAAAATTCTAAAGCATACCAGTCTCTTATCACTTCCGGGACTCACCAATCCATAGTGATCTTGGTCCACTCTTCCTAAGAAGAGAGTTAAGCCCTCCTTCAATGCTTTCTAAGGTAGAATGGACTAACTTCGTTTCATTGCACAGTTTTGCTTACTCAGACTCCTTGGCCAGAGTTTTCATGGGCTGGTCTATATGGGCCTTGAAAAGGACTGCATCTTGCCAGAGCCTTGACTCAGAGGAAAAAGAGCCCCTGTTGGGACAATATTTCCTCGGGTCTCTAAGCTGCTATCGAGGCAGGAAGCTCTTCTTGCCCCCTTTTGGGTTGTCTTCAGGCAACTTATGCCCCTTCGCCAGCTGTTCTAAGTCCTCTCCAAATAACAGATTGACTTTAAAAGAGAGAGTACCCAGACGTAATTTGGACCAGACATTCGCTGACCAATTCCTCAACCACAGGAGCCTTCTGGCTAAAGATGCCAATACCATAATCCTGGAAGATGTATGAATCAAATCACATGATGTGTCTTCCACATAAGCCACCCCTGCCTCCAGACACTGTCTGCTTAGCAGAGGTAGAGGATGCCTGCAACTACTGCACCCAGTGTAAACAAGCTTGTTGCATAAAGCTACTGCAGATCGCAGCCCAGATGCCCAAAGCTGAAACATCAAACATCCTCTTGAGATGGTTCTCCAACTTTCAATCCTGCAAGTCAACATCGCACACTCTGCCACCGGGATGTTGGTATTCTCTTGGTTATCGCTGAGACCGCAGAATCCAATCTGGGAATCATCAGTAGCTCCAAGGCATCCATGGGTAGGGTGTACAGCTTTGACATCACTCTATCCACCTTCAGATCAGCTGCCACAGTACACCACACTCTGACTACCAACTTCTTTAATGTCTTATGGAAGGGAAAAGCCTGTGCTGGTCCCCGCAAGTCTTCATGACAGGGTCCACCCTCTCATGATCAGATTCTTCCTATGGAACTTACCGGTAATCCCCTAGTTCCTTTAACAAGTGTGGAATCAGATGTCTCAATTCTTCCTTCCTGAACAGCTTGATCACACCTTAGGATCATCTCCTTCTGTCACTGGAGCTTCCTTTGGGTCCGACAGATCTTTATCAGCATTGCCTTCTGGAGACTCGTCCACAGTCTTCAGAGTCCTCCAAGCCACTGTCGGGCTGCCCTTTCAGGCCAAGCATTTGGAGGATTCCTTCTGACCCCCTTACAAGATTCACTAGTCCCACGGCACAGATCTTGGGCAATCCACGATCACACTCATTGGAGCAGCTACTAGACCCCTCTTCTCCCAGAGCGCTCAACTAAGCCACACAGGCCTATTATCTGCAATTTTTTTTGTTGTTGTTGTTAAAGTGGCAGGCCCTCTAACCGGCCAGCCAGGATTAAAAGTAAAAAATATTTTCCTTATGCCATCTTCACCAGCCTGAGAAAGGACAAGAGAGGAATGGCCATGGAAAAAAAAAAAAAAAAAAAAAGAGGAGCCAGACCACTAACTTTCAATCACCCCACAGACTCCAGGCAGAGCCACCTCAAAGTCACCATAAGAACATAAGAAATTGCCATGCTGGGTCAGACCAAGGGTCCATCAAGCCCAGCATCTTGTTTCCAACAGAGGCCAAACCAGGCCACAAGAACCTGGCAATTACTCAAACACTAAGAAGATCCCATGCTACTGATGCAATTAATAGCAGTGGCTATTCCCTAAATAAACTTAATTAATAGCAGTTAACGGATTTCTCCTCCAAGAACTTATCCAAACCTTTTTTTAACCCAGCTACACTAACTGCACTAACCACATACTCTGGCAACAAATTCCAGAGCTTTATTGTGCGTTGAGAGAAAAAGAATTTTCTCTGATTAGTCTTAAATGTGCTACTTGCTAACTTCATGGAATGCCCCCTAGTCCTTCTATTATTCGAAAGTGTAAATAACCGATTCACATTAACTCGTTCAAGACCCCTCATGATCTTAAAGACCTCTATCATATCCCTCCTCAACCGTCTCTTCTCCAAGCTGAACAGCCCTAACTTCTTCAGCCTTTCCTCATAGGGGAGCTGTTCTATCCCCTTTATCATTTTGGTTGCCCTTCTCTGTACCTTCTCCATTGCAACTATATCTTTTTAGAGATGCGGCGACCAAAACTGTACACAGAATTCAAGGTGCAGTCTCACCATGGAGCGATATAGAGGCACTATGACATTTTCCGTTTTATTAACCATTCCCTTCCTAATAATTCCTAAAATTCTGTTTGCTTTTTTGACTGCTGCAGCACACTGAGCCGATGGTTTTAAAGTATTATTCACTATGATGCCTAGATCTTTTTCCTGGGTGGTGGCTCCTAATATGGAACCTAACATTGTGTAACTTCAGCATATATATTGAAAAACACCGGTCCAAGTACAGATCCCTGAGGCACTCCACTGTTTACCCTTTTCCACTGAGAAAATTGACCATTTAATCCTACTCTCTGTTTCCTGTCTTTTAACCAGTTTGTAATCCACAAAAAGCCATCACCTCCTATCCCATGACTTTTTAGTTTTCTTAGAAGCCTCTCATGAGAGAATTTGTCAAATGCCTTCTGAAAATCCAAATACACTACATCTACCGGTTCACCTTTGTCCACATGTTTATTAACCCCTTCCAAAAAATGAAGCAGATTTGTTAGGCAAGTCTTCCTTTGGGTAAATCCATGTTGACTGTGTTTCATTAAACCATGTCTTTCTATATGCTCTAAGATTCTGATTTTGAGAATAGTTTCCACTATTTTTCCCGGCACTGAAGTCTGGCTCACTGGTCTATAGTTACCCGGATCACCCCTGGAGCCTTTTTTAAATATTGGGATTACCTTGGCCACCCTCCAGTCTTCAGGTACAATGGATGATATTAATGATAGGTTATAAATTTTAACTAATAGATCAGAAATTTCATTTTTGAGTTCCTTCAGTACCCTAGGATGCATACCATCCGGTCCAGGTGATTTGCTACTTTTTAGTTTGTCAATCTGGCATACTACATCTTCCAGGTTCACAGTGATTTTGGTCAGTTCATATGACTCATCACCCCCTGAAAACCATCTCCAGAACTGGTATCTCCCCAACATCCTCATTAGCAAACACAGAAGCAAAGAATTCATTTAGTCTTTCTGCAATGGCCTTATCTTCCCTAAGAGCCCCTTTAACCCCTCGGTCATCTAATGGTCCAACCAACTCCCTCACAGATTTCTTGTATTATGAGCTTTTGCCTCTATGGCCAACTTCATTTCAAGTTCTCTCTTTGCTTGTCTTATCAATGTTTTACACTTAACTTGACAATGCTTATGTTTTATCCTATTTTCTTCAGATGGATCCTTCTTTCAATTTTTGAAGGATTTTTTTTTTTTTTAAACTAAAATAGCCTCTTTCACCTCACCTTTTAACCATGACTGTAATCGTTTTGCCTTCCTTCCACCTTTCTTAATGTGTGGAATACATATGGACTGCGCCTCTAGGATTGTATTTTTAAACAATGTCCATGCCTGTTGAACACTTAACCTTTGCAGCTGCACCTTTCATTTTTTTTCTAACTATTTTCCTCATTTTATCAAAGTTTCCCTTTTGAAAGTTTAGTGTTAGAGCTGTAGATTTACTTATTGTCCCCCTTCCGGTTATTAGTTTAAATTTGATCATGTTATGATCACTATTGCCAAGTGGCCCCACCACCTTTACCTCTCTCATGAAATCCTGCGTTCCACTAATTGGTTCCTGAACCAATTGCTCCATGAAGCAGTCATTTATTACATCCAGGAACTTTATGTCTCTAGCAAGTCCTGATGTTACATTTACCCAGTCAATATTGGGGTAATAGAAATCTCCAATCATAAGCAGAAGCAAACCTTGCACATAAGCAAGTACTCGGGATCACTGGTGCAGGTAAATAAGTATATTTCCATTCAATGGTAAATAACTGTTTTATTATTGAAAAGGTTCCAATATCCTTACTGTGGCAACTCCATACAAAGTAACAGTCAAGAGTTACAGGTCCCCCGACACGGTCCCGTGTTTCGCGGTGGCTGCATCGGGAGGGACCGGATGACATTCAAAATCTGAAATATAACATGAGTAATCAAACATGGAAACAGGCAGGCTGCAGGAAAACAAGTTACAGTGAGTAATCACATACCTTATAAACAATCATCAGGAGCGCGAGCGTCCTCTGCATTTGACAGACATTTAAAGGGCAAAAAGGCGCGAAAAGCTAGCTCTCGCGAGATGCTGAGAGTGACAGGAAGACACCTGTAATCGGATTAACAAATTAACACAGATCCTAGTAAACCAGTTACAGTGAATGTTTACATATCTTATGAACAGGCATCAAGAGAGGAAGCGCCCTCTGCATTAGACAAACATTTAAAAGGGAAAAGGGCGCAAAAAAACGTACTCCCGAGATGCTGTAATTGACAGGCAGACACCTATAGGAGAATCAACAAGGATCCTAATAAAACTGGTACCATTCAATCTCTTTGTTAAGACCATGAGGGGAGACTGAATTTAGGCTGGATTTTTACCCTAAATTCAGTCTCCCCTCATGGTCTTAACAAAGAGATTGAATGGTACCAGTTTTATTAGGATCCTTTAGGATCCTAATAAAACTGGTACCATTCAAGATGTACTCCCGAGATGTACTCCCGAGATGCTGTACTCCCGAGATGCTGTAGTTTTTTTGCGCCCTTTTCCCTTTTAAATGTTTGTCTAATGCAGAGGGCGCTTCCTCTCTTGATGCCTGTTCATAAGATATGTAAACATTCACTGTAACTGGTTTACTAGGATCTGTGTTAATTTGTTAATCCGATTACAGGTGTCTTCCTGTCACTCTCAGCATCTCGCGAGAGCTAGCTTTTCGCGCCTTTTTGCCCTTTAAATGTCTGTCAAATGCAGAGGACGCTCGCGCTCCTGATGATTGTTTATAAGGTATGTGATTACTCACTGTAACTTGTTTTCCTGCAGCCTGCCTGTTTCCATGTTTGATTACTCATGTTATATTTCAGATTTTGAATGTCATCCGGTCCCTCCCGATGCAGCCACCGCGAAACACGGGACCGTGTCGGGGGACCTGTAACTCTTGACTGTTACTTTGTATGGAGTTGCCACAGTAAGGATATTGGAACCTTTTCAATAATAAAACAGTTATTTACCATTGAATGGAAATATACTTATTTACCTGCACCAGTGATCCCGGGTAATAGAAATCTCCCATTATTATTGCATTGCCAAATTGGTTAGCTTCCCTGATTTCTCTTAGCATTTCATCATCCATCTGACCATTTTGTCCAGGTGGACAGTAGTATACTCCTATCACTATACTCTTACCAACTCCCTGCTCACTCTACTCAACCAGAGGGATGGACCTCCATGACACCTAGCATCCCTGGGAGCAATTGTTTTTTCTCCATTTTTTTTTTTTTAAATTTTTTTTTTAATCTTCAGACTGCAGGTTTTATACCTCGGGAATGAAGGTGGCACAATATCTTAAGAAAGTTTCAGTAAAGCTTTTCTTCTGTCTCTATGGTAGGGATGAAAAACCCATAAGTCTGGACTGATTTGAGGTATGAAAAGGAACTTTGGGCTTCTATCTGCTCCAGACAGAAGGCCAAGGTTCTCTTGCAGTCCAAACTATGCAGGGCTTGTTCACTTTGGTGTGAATGAGTCTTGGAAAAGAATGTTGACAGGACAATAGTCTGGTTAAGATGGAAGTGAGATATCACTTTAAGCAGGAACTTAGGGTGAGTGCGCAAGACCACCCTATTGTGAAAAAACCAGCGTAAGGTGGATAATTCACTAAAACCCGGAGTTCACTCACCCTGCATGCTGACGTGACCATCACAAAAAAATACAACCTTCCAGGTTAGGTACTTCAGATCACAGGTGTGCAGTGGCTCGAATGGAGCCTTCATCAACTGAGCTAAAGACATGTTGAGGTCCAGGACACAGAGGGTGGCCTTAGAGGAAACTTCAACTGAAGCAGACCCTACATGAAACATATAACTATAGTCTGTACAGAGATGGGCTTATCCTCTACACCATGGTGATATGTGCCAATCACACTCAGATGAACCCTGAGTTGGTCTTGAGACAAGTTTCAAGAAGCTGTAGAACAGTGGTTCTCAACCCTGTCCTGGGGACCCCCCCAGCCAGTCGAGTTTTCAGGATATCCACAATGAATATGCATGAGAGAAAATTTGCATACACTGCCTCCATAACATGCAAATTTTCTCTCATGCATATTCATTGTGGATATCCTGAAAACCCGACTGGCTGGGGGGGTCCCCAAGACAGGGTTGAGAACCACTGCTGTAGAAGGTAGTCAAGCAGTTTGTTTTGAGCAGGAAAAATGGTCTAGGGCCTTTTGCTCATACTATAGAAAAACATCCTCCAGTTCAGGCCGTAGGATTTTCTGGTGGACAGCTTCTTGAAGCAACAAGGATGAGTCATCTTTCGAGAGATTAAAGCAGTGGTTCTCAACCCTGTCCTGGAGAATCATAATCCCTTGGTCCTCTCCTTAAGCTTCAACAAAATTTTCGCTACCAGTGGAGCCGGGGGATATGCATACAGGAGGCTCTGGCAGCAACAAAAGGTAAAGGCATCTGAGGCTAGCTTGCAGTGTCCTGTACATGAAGTAGAACTGAGGAACCTTTCTGTTCCAAGGGGCCGAAAACAGATCCACTACTGGGCTTCCCTAGAGATGGATCCAATTCCCTAACCCCTGGTCTAAAGACCATTTGTGGGATCTGAAGGAGCGACTCAGTCTGTCCGCTCTCCCATTCTCTGTACAGTGTAGATACGCAGCTCTAGTCATCATCCCACAGAAAAGGGCTCATGACCATATCTGGACCGCCTTTTGACAGAGGAGGTAAGAGCCCATACCTCCCTTTTTGCTGACAGTATATTACCACCTGGTTGTTTGTCTGGATCAACACCATTTTGTTGGACAGCTGATCTCTGAAAGCCCACAGTGTGTACCTGATCACCCAGAGCTCCAGGAAGTTCATTGAACAGAGTACATGGGTTCAACGGTCTTGGCTACTTGCTCATCAACCCAGTCAAAACCATGATCCAAGATGTGACTAAGGTGCCGGGGGGGGGGGGGGGCTGGCACAGGTTTAGGACCCTTTTTTGCCTTGGGCAGTTATGAGGGGCTTGCTGCTGCTGCTGACAGGACTGAGATGGCAGAGGACAGTGTCTCCTCGGGCAGAAGACAGACTTCCTGGATAAGGAGGGCAGGTCCTCAATTCCAGAAGTGAGTTGCTGGGGCATCATATGGTGATCATGAATTTGAGCCACTGCGTCCTTTATCTCCAAACAGATTTCCTCCTGTGCATGGCATGTCAGCGAGACTTTCCTGTATCTCCTGATGGAGATCAGAGGCCCGCAGCCAGGAGAGTCTGAGGGCGCCAATCCCTGCAGTAGAGACTCTTGATACCGCCTCAAAAACATCATAATGCGAGTGAATCTAGTGTTTTCTGCACTACAGACCCTTGTACACCAACAACTCTAGGGTGTCTTGCTGCTGCTGAGGCACCTGCTCAGCCTCCTCTTGCACCTGCTTTAGGATGTTTCATATGTATTGGCCCATGAAGAACTAGTAGGCTGCTATGCAGATGAGCATAGCTCCCTGAAACACCTTCCTCTTAAGCATGTCCATAGCCCGATCCTTCCCCAGGGGCACCAAGGAATTGGTCTGAAGGCACTTGGCCTTTTTGAGAATGGAATCGACCATGAGAGATTGGTATGGCAGTTGACACTTGTTGAATCCAGAAGTCTTTTGGACGAGATAAATCGTGTCTGCCTTCTTATTAATGGGAGCCACCAAGAGGGGCTTCTCCCACATCCTCATCAGCAACTCCTTCAGGATCTCATGCAATGAGACTGCCGCATTCTCCTTAGGAGGCACCACGTACTGGAGAATTATCCAGCATCTTTTGTTATGTATCCTCCTAAGTTTGCAACTTAATTGGGATGGCTTCCACCATCAACTTGTCAAAACCTGCAAAGAAGAGGTCTTCCAGATGAGACTTCCTTCTCCCATGAGGAGAAGGTTTGGAGGGAGTCCATCTGATGCCTCGTCATCTGAAGCTTCTGAGAAGCCTCCCCCCAAAAGTCATAGGAATGATTCTCGCTGTCATCAACAGGGGATGGGTCCAGAAATGCTTGGTCTTCAGCCAGTGGTATAGAAACATACTTGGTTGGCCAGGAGGGCCTGGATCCCAAAGCCACTTTGGTCATTGAGGGAGCTTCCTCCTCAGAGGAACTGTAGACAATCACTAGAACGATTGGTGGGGGCTCTGATGCCCCAACAGTGAAAGTGTCGGTAGCGCTCCAATAAGTGTGTGTGCAGACAGCCAAGCAGTGGCTTGAGGAGCAATAGTGCTGGTCCCGTTGCCATTTGTGCATCAACACCAAGCCCCGCAGTGTCTTCTCCACAGCCTGCTACACTTGTTTCTCCAGTTCCTTCTCAAAGATCGCAGAGACCAAGTTGGACTGGGATTCAGAAAGCATGACCAGATCCTCTTCAGAACAGAAAGGAGAACTGGTGGACAATGGGACCGGTGGAGGTCATGGCGAGCCCAAGAGTGGTGCATCCCCGTGCCCTGCACCATGCATAGAAGGGAACAGATGCTTCTTTGGCTTCCCTTCGGTGCTTGGATCAGTCTTTCACTTGTGCAGAGGTCAAAGACTGTGTACCCAATGTCTGACTTGGAAGAGCTAGGCGGTGGCCCACCTCCGCAGTCCCTGGAAGCCACTAATGCAGATGAAGCCAATGGCCCCGCCAATGTTGACGGCCCAGAGGTCCCTCAATGTCTATGCCGCTGATGCATCAGTCTTCCGGAGCTCAAAGAACTGGTCCATCTTCTCCAATTGGGCTAGGCCTTAAGTGTCATCTGAGCTCACTTGAGGCAACCCCAGATGTCATGTGAAGCCCCCAGGCAGAAGACACAGTCCTACCGCACTAACAGCATTGCTGCAACCCCTATGATGACACAGCATCACAAAATAAAAGGGATGCAATATCAAATTCGATGCTGGCAGTTGTTGGGCACCGATAGCACTACCACCCTAGGGAATGGACACGAAATGAAGCTTAGCAAAATGCCGAAAATTCTATCTAAGGACTATGGTGGAGAATCAGGGGACCCTGCATCAACCACACAATCCTGATGTTCTTACAGATGAAATACATCAGAAAACAGTGAAAGTGCCAGAAAAAACTCCCAAGAAAAGGAGAAAAGAGAGACTAGACAACTGTGAATCAGCAGGCTCTGCAGAAAAGAAAATACTGAGGGGATCACACATGGCCATGTGGTATAATGCATGCCTGAGCATGATCAGAGTGGCTTGGTCAAAGTTCTGGTAACATTGACAATTTTTCCGTGTCAGGCTTCATTCCGATGACGTCACCCTGTGTGTGAAGACTGCCATCCTGTTTGTTGTCGGAGAAAAGGGCATGCCTCCAACTTCTGTTTCTTAGTACAGTGCAGTCCACGTCTCCTAAAACAATGAGTGGAAAAGCCTTTTACTTACCTCCCTCGGTCCTTCTTCTTTTTCTTTTTCTTCTGTTTGACAGGTGAGCGTGAGGGAGAGCGGGAACTGCCCAAATCTTCTGCCAAGCTGCATTAAGGAATAAAATGTGATAGAAGGGACAATGTGCATTACAATGACAAAACCAAGATTACCATATCTGATCTTCCCTTACCCTCCATGCTCATATGATCAAGATTTAATAGAAGCTGCAGAACCATAAATATTTCTACAAAATATGCTAGATATGTTCTATCTTCATTATACTTTATTATGGATTTTTTTTTTACTGCCAAGGTTCTAGATGATTTACAATTAAAATATACATAACCCATTCCCCTTCACAAATGGTTCAAAGATATGCAGTACCACTCCTCAGGAGTGTAGAAGCAGAACTGTGCTATACTTCAATGGTGTCCATGCTGAGCATGCCTAGACTCCATCTGCATACATAAGATGCTAGGAGGGGACATGAGGAGTAGGAGCCAGGTCAAATTGGTGTCTGCTGCCCGCAGCCTTCCAACAAGCCACTCAACGAAGTCTGTAATCTTCCTCAACAACTTCCCTCATATCATCTATGTCCCTCATACTGTCTACTTTCTCTCGCTCTGTCCAAAAAGAGGATATCTTGGCATCCATATCCTCTTCCTTCCCTTATATTTTCTCTCTCATTCCTTGTATCTATCCTGTTTTTTTCACTCACTTTATAAACTGAACACTCACCTCTTCCATTTGCTCTGACCCCCACTCTCCCCTTACCTATGCTTTGGCTCCTGCTGTTGTGTCACCACAGTCGCTTCCTCCTTTGCTCGTCGGCTGGGGTCAAATGAGCTCCCATCCACATAGTTTTCACTGATGCCAAAAGCAGCCCGCAGTCGCTCATTTTTCTTCTCATTTGCTTCTGCCAGTTGATGTGTCTCCAAAACACTGCAGGAGAAAAATAAGGTAAGCCTCTGTAGACATACCTAACTCTTGGAACTTGTTAGTTATAGCATATCCGAAGGCTGTATCCTCTCTTTTCACAGCAGGAACTTACTTCATTTTCTGTGTTTCTTGTTCCTTAGCTAGGGCCAGGTCCTTCTCTAACAACATCTGTCTAAAGGTAGCCACCTTTTCCTGAATCTCTTCCTCCGCATACCTGCAGTATGAAAAAGACAGACATGACAAGTAAGCAAACCGGAAACAAGGAAAAAGATGGGAAAGGCCAGTCTTATCACAAACACAAGAAAACCAGCCCCAGTGCTTTTAAGAAATAATTGTTATAATGTTATATGTGAGTTTACCTTGTAAACAGTTATGATTTTGTGAAATTCACGTGGCATGTTGGTATCTAAAACATTGTAGGTATGCACTGTCTTTCTGACATCCATTTGTGCTGTATTCCTGTATACCAGTGTTAGACAAAGAATGCAGAGGACTCTGACTACGTGCTGGAATGCAGCCAGCCAACACGCCAGACCCATTAGCTGATTGGTCTAATACATTCCCAAATTAGATGCCCTGCACTTATCTAGAAACAACACTCTGGATATGCTCTGATTGGTCAGTATGAAGGGTATATAAGGTTATGCATATTACTGGAACATTGAGTGACTGGATGATTATACAGTTGTATAGACCTGTTGCTCCCTGGAACAAACTATTTTCCTTGTACTTTGTTCCGGTCCCTTTGTCTCTGTACTCTGTCTCTATCCCCTTTGTCTCTGTCTCTCTCTCAATAAAGTTTCATATTGCAAACTGCTGCAGTGTTTCTTTAGAATTAACAACATTCAAATAATTATATAAATTGTACAATACACAAACAACAACCCTGTATCAGTGAATATATTTCCTGCCAAAAAGCAAGTTTGCTCACCATAATCAAAGTTCTCTATAGACAGCAGAATGAATTAACCATTACACATGGGTAATATCATCCGATGATGCCAAACAGAGCCATCTCTCTAGCTCAGTAAAGTTTTACTAATGAGCATGTGGGAGACTTTGAGAGTTCCTCAGTCCACTGTAGAGATTAGCTTAAGGAGATGGGCAAATATCAAACATGGCTAATTTATCCTGTGTCTATGGAGAACCCCGTTTATGGTAAGTAAACTTGCTTTCTCCGTTAAAGCAGGGCTGAATTAGCCATGACACATGAGGAGTCCCAAGTTAAGGGTCACATGGCGGAATATTTGATGAATAAACAATCCATAGAGAGTGTGAACAGGCTGCACAAAAAACTGTTTGCCCAGCGTTACTCTAATTTCTTGACAGATTGTCCAGACAATAGTGGGACACGACGACCAAGTTATAGCTTTGCAGATTTCTTCAATGGAGAAAGCTTTTAGGCTTAGTGTAGACAGATGGACTCAGAACGAATGGGTATAGTATGCTCGTGCTAGCAGTTGGAGACGGATCTGACGTCAGCACGGGTATATATACCCCCACAGGAAGCGTAGCAACTCAGTAATCTTCCTTGCAAAAGCTGTTATGGATGTGTGTACTGACGCTCAGTGAAATAGTGAAACAGGATTCCCCTGACCGATTGATAGTAGCTGGAGACCACCAGCAGTCACAACCGGAAGGCGTCGACACCTGGCGAAGGGGACGCTCTTATGTAAACAAATGACATGGCTTACCTTGAATCGGTGAAACCCATGTACACTGGCAGCTGGGCGGGATGCTGAGTCCATCTGTCTACACTAAGGAAAAGGCAATTATCAGGTAAGTAATCTCAACATTTCCTGGCGTGTAGCCAGATGGACTCAGAACGAATGGGATGTACAAAAGCTTTACTCCCAGCCTGGGCGGGTGGCTGCCTGAGGACCGTGTAGGACTGCCCTCGCAAATGCTGTGTCCTCCCTGGCCTGGACATCCAGACGGTAGAACCTGGAAAAGGTATGGAGGGAGGACCATGTCGCTGCTCTACATATGTCTGCAGGCAACAGCATCCTGGATTCTGCCCAAGATGCTGCTTGTGCTCTGGTAGAATGCACCTTGACTTGTAGAGGCGGTGACTTCCCGGCCTCTACGTAAGCTGCTCTGATAACTTCTTTAATCCAGCAGGCGATGGTGGGCCGAGAGGCCGCTTCACCTTGTTTCTTTCCGCTGTGTAGGACGAACAGATGGTCCGTCTTTCGTACTTCTTGTGTCAATTCCAGATATCTGGGCAGCAATCTGCCGATGTCGAGATGGCGTAGTAAACGCCCTTCTTCTGATTTCTTCAAACCCGCCGTAGTAGGCAAGGATATGGTTTGGTTGAGGTGAAATTGGGAGACCACTTTAGGCAGAAAGGAGGGAACCATGCGGAGATGGATAGCCTCTGGAGTGATTCTGAGAAAGGGATCACAGCAGGACAGTGCTTGTAGCTCTGAGATGCGGCGTGCTGAACACACCGCCAGTAAGAACACCATCTTCAAGCTTAGAGAACGGAGGGACACGCCCCGAAGGGGTCTGAAGGTGGATCCCGCGAGGAAATCCAAAACAAGGTTAAGGTTCCATAAGGGCACAGGCCACTTCAGTGGCGGACGAATGTGCTTGACTCCTTTCAGGAAGCGGGAAACATCTGGATGCGTGGCAATGGTCTTGCCATCCCTCCTGGGACCGTAGCAAGACAGCGCAGCCACCTGAACCTTGATGGAGCTTAGGGAGAGACCCTTCTGAAGCCCATCCTGTAGAAAATCCAGAACAATAGGAATTGTAGTCGCATGTGGGTTGGTGCCATGAGTATCGCACCATGCTTCAAATACTCTCCAGATCCTGACATAGGTAAGGGATGAGGAAAACTTGCGAGCTCGGAGGAGTGTATCTATCACGGGCTCCGAGTAACCTCTTTTCTTCAGTCTAGCCCTCTCAATGGCCAGACCGTAAGAGAGAATTGAGCTGGATCCTGGTGGAGGATGGGCCCTTGACGTAGAAGGTCCCGGAGAGGAGGCAGGGGAAGAGGCTCCCCTGCCAGCAGTCTTCTTATGTCCGCGTACCAAGGTCTTCTTGGCCAATCTGGTGCCACTAGAAGAACTAGGCCCCGGTGCTTCTGAATCTTGTGGATGATGGCGCCCAGCAGAGGCCACAGAGGAAAGGCGTATAGCAGAGTCCCTGGAGGCCACGGCTGAACCAGGGCATCGATCCCTTGTGAGAACAGATCTCGCTTGCGGCTGAAGTATCTGGGTACTTGCGCATTGGACCTGTCCGCTAATAAGTCCTTGTCCGGAATCCCCCAGTGATCCACAATCATCTGGAAGGCTGTGGGTGACAGCTGCCATTCTCCCAGATTTAGGCTCTCTCTGCTGAGGAAGTCTGCCGTGGTGTTGTCCTTCCCGGCAATGTGGACGGCAGAGATGTCCTGAAGATTCGCTTCTGCCCAAGTCATCAGCGGGGCTATCCCTAGAGATACCTGTCGGCTTCTGGTTCCGCCCGGACGGTTGATGTATGCCACCGTGGTGGCGTTGTCGGACATCACTCTGACTGCTCGATTCCGCAGTCTGTGAGCAAACTGTAGGCAGGCTAACCGGACTGCTCGTGCCTCTAAACGGTTGATGTTCCACCCCGTCTCTCCTCTGTTCCACCGCCCTTGTGCGGTGAGTTCTTCGCAGTGTGCTCCCCAGCCGCTCAGGCTGGCATCTGTGGTGAGCAGAGTCCACGTGGGGGAGGACATCTTCGACCCCCTGCTTGTGTGGTTGGACTGCAACCACCACCGTAACTGGGTCCCTCACTCTGGCCGGCAGAGGTAGGTGCGTGGAATAATTCCGGAAGCGGGGGCTCCAGTGCGAGAGCGGGGAGTGTTGTAGAGGTCTCATATGGGCCCTTGCCCAGGGGACCACTTCCAGGGTGGAGGCCATGAGGCCGAGAACCTGCAGATAATCCCAAGCTATGGGCCGGCTGGCTCTCAAGGACCGGAGACGCATCTGAAGTTTTAACCTTCTCTTGGTCGTGAGACTGACTGTCTGCCTGGGTGTGGAATTATACTCCCAGGTATTCCAGTGATTGGGAAGGCCGTAGGCAACTCTTGTTGAGGTTGACTACCCATCCCAGGCTTTCCAGAAGGGCGATCACTCTGTTGGTTGCCCGATGGCTCTCCTCCCGTGATTTCGCCCTGATCAGCCAATCGTCCAGGTAGGGATGGACGAGGATTCCTTCCCGTCTGAGCGCCGCTGCCACCACTACAACCACCTTGGTGAAGGTCCGCGGCGACGTGGCTAACCCGAAGGGCAGAGCCCGGAATTGGAAGTGGCGACCCAGAACCTTGAAGCGTAGGTAGCGCTGATGATCCGGATGGATCGGGATACGCAGGTAGGCTTCTGACAAGTCTAAGGCCGTGAGGAATTCTCCTGGCTGTACTGCGTTTTTGACTGAGCGCAGAGTTTCCATGCGAAACCTCGGGACCCTTAAGTAACGATTGACTGACTTGAGGTAAAACACGGGCCGTAAAGTGCCCTCTTTCTTGGGTACCATGAAATAAATGGAATAGTGTCCAGAATTCACTTCCCAGGCAGGTATTGGGATGATGGCTTTCAAGGACAGGAGCCTCGCCAAGGTAGCTTCCAATGCTGCCTTCTTGTGTATGGGACATGAAGATTCCACAAACCTGACCGGGGGGAGATGATGAAAGTCCAGATAATACCCCTCCCGGATGATGGCGAGGACCCACTGGTCCGACGTAATCTCGACCCATCTGGGGTAGAAGAGGGTTAATCTGCCCCCTATGGCTCCGTCCCCCAGACGGATCGGCGGATTCTCATTGTGAGGCACGGCCGGGATCGGAACCCGGGCCGGCTCCCCTCTTGCGCTGCTTGGTCCGAAAGGACTGGTTCCTGGCCTGAGGACGAGGTGTCTGGTAGCGACTCCAATAGGGAATGAAGCGCTGGGAGCTTCTACCCCTGGAGGGCCTTGGAAAGGCACGCTGATTCCTTCTGAACCGATCTTCCGGTAGTCGAGGTACTGGAGAGGCGCCCCATGTGCTGACCAGTCTGTCAAGGTTGCTGCCAAACAGAAAAGAGCCCTTAAAGGGCATTCTGGTGAGACGTGTCTTCGAAGGAGCATCGGCTGACCAATTCCGTATCCAGAGCTGCCTCCTGGCGGCTACGGAGGATGAGATCCCCTTGGCTGTTGTACGGACTAGGTCAGATGCCGCATCCGTGAGGAACGAGAGAGCTGACTCCATGTCTGCTGCTGGAGCATTGTTCCTGACCTGTGACAAACAGGAACGCATCACCACTGTGCAGCAGGTTGCGATCCGCAAAGATAAAGCTGCCACCTCAAAGGTCTGTTTCAGAATGGTGTCCAGTCGCCGGTCATGAGGCTCCTTGAGGGCCGCCCCCCCCCCTCAACTGGAATGGTAGTGCGCTTGACCACAGCGCTAATCAAGGCGTCCACCTGAGGGCATGCCAGCAGTTCCTGAATAGCCGGTGCCAGGGGGTACATGCCTGTCAGGGCCCGACCCCCTTTGAATGAGGCCGCTGGTGCGGCCCATTCCAAATCTATCAGTTGTTGTGCTGCTTGCAAGAATGGAAAATGGCGGGCTGTAGGACGAAGACCTTCCAGCAGAGGGTTCTGCGCAGAAGGTACCATAGCGCTGGGACCTGTAATATCCAACTCCGCCAGGCACTGGGATACCAGGTCGGAGAGATCCTCTTTAGGGAAGAACCGCCTCATGGTTCTCTATGGCTCAATCCCGGAGGGAAGTTCCCCCTCCTCCGGGAGTTCGGACTCGTCCGGTGAAACATCAGGGTCTGTCTGAACCGGACTGTCTGGAGGCGGGAAGTCCTGCCCACGATAAGGGCGTGAAAGTCCAGGGACAGGATCCGCTGGAGCCGCAACCGCAGCAGCAGCAGCAGCAGCAGCAACAGGAACAGCAGGAACTGGACGGGAAGCTGTTTGCATCTGGACAAAAGCATGAATTCTCTTAAAGAGATCCACCCAGGAAATGGAAGCGGTCTCTAATCGCCGGGGTACCAGGTCCCCCGGGATCCCAGGTTGGTCGAGACCGCCCGCTAAATCCGGGGTAGCCCCTGGGGAACTGTCAGCAAACCGTGGCTGAGACTGGTCCTGGCCCGAGGCTCCCACGGCCTCCTCACATTGGGCACAAAGGGAGCCTGGCTCTTCCCTGTGCGTGGCTCTAAGCTGGCATGCTGAGCAGAGGCCGAGGGCTTTAATGCCGGAATCAGGAGGCGCCGCCGCTGAAGACGTTGAGGCGTTCTGTTCCATCGAGGAATATACGCCCAATACAATATGCGCTGAATAATATGCAGCAGCAATATGCGCTCAATATGCGGCAGCAAAAGGGCGCTCAATACAACAGGCGCTCAATAATATGCGGCAGCAACATATGCTTAATATAACAGGCGCTCAATAATATGCGGCAGCAATATATGCTCACTGATATTCAATATGCTCTCAGCAATAGGCGGTTAGCAATATACGCTCAATGATATCCAATATGCTCTCAGCAATATGCGGCTTAGCAATATACGCTTTATGATATCCGATATGCTCTCAGCAATATGCGGTTAGCAATACACGCACAATGACATATAATATGCGCTTAGTCATAGACAGGCGCCTATCACGGGCGCACAATACCCGAATAAGGCCAACAAAATGGCGCCCACCACGGCATGCTGCCTACAGGCCACGCCGCCGATCCTCGTTCCTCGAAGAGATGTACGCCTTACCTGATCCTCGGCGCTTCCCGGCTGGAACCCGGGCGGTCTCCGGCTGCAGGGGGAGAGGGCAAGTACCTTCACCGCCGCGTTTGAGGAAATGCACCCGCTGCCTCGTCCACGCCGGGACCGAGGCGCCTCTCTCGCCACGCCCGAGCCTCGCCCGGGGGCTACGTCCCTGCCGCGAGTCGGCCACCGGACCGAGGTCTTAAACCTCCGGGGGATCACGGAAATCACCCCGGGAAACTCAACTGGGGGAGGGACCCCAAGGGTATCACTGCAGGAGTGCGGGGCTCGATGTTGCTGTAGAAGTTTAGTAAGAAGAAAGTAGAAAATAGAAAGTAGATTGGAAACACGCTCAGCGAGCGTGCAGGCTCTCCAAACTGCTTTGGAGACGGAAATTACTGAGTTGCTACGCTTCCTGTGGGGGTATATATACACGTGCTGACGTCAGATCAGTCTCCAACTGCTAGCACGAGCATACTATACACATTCGTTCTGAGTCCATCTGGCTACACGCCAGGAAATTGGTTCTTACCTGATAATTTTCGTTCCTGTAGTACCATGGATCAGTCCAGACTCCTGGGTTTTGCCCCCACAGATGGGGACAAAACTCTGCCTTATATAGGATGGTGCCACCTACAGTCTGGCAGTATTACTTAATGTCAAAGCAGAATGGATCCAAAACAACCCAAACTATGTACAGTAACCTGAAACTGGCTCATGAACCCCCATATGAGTACAGAACCCGAGTTAGTCGGGAAAAAACTCGAATGAACTGTCGAGACAAGAAAGAAAAAACAGTGCTGACTCTCCATTACCTTCAAGTGTCAAATGGGTGGGACTCTGGACTAATCCGTGGTACTACAGGAACGAAAATTATCAGGTAAGAACCAATTTTCTTTTCCCTGTACGTACCCGGATCAGTCCAGACTCCTGGGATGTACCAGAGCTTTACTTACTTGGGATGGGATCCGGAGAGGCCAGCTCTGAGCACACCTTCTCCAAAACCAGCTGTCCCAGAATCCCGGACATCCAGGCGATAATGCCTGGCAAACGTATGTAATGACTTCCAAGTAGCCGCTCTACAAATTTCCTCAGGTGAAATCAGTTAACATTCCACCCAGGAGGCAGCTTGGGCACGAGTCGAATGAGCCCGAAGACCATCTGGCAAAGACCGACTGCTTAAAAGATAGGCCGAATTTATGGCCTCCTTTAGCCACCAAGCAATGGTAGTCTTAGATGCCATGTTGCCCCTTCTTGGCCCACTCCAGAGCACAAAGAGGTGATCCGAAATTCGAAAACCATTGGTAATCTCCAGGTAGCGTATCAAAGCCCTACGAATATCCAACATCCGTAAATCCTTAGTCAAGAGATCCCCCCTATCCAAGTCGGAAAAGGAAGGTAGCTCCACCAACTGATTGAGATGAAAGGAGGACACCACCTTGAGAAGAAAGGAAGGCATCGTATGTGCCAGAGTCCGAAATTCTCAAAAAGGGCTCTCTACATGACAAGGCCTGAATCTCCGACAGCCGGCGTGCAGAGCCAATCGCTATCAGGAACACCACTTTCAAAGTGAGGTCCTTCAAGGTCGCTCTACGGAGAGGTTCAAAAGGAGCCACACACAAAGCTTTAAGAACTAAATTTAGATTCCAAGATGGACACGGCTGCCTCACAGGAGGACGCAAATGCTTTGCCCCACGCAGAAAACGAGCGACATCGGGATGTGCCGCTAAACCTGCTCCTTGAATATTACCTCGTAAAGAGCTGAGGGCAGCCACCTGCAAAGAACTACATGACAAGCCCTTTGCCAGACCAGCCTGAAGGAAACTCAAAATGTCTGGTATCCCCGCCCGAGTAGGTAGGACACCCCGGTCAAGACACCATGCCTCAAAGACCTTCCACATTCGTACATAAGATAAAAACGTAGAAGTCTTCCGTGAGCGCAATAACGTTGTCACAACGGCATCCGAGTACCCTCTGGACTTCAGCCGCTTCCTCTCAAAAGCCATTCCGCTAGACAAAAGCACTCGACCTGGTCTAAACAAACGGGACCCTGATGAATCAGATTCGGCTAGGCTTGAAACCGTAAGGGGCCGTCTCGGCCACTCTAGAGATATCAGAATCACCTCCGACGGATGTAATTCTATGCGGCGAAGGATCCAGCCTATGAGAGGCCAAGGTGGAAACACATACAAAAGAACATCGGTTGGCCAGGGAAGAACCAGAGCGTCCACTCCCTCCACTCCTGTGTCCCGCCGACAAGCGAAGAAGCGAGGAGCCTTGGAATTCTTGAATGTCGCCATCAGATCCATACTTGGCGTGCCCCACCAAGTGCAGAGAATCTGAAAGGCTTCCTCCGAGAGCTCCCATTCTCCGGGATCTAGAGAATGTTGACTGAGAAAATCCACATGGACGTTTTCCACTCCGGCTATGTGAGATGCCGCTATGCTAAGTTCTGTTTGGCCCACGAGATCAACAGACGAGCTTCCGACGCCACTGGATGACTCTGGGTTTCACCCTGGCGATTGACGTAAGCCACTGTGGTCACATTGTCGGAGAGAACTCTGACTGACTTGCTGCATGTCATGCAGGGGCAACACAACTTCGGACTGCACCTTCTTTTTTGCCAAAAGCCATGTGAGTGTGCGGGTGCCAACTCCAGATGAAAAAACCCTCAATGCAGTTTCGAAAACATCATAGTCCACTAGGACCCTGTGTTTTCCACACTTCAGGCCCTTTTGAACTAGCGACTCAAGAGTATTCTGATGCTATTGAGGCAACTGCAAAGCCACCCCCTGCACCTGTTTCAGACTGTTCCACACAGACCGGCTCATGTAGAGCTGGTAGGGCGCTATGCGGGCAATGAGCATGGTGCCTTTAAACACCTTTCTCTCAAGAGGGCCCATGGCCCTCTGATCCTTCCCCAGGGGTGTCTAGGAATGGGTTCAAATGCGCTTGGCCTTCTTGAGAGTGGATTCGACAACCACAGACTGGTGTGGTAGCTGAGCCCTGTCAAATCTGAGAGCCTTTTGGACAAGATACACCGCATCTGCTTTCATGTTGACAGGAGGAACTGAGAGGGTATTCCCATATCCTCAACAGTAATTCCACAAAGATCTCGTGCATTGGGACTGCCACGACCTCATTAGGAGGCTCCAAAAACTGGAGGTTATCCAGCATTTTGTGCCGGGTATCCTCTTCCATTTTCAACTAAAACAGGATGGTCTCCTCCATCTCCAGGATAAATCTTACGAAGGAGAGGTCTTCCAGAGGAGACTTTCTTCTGTCGGCAGGAGGAGACAGTTCTGAAGGAAGATCCTCCGATGCATCATTTGAGACATCAGAGGTGTCATCCCTCCAGGATTCATAGGGACTCTCATTCTCACTGCCCGATGGCAAGAACAGGGCTCTGGCGCTCTGCCTCCCACCAGCAATATGGGTATCCGCTCTGCTGGCTGTGGGGGCTGTCTCCAAACAAGCTTCCTCCTCCAAGGAGCTGTGTATCATCTCCGGATCAGCTGGTGGTGTCTCCAATGCCCCGTTGGGAACTGGACACAAGCTATGTCAGTAAGGCACCATTGAGTGTGTGAAGGGATTCCAACAGTGGCTTGATGAGGGACGAAGCCATGACACCCAGAATGCACATCACCTTCTCCATAGTCTCTCCTACTCCCCCTCAAAGATCGCTGATACCAATACTGAATGGGATCCAGGAGTTGTGAACACATGCGTTTCAGAAGCAAAAGGAGGATAAGTGGCAGGCACTGGAGTCTGAGGAGACAGTCGTGAACCCTGGGCATTGCTGGAGGATTGGTAATACTTGCCACGGGGATGCTTCGAGAAATTTACAGCCTAAGTGGTGCATCAACGTAGACAGATGCAGATGCTTCTTCAGCTCCCTTCAACGCTCGGTTCAGTCCCTTCCTTGGTGTCAAGTTGAAGATGACGAATCTGATGTCTTCAATCTGGAGCATCCCCGGCAGCCATCAGCATCATTGGAACAGACGGCTCTCTCAATATCAATGTTTCAATGTCCATGTCAATTGACAGGCCCTCTCCAACCCAAAGAGTTGCTCCATCTTCCCGGGTTGTATCTTAGGTCCTTTAGGGGTCAGCTAGGTGCACTTGCTGCAATCCCAGACATCATGTGATGCCTCCAGGCAGAGGACACATTGATCATGGGGATCTGTGATTAACATAGTCCTCGAACACAGGGGGCAAGCCTTAAAACCGGACAAGAACAATTAGGCATGAAATAAAAGGGATAACAAATCAAACTCGATGGTGGAGACAAACGATGACTGGTGGGCACTGAAACGCCAAGAAACCAGAATAAAACAACCAAGGGGATAAAAGACCAAGGGTCTCCGCATCAATGACAGGAACTTGCTAGAAAGACAGTGAAAAAAAAAACATGAAAGAGACACTAAACTGCTCATGATCATGAAGCTCTGTGAAAACAATACCAAGGGGACCCTTGGTATTGAGTGACATAATGACATGTTGGGCATTCTCAGAGAGGCTCAAAGTTCTAGAAACTTTGACATAAGTTTTCCATGTCGGGCTCCATCTGATGATGGCACCCATATGTCAGTGCTGACATCCTGCCTGTCCTCAGAGAAAAGACATCTTCTGAGACTAATACAGTGTCATTTTCTCAAGAAGCATGTACTGGACACCTCCTGAGCTAGCTGCACTGGGGGGAGGGGGGGGGGTGCGGGGTGCGCACGGAGATGAAGTAGTAGATAGGATCTGGTGTCTCCAGACACAGAGGGAGGGATCTTGGCTGGGTGCTCAAAGCAAATGACTGACAGGAGTTTGGTGTGCCTACAGTTCAGATAGAAGAAATGGTGATAAAGGCACCTGCACAGAGCCTTTTCCAAGCCTCATCGGTACTGGAATTACTACAGGCCTCAATGGTGCCAACTGCACAAACATTTGCATCAATGGCACAGAGCATTCATGTGCATACGGCACCTGGAAGTCATGCACCAACAACATTGTGGACTTCGGTACAGATGGTGCTAGGTGCTTCAACAACGCTGGAGGCATTGGGCACTTCTGCACCCAAGGTGCCAGCTGTGCTGATAATACCAAAGAGCTTTTCTTCTTTCTAGGTGACGTCCAGCATCGTGATGGGAATGAGGTTCGGAACTGCATCTGCTCCGGTACACAGCATTTCTGTGCCTTGCTCAACTCCATGGCTACAGTGGATCCGGAGTCTGGTACTGCAAGCTGGGGAGCCCTGCTCAAGGAGCCCCTGCTTGACTCAGCATTGAGGAAATCCAAGGAGTCTCCATTCCAGGAAGAAATGCAGCTCCATCTCGACTGACCTGCAGAGCTCCACCATTTCCCGCACCTGATTCCACTTGGTTTTGGTTAATGTTTGGGCACACTAGTAGCAGTTTGCAGAGTCATGGTCCAGACACAGGCACTCTTAACAGAAGATGTGGCCATCAGTGATGGGTATCCTGCAGCCATGGACATAGTCTTTGAAGTATGGGCTTACTGGAAGCAGACATCATAAAAATACCTTACTTTTTAATTTGAGCCATTTGAGGGGCTGCCAAGGGCAGCAAAACACAAAACATGAAGATAAGTCATAAAGGAAGATAAAAAAAAAAAATATGAGAAAGAGAATAATGTCCCTTTGGAAGATAAGACCCCCCCACTCAAAAAAGGACTGTGGAGCTCACAAGGCAGCATGCGCTCTAGTGCATGCTCAGAAATAAAACTTTACTGAGCTAGAGAGGTGGGTCCTTTTCAGCACTTTCGAATGACATCATCCATGCGTCATGTCTAATCAGCCCTGCTTGTCAAAGGAGAATGAGAGCAAATTTGGAGAAAAGAGAGCAAATATGGGCAACCACACAAATCAAACCTTGCCCTGAGGGAGGAGAAAGAAAAGAAACAGACTGTATGGGGAGAGGGAAAACGAATGAGTGCATTACTATCTTCCAGAATCAAAACAAGAGAGGCAAAAAAGGAGGGAAAGATACAATGTATGTTCCTTCCATTATTTCATGCAGTTCCAAAAACCATAAGGGAAAAGAAAGAAGGGAATGGGAAGGAATGACCATGTTTTTCTTACCCCTGCTCCTCCATCATCTCTTCCAGTTCAAGACACTTCAGCTCCACCTTGCGCTTGCGCTCGTGATCCAAGATCTCCTGGTTAGGCTTCTTAACCATCAGTGAATCCAACTTCCGCAGCTCCTCCTCAGATTTGTAGTCTGTACGATCCTTCTTGTGCCGCAAGGCAGAGAGGTTGCGCTGAACGTAGCCGTTGGTGCCACTGCCCCGGGGGGTTGGGAGGCCAATGCCATTGTACATAGTCAGGTGCTGCAGAGGTCCTCAGTCTGTGCTCACTGAGACCTGTGGGAGTACAAATGAATGAATTAACAGAGGAATGATTTTCCCCTAAAGCATTATTACATGTTTTTTATACATTTCACAGAGCTCTCAAGAAGCCATGGACGTCCCCATCATAGTTGCCGCAGTCATGATTTGAAAATGAAAATCTGGATGAGATTCAATTTGGTGACTAAAGTCCACCTCTAGCCCTCTCCTGATATATTCTGGAAGATGTAGTGCCAATTTGGCCTACAAATACCAAAAAACACAGAGGACAAAAAAATCAATGTTTTTCTCTACAAATGACATGAAAAGGCTTAACAAAAAATTATTTGTTTAACTGTAGCAGATGTTTTCTTAGGAGAACAAAGTAATCAGCTACATAAATGAGATGGCACAGAGAGCATTTTACAGCAAGCTAAAGAAAACCTAGAAAGCTTTCTTTGACCTGCGCAAGACTTCCTGTCCTGCTGCCTCAGGGATCCCCTCATTCTATATAAAAGTTTAGTAAACCAAACACAAAAGGGGAGGTGGAAGGGAATATATGGCTGATTATTCTGCAGTCGATGGAGAACACCTGTTACAGGTAAGCAACAATTTTCTCTATAAAGAGAAAAGTTTGTCTTCCAACAAAAAAAGGGATCTAATCAACAACATGTAAATGGTATTTTTCAAGAGGTAAGAGAATCCCCTTTAAAAAAAAAAAAAAAAAAAAAAGACAAATAAGTAAAGATAAGCAAGTTTTCTACCGTAAACAGTGTTTTCCGTAGATAGCAGGATGAATAAGCAATGCTGTCTGGGATGTCCTCCGGCAGCCCTTGAGGTGGAGCTTCTCCTAGAGATCAGAGCTTTGCTCTGTGTGCTGCACACATCTTACCGCGGGATCAAGCACTATCTTCTCCTCAGTCTTTAACATAGCAAAAGCATCCGGAGTGGATGCTCCGGAGGCTATCCAGGGAGGCGGGTGGGTCAGCATGGCTAATTCATCCTGCTATCTATGGAAAACACCATTTATGGTAAAGCAAACTTGCTTTTTTTCCCCTGTCAATAGCAGGGCTGAATTAACCATACTGTCTGGGAATCCCCAGCAAAGGGTTGAATCTTACGTGTTTTTTGTTTTTTAAACTGCTTCTGATTGTTGTGTGCCCAATCTGTGCTGCATCTGAGCATGCTTGCTGGTCTAGGCAGTAATGAGATGTGAAGGTATGTAGTGAAGACCAAGTGGCTGCTTTGTAAATGTCCAAAGGTACGTTACTGAAGCAGCCATCGCCCGGACCTGATGTGCCTTTTGACCTTTCTAGGATGTTATGTCGAATGCTTGGAATAGCAGAATTGAATACATTGCGTTATCCAGTTCAAGAGGGTTCTCTTTGCCACTGGAAGACCAGGTACCTTAGGACTGAAAGAAACAAAGAGTTGCAAAGTTCTGTTTTCAGCTTTCGTTGTACGTTTGTAGTAAGCCAGAGCTCTTTTGCAATCCAGAGTATGCAGAAAACACTCTCTATCATTGCCATGAGGCTTTAGGAAAAATGTTGTCAATGTTATGATTTGGTTCAAACGGAAAGCTGAAACTACCTTGGGAAGGAAGGAGGGGCGAGTCTGTTGTTCTTGTCGTGGTAGAACTACAGATATGGAGAATAGTGAACCAGGGCTTGCAATTCACTGACCCGCCTTGCAGAAGTTAGAGCGACCAGGAATACCACCTTCCAGGTCAAATACTTCATGTGACAACTGTCCATTGGTTCAAACGGCAAGAGCATGAGCTGTTCCAGAACCAGATTAAGATCCCAGGGAACCAGAGGATTGGTTACTGGAGGCCTGAGATGCAAGAGTCCCTTCATGAAGTGAGACACCAATGGGTAGTTTGAAATTGGGAGACCGCTGTGTGATGATAGGCTGCTATGGCACTGTGAATCCTGACTGAGGCTGGTAAAGTGTGTGCAGGTAATCTAGGAGAGTTTCTGGCAAACAGGAAAACGGGTCTACCCGTTTGACACAGCACCAGGTTGTATAACAGTGCCACTTGAATTCATAGTTCTTTGAGTAGAAACCCTGTGTAACAATATCAGGACATTTTGGAAGTCTGACGTCACGCCGAGATGGTTTAGTACTGCCCTTTCAACCTCCAAGCTGTGAGATGAAGCGAGGAGTGCATAGGGGGTGCAGTAACCTTCCCCCGTCTTCAGTCAGCAGATCCACCTCCTCCCCCAGTGGTATAGGAGGAGCAATGGACAGTCGAGCCACATAAGCATAATCAGGGTTGTCTCAGTCACACTGGAGCTATGAGGTTTGGGTCAGCGACATTCATGATGCATTTCTGTATGGTACGAGAAAGGAGCAGAATTGGAGGGTAAGCATAGAGAAATCCCTTTCTCCATGTGACTAGAAAGGCATCCCGTGCAAATTTCTCTGGACTTGGAAACACCGAACAGAATCTTATAACCTTCCTGTTGATCACTGCTGCAAAAAAAAAAAAAGAGGGGGCCCATGCATGAGGTACCCCACTCATCAAAGAGTTTGTCCATCACCCTCTGGTTTAGTAACTATTCATGTGGATGAAATATCCTGCTGAGATGGTCTGCTTTTGAGTTCACAATTCCGGGAAGGTAGGTGGCCTGCAGTAAGACAGCATGTTTTTCCGTCCATTCCAAAATTTGAATCGCCTCCTTGCAGTGTCCAGGAACTTGATCCTCCTTTGTTTATGTAGAACATGGCCACCTGGTTGTCCATGTGAACCATGACACTTCGTCCCCGAACTTGGTCAACAAAGGTGAGAAAAGCATTCCGAACAGTCTGTAGCTCCAGCAGGTTTATCTGTTGGGCATGCTCTGAGACGGACCACAAACCCTGCGTTTGTAGGTGGTTGAACTGGACTCCCCACCCCATTAGAAGTGTCTGTGGTGAAAATGAATTTGTGTGCCGGGCTTCGGAATATGGCTTCCTCTGTGAGTGTTAGTGGAGACAGCCACCAGGCTATGTCTCTCTTCATGGCCCTGGTGAGGAGTTCTGTGACATGATTGAAGGAACTGTGTCCACTGAGACTTCAGGCCCCATTGCAAGCAACACATGTGTAGTTGGGTGTGAGGCACCACATATATGCCACTGCCATTTAGCCCAGGAGGGTTAAGACCTGGTGCGCAGAGGGTCGTGCACAGGCCTGAAATCATTCTGACAGGGTGCTCGGGGTCCAAGCCCCATCTTCAAGCAAAAAAGCTTTCCCCTGAATCATGTCTGTCTGCTCCAATGAACTGCAGGATTTGAGTCAACTGGATGTTGGACTTGTAGCTGATTAAGAATCCCAGTACCTGCAAGCAGCTGATCAAGTCCATCAAGTGCAACTTGAGAGTTTTTTTGTCTGAAGTTACCAGAAGCCAACCGACCCAAGCTGGGGAATAGTTGAATCCCATTTCGTCGGGGAAGGACCACCGCTAGGCATTTGGTGAAGACTCAAGGGGCGGAGTATAGACCAAAGGGTAGCACCTTGTACTGGTAGTGCTGCCCAATGGATTGGAAGCATAGGTACCGCCAGAAGGCATGGTGCTTCGGAATGTGGGAGGAGGCATCCTTGAGGTCCAGCGAGCAGATCCAATCATTGGGCTGTAGAAATGGAAGACTAGACTTTAGGGACGTCATCTTGAATTTCTCCCTGCAAAGGAATTTGTTGAGAGCCCGTAAGTCTAAGATTGGGTGGAGGCCACCCAATTTCTTGGTAATGAGTAAGTATGGGGAACAGAAGCCCCTGTTTCATTTGTGTGAAGGTACTACTTGCATGTCCTACTGAACAAGCATCTAGGTGAATTCTGTTCACAGGAGTCACGTCTGCTTCTGGTTCTGCTGAAAGGCGGTGAGGCAAGGCAGAGATGGAATCTTTTTGAAATTGAGCTGGTAGCCTCTGCAAACAATGTCCAGTACCCTGCAGTTGGATTTTATCGCTGACCAAGAGTTGTAGAAATGAGCTATTCTGCCCCCACTGGGAGTGGAAGGGGTGACCCCTCCGATTTCAACTTTGCGGTTTCTAAGTAGGGGCCACCGGCTGTCTCTGCTAGAGCTGGCCCCGGGTCTGCCCCTTGGCTGCGGCTGCTGCTGTTGAAACTACGAAAACAACGGTTCCCTGTAAGGGGGATATAGCCGGAACGGGCACGTTTGGAAGCTTGGATAATACCTCTGGGTTGCAGAAGATTGCTCCAATGGTGAGGGGCCATGGACAAGACAGTCATGTGTTGCTCTTTCAGTTGCGAGACAGTCTCATGAATCTTGTCTTCAAAAAGGTTGTCCCCCTTGCATGGCATGTCTGCTAACTTCTCATGCACGTCTTCCTGGATGGAGCTGGCCCTTAGCCAGGTCGTCTGACAAACCACTATGGCAGAAGCTGATACACATGTCGACATTTCAAACAACTCGTAGATGGTGTGGAGGATGTAGCATAGCCCCTCTTCTATGTCCAGTATCTGTTGGGGCAGTCTGGTGCTGGAGGTGCCCTCCTCAGAGGCTTGATGGACTACAGGCATTTATAAAGAAAGATAATGTATAATATAAAACTGGTGTTGAATCTACATTCAGCATGGCGGATTGGAAGGCCCTTTTTCCAAAGTCATCTAGATAATGAGTGTCCTTACCAGGAGGTGGGTTAGAGTGAAGTCTGATCTTTTTCACGGCCGACTCTACTACGATGGAGGAACGTAGGAGCTGAACTTCACTGTAGTATGGTGATATCCTCATCCTAAATTTGAGATCAATCTTTCTGGAGGAGGCCGGATGCGAGAAAGGGGACTCCCAGGTTTTCTCCAGAACCGCATCTAGCACAGTGTAGGAAGGCAGCACTGTCAGTTCAGCTGGCAACTCTAAAATTAACATGCCTAGAACTTTGGTCCTAGGGTCTGGCACCTTCCTAGTCTCTACGTTGAGATGCGTCCCCACCTTCTCTATGAACTTAGAGTAGGAGAGATTTTCAGCGGTGAGGATGACTGTGAAAGCTCCTCCAGTGGGTTGGATGGGAATCCGGTGGACGAACCTGGAGAGCTGCAGGGTGAGACCTCTGAACATGAACTCAGCTGAGGGGAGAATTGCGGCTGGGGCATCATCTCTGCCCATGGAACGAGCTCCTGTGGAGGGTATTCGTCCCCCGGGAGGCCTTCTTCCGAAGAGGGACTTGCAGGTGGATGCTTCTGTCTGCACGACTCCAGGGATAAAAAGGTTAGTCAGAACTGCGGAAATAATGCGACATCACTTGAACAGCCAAACAACCATCAGCGGAAGTTGATGGAATCACAGACTTTACATGCTTCTTCCCTCTACTTGGGATAGATCTTCGCCTTGAGGATGTTCGAGGCACTGCGGCTATTAGTATAGCAGAATTTGGTCTGCAGGGATGGTGAGTCAGAGACTCCACTTCCTGTGGAGGCTTAGGATGCTTGGCGAGAGGCTCTTGCAGCTGGGGTGACATCCTCCTGCGCTTAGACATGGATGAGATGGAATAGTCCCGGCATGAGGAGACAGAGGAGGCCTGAGTCAGGATAGTCAGAGAGGGTCTACATCCGAAAACCCCATTTTGCGAGCTCCTCAGGACTGAAGACAATTTGAGGGTCTTGCGGTTTCTTATGGTCGGGTCCCGGTGCTCCACTGCTTTGGAGCAGATAGATGTGCCCCTTGCATAGAGTGTGCTGCAGGGCGATGCTTCAAATGGTAGGCCTGCGTCAACACACGGTCTACCCAGCCCTGCCTTGATGTGCGTGGTTTTGGGGATGCAAACATCATTTTGTAGTGCTTTGCCAGCTTGTTGCGTCATGCATCCAGACGTCAGTCTCCAGATGCATCCTTTGGTTGTGTAGGCTTCGGCGCCTGAGTTGATGCAAGTGTCTATTCCCTCCGATGGGGTGTGTCAAGCTTAGTGCGCTTCACTGCCTGTGCCGGCTTCGAAGCCTTTGTGCTGTCGATTTGATGACACTCCCAGGCCCAGACCACTGACATCTTCCAATGCCCCATTCCTTGGCAGGTCCTGGAGCGGGGAGCGCACTGTGGTAGCAAGCACTGTTTAGCTCTTGGTGGCCTTTGTACTCTGTGGTCCCAGTGAGAATGCCCTCCTGTGCCTCTCTGGGCGGTCCGACTTAGGGCACAGGGTGGCGTGCGATGAATGACGCTCTGACACCGGGGCGTAGGAGCCATTACCCCCTTCTCTGAGGTGAGCTGCCTCTGGGCCCGGGTCGACATACAACCACAGTCGCAGCATGTCAATTGGTTGTGCTCAGGAACCAGACAGATATAACAAGTTATGTATATCAGTGATGGACATAACTTACTGCACTGACAGTACTTAAAGCCATGTGGTTTGGGGGCCATATTAGAACTGAAAAGTGCTTTTGGTGCTCTTCTTAAATGAAGAAACTGAGAAGGAGAAAAATGCTCCGAGTGCGGATGGCAGCGCAGAAGAATAAAAGGACTGAGAAGAAGATGGCACACGATTGTGCGGGAAGACATGCACAGCCACATACAGCAAAGCTCTGTGCTATCTAGGAGAAGATCCGCCTCAAGGGGCACCAATGATGTCTCAGACAGCATGGCTAATTCAGCCCTATCGATGGGAAAAATAACCCTTGCTGTAGTTACACGATGTTAGGTTCCATATTAGGAGCTACCACCCAGGAAAAAGATCTAGGCATCATAATGGATAATACTTTGGAATCGTTGGTTCAGTGTGCTGCAGCAGTCAAAAAAGCAAACAGAATGTTAGGAATTATTAGGAAGGGAATGGTTAATAAAACAGAAAATGTCATAATGCCTCTATATCGCTTCATGGTGAGACTGCACCTTGAATACTGTGTACAATTCTGGTCACAGCATCTCAAAAAAGATATAGTTGCGATGGAGAAGGTACAGAGAAGGGCAACCAAAATGATAAAGGGGTTGAACAGCTCCCCTATGAGGAAAGGCTGAAGAGGTTAGGGCTGTCCAGCTTGGAGAAGAGACGGCTGAGGGGGGATAAGATAGAGGTCTTTAAAATCATAAGAGGTCTTGAACGAGTAGATGTGAATCGGTTATTTACACTTTCGAATAATAGAAGGACTAGGGGGCATTCCATGAAGTTAGCAAGTAGCACATTTAAAACTAATCAGAGAAAATTCTTTTTCACTCAATGCACAATAAAGCTCTGGAATTTGTTGCCAGAGGATGTGGTTAGTGCAGTTAGTGTAGCTGGGTTCAAAAAAAGGTTTGGATAAGTTCTTGGAGGAGAAGTCCATTAACGGCTATTAATCAAGTTTATTTAGGGAATAGCCACTGCTATTAATTGCATCAGTAGCATGGTATCTTCTCAGTGTTTGGGTAATTGCCAGGTTTTTGTGGCCTGGTTTGGCCTCTCTGTTGGACACAGGATGCTGGGCTTGATGGACCCTTGGTCTGACCCAGCATGGCAATATCTTATGTTCTTATCACAAAGTTCCTCATGAGAAGCTTCTAGGAAAAGTAAAAAGTCATGGGATAAGTGGCGATGTCCTTTCGTCGATTACAAACTGGTTAAAAGACAGGAAACAGAGTAGGATTAAATGGTCAGTTTTCTCAGTGAAAATGTGTAAACGGTGGAGTACCTCAGAGACCTGTACTTGGACCGGTGGTTTTCAACAGATTTATAAACAATCTGGAAAGGAATACGACGAGTGAAGTAATCAGATTTGCAGATGATATAAAAATACTCAAAGTAGATAAATCACAAGTGGATTATGATAAATTGCAGGAGAACCTTGTGAGACTGGAAGATTGTGCATCAAAATGGCAGATACAATTTAATGTGGACAATTGCAAGGTGATGCATATAGAGAAAATAATCCATGCTGTAGTTACACAACTGGGCCGATACAGTAAAGCGCGGCCACAGTTACCCTGTTTCTAACCCGCTTTGGACGCGCAAGGCGAACCCGCGTATCCGGTTTTACACGTCTTTACCGCTTGCCGAAATGGACGCGTATCTGTCTCCACCCGCCGCATGTATATATGTTAATGATTGATTTAGCTATTCCCTTCGATACATCTGAGGTGTTTGGGTCCCTGTTAGGGAAGTTCTTGGTTAGGCAAGACATGTCTCGAGGCATCCAAGCCGGGTCAGGAGGATCTTGTGCTTCCTGCAGGGGTTGAGCCTGGGGCGTAGCTGGGGCTGATTGCACCTGAACGAAGGCTTGCAGCCCTTGGAATATTTCCAACCAGGAGAAGGTCCCTGGGTCCATGTTAATCCCAGGGGGAGTTGGAGTAGGGGCCCCAGTGCTGCCCTCTTGTGGGGGAAGCCATCTCGGAGATGCTTTAGTAGTTCCAGAATCATCTCCTGACAGTAAGGGGACCAGGGCTTTGGTTCCCCCTTGGGCTTCTTCGCAATGTTGACACAGGCAGGACTCCAATTCAGGCTGCGTGGCTCTTATGTGGCAGGCTGTGCAAAGAGAGTGCCTTCTGGCCTTCTTGGGTACTGGTGCCATGGTTTCTGTGTGTTTGCGCGCGTGCAGTTGTAAACGCGGCTGTGTGCTCAGTTGTGCTCGCCAGGTGCACTCGCTTGTGCGCGCAAATTAGATGCATAGGCCGCCCAGCCAGCTCCACGTGTTCCGCCGGCGAGAAGGGAAGATGTCGCAGACGACCCCCCCGCACGTAACATGGCACTCAGAGGGTCTCCACTTGTGTGGGCCCTTGCACCGGATCAAGGCCTAGCCTAACCAAGGCTGCTCAACCCGATCGGTGCTCCCTTCTAACCTCGCCAGGATGGATTTGGTACAGCAATCCGTGCTGTGGAGACCGGAGACCTTAATTTAAAGATTTTTTTCTTACCTGGTCTCAGCGCTTACTGATCATGTGCTGGACGGTCTTCAGCTGCAGGGGGAAAGGGAATTACCTTCACCGCCGTGCTCATTTCTGCACCCGCTGCCTTTCAGCCACACTGGGTGGCAAAGTCCACGCTGGGAACCAGCTACCGGACCAAGGCACACCTGAGGGATATTGGAGATCAACCTCAGGAATTCTCGACTGGGGGAGGGAACCTTAGGTATCACCGCAGGACAGCGGGGCTCGATCTTCCTTAAGGTAAATTTTGTTTCTTCTTTGCTGTAATTCTTAACACTCTTCTAGTGTGTGGGATAGTGTCCACATCTGCTAGGAGACGGAGAGATACTGAAGACCTGAGGTTACTGCAGGGGTATATCTACAGTGAAGTCAGCTTTGAAATCTGACTCCGTCTCCCATCTGCTAGCAGAAGAGCACAATACCCATTGGTCTTGAGTCCATCTGGCTACACGTTAGGAAATACAGTATTATAAAAACTGTCTCGCCAACAGACTGACAACATAATGAAGGAAAAATGAGACAGTGGTGGTGAACAGTGCCTTTTCGAGCTCAAGACACCTACATTAAAAATGTTGTGTGGCACACGGAGCAGGCAGTGTGGACATGAAGAGGACTTACAGAAACATAAGCAGTAAAAGACCATATAGCTTATTTAGTCTGCCCATTTACACCAACCTCTCAGCTATACAATCCCTACCATTCCAGAAGACGAGCTAAGGAAACAGTGAAAACCCTGCTAGTCTCTCTTCCAAATTTTAAAACAAAAGGAGAGAGGTGGGCAGAGGCACATATTCCTAAATGTGTTGGTGGTAACTGGAGGATACTTGTGGGGGAGGGTGGTTAAGCGTGAAAGCTATCAGATGGTCAGAGAGGAGAAGAACAGACTGAGAACGAGAGTGCAGTTTCAGACAAGAATTGGTCAAGGTTTGATTCTACTAGTACTTCATATTAACATGCTACTGCAATCATTCAGAAGACACAAATTATGTCTGATATGGCAACTGAGGCCTTATCTAGATCAACATGTATTCTGATTGGTAATGAAAACTCTAGTAGGTAGACTCATGGACTATTATGAAGCCTGAATTGTGAGTTTACCATCTAAAAGTTCCTGCAGGTTACAAAATACTAGAGATGTGAATAAAAAAAATGTTCAGCTTGGTTCATTCATTGGGCTTGCTTGGCTCAGTGATTCATTTCAAAGTAAAAAAAATGTACTGTTTTTTCATATCATTCAATTTCTCATTTCCCATTAAAGTCAATGAAGGAGGAAGTGCATAACTTGCAGGCAGGCATCAGTAACAGAGGAAAGAGCACTCTAAGACATCAAGCGTTGCATAAGAATATAAGATTTGCCATACTAGGTCAGTATAAAGATCCATCAAGTCCAGTATCCTGTTTCCAACAGGTCACAAGTACATACCTGGCAGGACCCCAAAATGTCTGTCTTTATTAAAATCTATAAATCGCCTATGAACAAGATCACCAGGCGATTTACAAGGGAAAACATAATACTAAAAACACATTATATCAATAAACAAAATTGAACATATATAACAAAAGAACAAGAGAACAGTACAATCTATAGTGTATCTGAGAAAAAATCCTCAATTAATACCAAACAAGTGAATGCTTGCTTAAACAAAAATGTTTAAGGGCCATAGATTCCATGCTGCTTATCTCAGGGATAAAAGGAAAATTGGTTTTTACCTTCTAATTTTTGCTCCTGGAATACCATAGATCAATCCACACAAGTGGGTTTTGCATCCCTGTCAGCAGATGGAGGCAAAGAATAAAAAAAACTTTTCAGGCACTACTATATAATAGTCCCTCAGTCTTCACCTGTTCGATCCAAAAAAACTGGAGAAATTACTTACCTGATAATTTCGTTTTCCTTAGTGTAGACAGATGGACTCAGGACCAATGGGTATAGTGTATTCCTGATAGCAGTTGGAGACGGATCAGATTTCAATCTGATGTCAGCCCCTAGTACATATACCCCTGCATAAAGTGCAGCTCTTAATATTCTCCTCGAAAAGCATTGCAGATATATGTGTGACTGACTAATTTGATTAATTTGAATAACTTCATAACTTGGTTAAACTTTATAACTTGATTAACTTGAACTGGTTGGAACAACTATAGCTGGAGACCGCCAGTGTACTCAACCGGAAAGCATAGACACCCAGTAGGGTGGGTGCCCTAGGTGAATGAAAACATGGCTTACCCTTGAATCATTCAAAATTCCATGCGTAACGGCAGCCAAGGGAGGGATGCTGAGTCCATCTGTCTACACTAAGGAAAACAAAATTATCAGATAAGAAATTTCTCCATTTCCTAGCGTGTAGCAGGTGGACTCATGACCAATGGGATGTATAAAAGCTACTCCCGAACCGGGTGGGAGGCTGCCCGTGACCCACTTAATACTGCCTTTGCAAATGCAGTGTCCTCCCGAGCCTGAACATCCAGATGGTAGAATCTGGAGAAGGTGTGGATGGAGGACCATGTCGCCGCCCTGCAGATCTTGGCGGGTGACAGCATTTTGGTTTCTGCCCAGGATACTGCCTGGGCTCTGGTAAAATGGGCCTTGACCTGTAAAGGCGGAGGCTTGCCTGCTTCTACATATGCCGCCTTGATGACTTCCTTGATCCAGTGGGCTATGGTTGCCCACGAGGCCGCTTCACCTTGTCTCTTCCCGCTGTAAAGGACGAAGAGGTGGTCCGTTTTTCGTACGGGTTCCGACATTTCCAAATATCTGGATAGGAGTCTGCCTATATTGAGGTGGAGTAGACTATGAGCTTTTTCCGAATTCTTCAAGTCATCCAGCTATGGTAGCGAGATGGTTTGGTTAAGATGGAAGTGTGATACCACCTTGGGAAGAAACGAAGGGATCATGCGTAGCTGGATGGCTCCCGGGGTGAGCCTGAGGAATGGCTCACAGCAGGACAGTGCTTGTAGTTCTGAGATGCGGCGGGCTGAGCAAACTGCCAGCAGAAAGGCTGTCATTAAAGTTAACAAAAGGAGGGACAGACCTCGGCGGGGTCTGAAGGAGGTTCCTGCTAGGAAATCCAGGACCAGATTGAGATTCCACAGAGGTACCGGCCACTTTAGTGGTGGACGGATGTGTTTGACTCCTTTCAGGAAATGTGACACGTCCGGGTGAGAAGCTATGCTGTCGCCCCCGCTCTTGGGGCCATAGCATGACAATGCGGCCACCTGTACCTTGATAGAGTTGAGGGACAACCCCTTCTGTAGCAATTCCAGGATTACGGGAACTTTAGTTGAGCGTAGCTTGATGTTGTGGTCTTCGCACCAGACTTCAAAAACTCTCCAAATCCTTATGTACGTTAGAGATGTGAAGAACTTGCGCGCTCGGAGCAGGGTGTCGATTACAGCCCCCGAGTATCCGCTCTCTCTCAGGCGAGCCTTCTCAATGGCCAGGCCGTAAGAGAGAATTGAGCTGGAGGATTGGTCCTTGCTGAAGCAGGGCTCTGTGTGGAGGCAGTGGTAGAGGGTTCCCTGCCAGTAGTCTTCTCATGTCGGCATACCACGGTCTTCTTGGCCAGTCCGGGGCCACCAGAAGTACTAGTCCCCTGTGCAGCTGTACCTTGTGAATGATTGCACCCAGTAGGGGCCAAGGTGGGAAAGCGTATAATAGGGTCCCCTGTGGCCAGGTCTCTACCAGGGCATCGATCCCCTGGGACTGAGGTTCCCACCTGCGGCTGAAGTACCTGGGCGTTGGACTGGTTTGCCAGAAGGTCCATGTCTGGTGTCCCCCACCGGTTCACTATCATTTGGAACGCTGCGGACGACAGCTTCCATTCTCCTGGGTCTAGACTTTCCCTGCTGAGGTAGTCCGCCATGATGTTGTCTTTCCCGGCGATGTGGACGGCCGAGATCTCTGGGAGGCTTACTTCCGCCCACGTCATTGGGGGGTCTATCGCCAGAGACACCTGTTGGCTTCTGGTTCCCCCCTGCCGGTTGATGTAGGCCACTGTTGTGGCGTTGTCTGACATTACTCTGACCGCTTTGTCTCTGAGTCTGTGGGCGAAGCGTAGGCAGGCTAGTCTGACTGCCCGCGTTTCTAGGCGGTTGATGTTCCATCCCGACTCTTCTGCGTTCCACTGCCCTTGGGCAGTTAATTCCTTGCAGTGAGCTCCCCATCCTCGGAGGCTGGCGTCTGTGGTGAGCAGGGTCCAGGTTGGGGAGGATAGTCTTGTTCCCTGGCTCAGGTGGCTGGCCAGTAGCCACCACCGTAGCTGGGTCCGAATCCTACCCGGGAGTGATAGAGGTACGGCGTAGTTCTGAGACAGAGGATTCCATCGTGATAGAAGTGAGCGCTGCAGGGGTCTCATGTGAGCTCGCGCCCATGGTACTACTTCCAGTGTGAATGCCATCAGCCCGAGGACTTGTAGGTAATCCCATGCTGTGGGGCGAGGTTCACTCAACAGGCTTTGTAACTGGTTCCACAGCTTTGATCTCCTTGTGGGAGTCAGGTTGACCTTGTCTTCTTTGGTGTTGAATCGGACTCCTAGGTACTCTAGAGACTGTGAGGGCTGCAGACAACTTTTGTTTGTGTTGACCACCCATCCTAGGCTCTCCAGTAGAATTTTGACTCTGTTGGTTGCTTGGCGGTTTTCCTCTGGGGATTTCGCCCTGATCAGCTAATCGTCTAAGTAAGGATGTACAAGGATTCCTTCCTTCCTCAATGTTGCCGCCACCACCACTATGATCTTGGTGAACGTCCGGGGTGCTGTGGCTAACCTGAAGGGTAGTGCCCGGAACTGGTAGTGACGGTCCAGGATTTTGAAGCATAGATAGCACTGGTGTTCCTGATGAATTGGGATGTGTAGGTAGGCCTCCGAAAGATCCAGGGATGTGAGAAACTCTCCCGGTTGCATCGCCCTTATTACGGAGCGTAGGGTTTCCATGCGGAAGCGTGGAATCCTCAGGTGGCGGTTGACCGACTTGAGGTCCAGGATGGGCCTGAACGTCCCCTCTTTCTTGGGGACGATAAAATTAATGGAATAATGCCCAGTATTTATTTCTTGTGGAGGCACTGGGTTATGGCAGTGGGCCAGTAGTCTGGTTAGTGTAGCTTCCACTGCTACCCTCTTGGCGAGGTCGTGGCAGGGGGACCTCCACGAACTTGTCCGGAGGGGTTCGTAGAAAATCCAGATAGTACCCCTCCCGAATGATGGCTAGGACCCACTTGTCCGAAGTTATCTCGACCCATCTGTGGTAGAATAGGGCTAGTCTGCCCCCTATGGCTTCTTCCCTTGGACGGGTCGGCTGAATCTCATTGTGGGGTACGGCTGGGGCCTGTACTAGAGCTGGTTCCCCTCTTGTTGTGCTTGGTCTGAAAGGACTGGTTCCTGCCCGTAGGGCAGGGCGCTTGATAGTTGTTTCTGTATGGATTGAAGTGCTGTGAACTTCTGCCCCTGGAGGGCCGGGGGAAGGGTCACTGGTTCCTCCTTGTCCTGTCCTCCAGTAGGCGCGGCAATGAGGACTCGCCCCATTTGTTGGCCAGTTTCTCTAGCTCGCTGCCGAAGAGGAGGGATCCTTTGAAGGGCATCCTTGTGAGGTGAGTTTTGGAAGATGCGTTGGCCGACCAGCTTCGGAGCCAGAGTTGCCTCCTGGCAGCCAACCCAGATGACACTCCTCTGGCTGCCGTGCGCACCAGATCTGAAGCAGCGTCCGCAAGGAATGACACTGCTAGTTCCATGACTTCTCCAGGGGTGTTGCTCCTGGTCTGAGATAAGCAGGCACGTGTCACTACGGTGCAGCAGGCTGCAATTTGTAGCGACATAGAGGCTACGACAAAAGACTGTTTAAGGATGGATTCCAGACGCCGGTCATGTGCATCTTTGAGCATTGCTCCTCCTTCCACTGGGATAGTAGTGCGCTTCGAGACCGCGCAGACCATGGCATCAACTCTTGGGCATGTGAGAAGATCTTTGGCCGCCGTAGCTCGTCCCCCTTTGAATGTGGACTCTGGAGCACTCCATTCCAGGTCAATTAGCTGCTGGACGGCTTGTAACAGTAGGAAATGGTGGGAGGTCTGGTGGAGGCCCTTGAGTAGGGGATTCGGCTTTGGCCCCCCCGAAGCATCTGGGCCCAGAATAGCGAGCTCCCTCAGGCTGTGGGTGACCAGGTCAGGGAGCTCGTCCTTGGTGAAAAAGCGTCTCATGGTTTGGTGAGGCTCTGTCCTCGGTGGGAGTTCCCCCTCTTCTAGGGGCTCTGCTTCCTCTTCAGAGTCGTCCGTGTCCCCATAGGTGGGGCTCCTGGGCGGTGGAAGCCTTTGTTTAGGCCTCGAGGGGTCCGGGGCATAAAAGGTCCTCTGGCGGAGGATGTGGCTGGTCAGCTAGGGGTTCCGTTTGCATGTGAACAAAGGTGTGTAAGCCCTTTGAAGAACTCCACCCATGAGATAGACACTGGATCCAAGCTGAGGGGCGTTGGGTCCCTGGAGTCCCCGTTTGTGGGGGTGTCCCTCTGGGATTTGCCAGGTCCGGGGTACCCACTGAAGAGCTATTATTTGGCCCTGAGTGGGACTGGCCCTGGGCTGGATCTCCCAAGGCCTCCTCGCACTGAGCGCACAGGGCGCTGGCCTCCTCGCTTTGTGCGGCTCTGATATGGCATGCTGGGCAGAGACCTTGAGCCTTTCTCTCTGTTTCTGGTGGTGCCATGGTTGTAGGCGCGTAAACCCTTATGCGCTCCGGCGCGTCTAGATGTGAGTGTGGGTTGTGCGCGCAGTTGTGCGCCCAAGTCGTGGTTATGTGCTTAGACCAGTAGGCGCGCGGCGCGCGTATATCTTGTGCGCGTGGCCCTTGTGCGTTTAACGTAAGCGCACAAGGAATATGTGCATGTAAGTTTATGCACACATGTAATTTGTGCGCCTAAGTAAACTTGTGCGCTCGGCCCGAGTTACGAGCGGAGTGGCGAATAGGGCCAAAATGGCGACTACCTCGGAGGTAGACTCTTGGATCTAACCGGGGTCTGGCCCTGCTAGGGCGGATCAACCCGGTGGCACTGGTCCCGGCCGGGATTGGGGGCTAGGTCCTTGCCCCGATTCGGCTGCCGCACCGAGGCTCACCTCCGAGGGACCATGGAAATCACCGAGGGAAATCTCAAATGGGGGTGGGACCCAAGGGTATCACCGCAGGAGAGTGGGGCTCGTCTTCAGAGGTAGGTTTAGTCTTCAAATTTGGGTTTTCTTCTTGAAATGGTTCTAACGCTGCGAGAGCGTGCAGTTAGTCCCCAACTGCTATGGAGCCAGAAAATACTGAAGAGCTGCACTTCCTGCAGGGGTATATGTACTAGGGGCTGTCGTCCGATTGAAATCTGATCAGTCTCCAACTGCTATCAGGAGTACACTATACCCATTGGTCCTGAGTCCATCTGCTACACGTTAGGAAACCAAAAGTTGGAACCCCCTCTCTTACATACAAGTCTCTTTACAATTTGCAATCCTAACTGATTAACATATGTATAACCTTTGTAAGTCTGCATTTGAACAAAACTGCATGAGCAACATCCAGGAACGATGAAAAACCAAGGATATGGGCTTCTGGACTGATCTGTGGTATTTCAGGGATGAAAATTAGCAGATAAGAAACAATTTCTCTTTCCTATTCATATCTCAGATCAGACCAGACAAGTGGGAAGTATCCAAACTCCTCTAACACTGAGCAGGCACCCAAAAGACCCACATGCAACACACTTTCCCCAAAAGCGGCCTCTTCTGGCGCATAAACATCCAAATGGTAATGTTTGGTAAAAGTGCGACATGAAGACCATGTTGTCACCCAACAAGTCTCCTGCAGAGATATGAGCTGACACTCCACTCATAAGGTTGCCTGCGCCCTAGTAGAATGTGCACACAACTCATCCAGGACTGGTCAACCCTTACAGAGATAGGCCGAAAATATTGCATCCTTCAACCATCATGCAATCATTCTTTTGGAAGCTACTCTTCCCTTCTTCACTCCACTGAACAAGACAAAGATGATCTGATTGCCGAAAAGCATTCATCACCTTAAGATATCGCAACAGAACCTGCCGAACATCCAATAAGTGAAGCTCCTTCGTATGCGGCATATTGGACATCAAGTGCGGGAAAGCTGGCAGCTCCACTGTCTGGTTGAGATGAAATGAGGAAATGACCTTCAGTAAGAAGGAAGGTAATGTACACCGATAGCCTATCATCCAAAAGCCATAGAAAGTGGTCTCTACACAAAGCTTGAAGCTCCGAAAATCTGCCTAGTCGAAAATGGTCTTCAGGATGAGATCTTTCAAATTTGCCTCTCTCAGCAGTTCAAAGGGAGGTCCACAAAGAACTCAAAGAACCAAATTAAGGTTACACAATGGACACATCCTCTGGACCAGCAGGTGCAAGTGCTTCGCCCCTTCAGAAAACACAAGACATCCAGATGAGACACCAGTGGTCTCCCCTGTAGCTTTCCTTGAAGACAACCTAAGACTGCCACCTATACTCTAAGCGAATTACAGGCCAGCCCCTTCACTAAGGGGCTGAGGAACATCCACCTGCAATGGCTCCAGCCTGTTCTCCAAACACCACAACAAACACTCTCCAAATCCAGATATAAGGAAAAGAAATTGAAGGCCTCCTAGTTTGAAGTAAAGTCACAATCACCTTGGAAGCGAAACAGTCGCCTCTCAAAAGCCAAGCAGGCAGACTAAAGCCATCTGCCCGCTCTGAAAAGATGAGCCCCTGTCGCAACAGCCAGTCCTGCAAAGCTCGGTTGGCACCACGACAATCACCCTGCCTGGATGATGTTCGAGGAACATGTAGAGCAGAAGATTTGCCAGCCACTGTTTAACCAAAGTGTCAATTCCCTCAGAGTCGACCTCCTTCCGGCAGCTGAAAAACCAATCCGCCTTATCATTCCCTCAAGCTGCCATGAGGTCCAGCTGCAACCTGCACCACCTGGCCTGGATAAGGGCAAAGACCTCCACCAACCAATGCCCCGGATCCAGCTGCTGCCTACTGAGATAATTTGCCTGCATTATGTCCACTCTGGCCATGTGAGATGTACTATTCCTGTTAGATGTTTCTCCACCCAGATGAACCTCTTGATCCACCAGATGACTCATGTATGCCACAGTCGCGCTGTCTGCCCCTGAATCTGTGAAAGGCAAGAAATGCCTTGCAAACTACCTTTGTTTTCAACCAGTTGATCGACCAGGACACTTCCACTGGCGTTCTCGGACCTTGGGCAGTCCGTCCATGACAGACTTCCCCCCCAACCTCTAAGGCTGGCATCCGTGGTTACTACCACCCAATCCAGAATCTCCAGGTCCACCCCTTTCTCCAAATTGGGATGCGACAGCCACCACAAGAGACTAGACCTGGAGTCCCCCTGAAGTGGCAAAGGAAGCTGAAATTCCTCAGACAGCAGACTACAACAGGACAAAAGCACCCTCTTGAGCAGTTGCATGTCAGCAAATGCCCAAGGAACCAATTCCAGCAAAGAAGCAATAGAACCCAGGACCTGCAAATAGTCCCAGACTTTGGGAACCGAAACAGCAAAAATCAAAGCACCTGATCCTGCAACTTGAGCACCCACACCGAGGTAAGAAACACCATGCCTATAAGAGTTTCAAACAAACCCCCAGATACTCCAACAACTGGGACGGTTCCAGGTGACTTTTAGCCAGGTTCATCACCCAACCCAACTCCATAGCAGCTCTATGAAGCATCAAATTGAACTATGACACCATAACCCCAAACTTTGTCCGAATGAGCCAGTCATTCAGCAATGGTTGCACCAGAATCCCTTCCCTCCTCAGTGCCGCTGTCACTACAACCATCACTTTTGTGAAAGTCTGTGGTGCTGTCGCTAATCTGAAGGGAAGAGCCCGAAACTGAAAATGCTCTTCTAGCACCATGAACTGCAGGAATCTCTGATGGTCAGACAGCCTGGAAATGAGTAGATAGGCCTCTGTCAAATCCAACAATGCCAGAAACTCTCCCTTGCAAACTGCTGCTATCACTGTCTGCAGCATCTCCATACAAAAGTGCGCCTCTGACAGCACCACATTGACCTCCTACAGATCGAGAATGAGCCGAAAAGTCCCCTCCTTTTTGGGAACAACGAAATACACTGAGTATCTTCCTAGTTCCTGTTTTTGAGAGGGAACCGGAACAACTTCATTCAGGTACTGCAGCCACTGTAATGTTGTTCCCCACCACCTCTTATTTGACACAGAAAGCGCAACAGGAGACCATATAGGCTTCTCTGGGTGTGAAAATTCTAAGGCGCAGCAGTCTCTTATCACCTCCAGAACCCATTAGTCTGGTGTGATCCTGGTCCACTCCTCGTAAAATAGGAGTAAGTCTTCCCACTAATGGCTTCCAAGGAGGAGTAGACCAGCCTGCCTTACCTCCTCTGGCCCCCCTAGCTGGAGCAGCACAGGAAGGTCTACACGTCCCCCCAAAAGGATTGCTGCCTTCCCGAGCACTGCTTATGAGTTGTAGCCGTAGAACTCCTATTGGAGCGACAGCTCATCATGTCTTGAAAACAAGAGCGCAACGTAAAAGTCTTCTTGCTTGTCTTATCTTCGGGCAACTTGTTCCCTTTCGACTCCAACTGCTTCATCAGCTGTTCCAGATCCTCTCTGAACAGCAGCTTTCCTTTAAAAGGGAGGTTACACAGCTGCACTTTACACCACACATCCACTGACCAATTCTGCAACCACAGGAGTCTTCGCGCTGCTACCATAGAAACCATATTCCTGGCAGATGTCTGGACCATGGCTTATAGAGCATCCACCATTAAGCCACTCCCACTTCCAACTAGACCAGTGGTTCTCAACCCTGTCCTGGGGACCCCCCCAGCCAGTTGGGTTTTCAGGATATCCACAATGAATATGCATGAGGGAAAATTTGCATACACTGCCTCCATAACATGCACATTTTCTCTCATGTATATTCATTGTGGATATCCTGAAAACCCGACTGGCTGGGGGGGTCCCCAGGACAGGGTTGAGAACCACTGAACTAGACGGACTGTCTGGAATCAGTCGCAGCCCCCGACTCCTTCTCCTGTGCCTTCTGCACCCAGTAAAAACAGACTCGCTGCATCAAGCTACCACAGACTGCCACACGAAGGATTAAAGCTGAGACCTCAAAACAGCCTCTTCAATACAACCTCCAAATTCCAATTCCGGGCATCCTTCAACGTGGCCGATCCTCCCATAGGGATGATGGTCGTCTTGGTCACTGCTGACCCCACCGCACCTACCTTTGGAAGCTTTCAACATTCCGAGGTCTGTTCCGGCAAGGGATACAACTTAGCCATAGCCCTAGCTACTTTAAGGGATGTAAAGAAAGAGATAGATCCGAAGGTTCTTATAAGTTGTTTATTAGTAAAACAGTAGGCCTGACTTTCGCCCATATGGGTGCCTTGTGATGTGAGATTTTTATGTGATTTTTAATGTTTTAATTATGAAGTGCTATATATTTATTTGATATTAATGTAATTGTTTTAATTATTGTTCCATTGATTGCTTCTTTCTGTAGCCCCTGAAGCAGCCCCCATATGGGCGAATCTCAGGCCAACAGTCTGGCATCTACTGGGCAACTGTTTTACTACTAAACAACTTAGAAGGACCTTCGGATCTATCTCTTTCTTTACATCCCTCACAGCTTTGTTAGACCGCCTTCCTCTCTGCTTTTTGGGCTCCTAGCTACTTTAAGGCCCGCATTAGGAAATTCCCACTCCTGGTTGACCAAATTCTTCACTTTCTTTGGTAAAGGAAAAGTTACGTGGCCCATGTAGTCCATCCAGGACAGGGTTCACTCCTTCACTGTCCGAATCTTCTTGCGTGACCTTGATCCCCAGCTCTTCCAACACCTGCATTTCTTCATTTCCTCCTTACGGAACAATCTCACCACCTCCGCGACACGGATATCCTCAGCATCAGGCATGGTATCCGCCGTTGTGTCCACAGGATCCTTGTCCAGATCAACCCCCAGACCCTCTTGTAGACTACCTGCAGCTTCTGCTTCATCCAATGTGTCATCACCTGAGGGACGTCTCAGAAGACAAAGAATTCCCCCTGAGCTCAACTGTCTAGCCGCCTTAGGCCTTTTAACCGAACACTGGGACTGCTGAGAGGCAGAACGCTTAGATCCTGCTTCCCTTTTTGCAAAACTGGCTTTATGGAGGACAAAATCCACAGAGAAGTCCTCAGTATACCACTGGACTCTTGATCCAGCACTGCATCATCAGTCTCTCCCCCTCTTTCCCTGTCCTCCACAGAGTGCTGATCCACCAGAGAAAGAGGGGGGGGGGGGGGGGAAAGAGTCCCTCAGTTCCCTTGCAAAAACCTGCCTTCTACCACATGGAGGCAACATGGCTGCCGCCTCATCTGATTCCCCCCCCCCCCAAGGGTCTGCATGATACCGGAGAAACGGGTACAGCCACCAACATGGAGGTCCCTTCCCCTCCCAAGGCTGTACTGATGCATGATCGCCTCACACCACAGCCCCGACTCAGCTTCCTGCGCTCAGCGGGTGGTACCATGCTGCTGCGGGTCAGTGGGTAAAACATCCTGTGCACCGCCAAAGGAAGCCCCAGCCAGCGCACTGAATAGCTCAGCTGCTGCCTGGCACCCAGTACAGCAACTGAGTTACTGCACTGGGTGCCTGCTCACCCATGCCTCTGGCCTTCCAGAGCACAATCAGCCCTGCTGTCTAGCTCCTCTCCTTTTATTTTTATTTTTTTTAAGAGACAGCGACAACAAGGTAAGTCAAGAAAAGAATACTTCCCTGCTTCTGGATGCTGTTATTTGATGGCAAGAATATAGACGGAGCAAGGGAATCAGGACCTTTGGCTTTCCCTCCCTCTGAAAGATGAGGGCCTAGCCAGAACAGGGATATCCAATTCCCCCCGCTAGCCCTACTCTACCAGAGGAATGGCCCACAAAGGAACCTAACACCTGGAGGAGCCACACTTCTTAATAAATCTTTTCTCCTTTTTTTTTTTTTTTTTTTAAAGTTCAAAACTCCAGACTGCAGGATTGCACCTTTAGCATCTGCTAGAGACAGAAATACTGAGGGATTGCAGATGGCACTCTTATATAGCAATGCCTGAAGAGTTTTTATTCTCTGTCTCCATCTGCTGGTAAGGATGCAAAACGCACTTGTCTGGACTGATCTGAGGTATAAACAGGAACAGTAGATTTTCCCTAAGTTCATCTTAACAATGGTTTATGGACTTTTCTTTCAAGAACTTGTCCAAAGTATTTTTAAACTTAGCTACACTAACAGCTTTTATCACATTCTCAGACAATGAATTCCAGAAAAAAAATTTCTATTTGTCTTAAATGTATTACCTTGTAGCTTCAGTTTGTGACTACTAGTCTTTGTACTTTTAAGAGAGAGTAAACAACTGATTTGCATTTATCTGTTCCATTCCACTCAGTATTTTACAGACTTCTATCACATCTCTCCTCAACAGACTCTTCAAGTTAAATGGATCAATAACAGAAGCATTATGATATTCCCTATTCCTTTCCTAATAATTCCTAGTATTCTATTTCCTCTCTTGGCTGCTGCTACACATTGAGTAGAGGGTTTCAACATATTATCCACAATGATGCCTAGTCCCTTTTTCCTGGATGGTGATTCCCAATATGGAACCTTGCATTGTGTAGCTATAATTTGAGTTCCTCTTGTCTATGTGCATCACTTTACACTTTTCCACATTAAATGTCTTCTTGTGATTAAAAAACTGAATAATTTTGTATCATCAGCAGGTTTGATAAACTCACTAGTGCCTATCACTAGGTCATTTATAAATGTGTTATAAAGCACTGTTTCCAATACAGATCCTTGGGGCACTCCACTATTCACTTTTCACCATTGAGAAAATTGACCATCTAGCCCTACTCTCTGCTTTCTATCTTTCCACCAGTTCTCAATCCACATTAGATAATTGCCTCCTAGCTCATTACTTTTTGATTTCTTCAAGTCTCATGAGGTATTTTGCCAAACATGTCCTGAAAATTCAGACACTTATCAGCTGGTTCACCTTTATCCACATCTTCAAAAAACGTAGAAGATTGATGCAAGTGAAACTAGCTCCAGACCCAGCTTGAGCATATCTGCTTGCTATCAGCGAGAGCCCTTCTGGTTCATCTGCAGGGTAGTACCAATCCCACCACAGCCCAAAGATTCACACATGGGGACAGACTGCTGAGGCCGTGAGTTTGGCGGGTTCACCCTCATCTTAGGCTATCCATGGTCTGGCCCACCAGATACAGCAACAGATCAGCTAAACCAGATAATGGTTTTACTTCAAGGTTTGGCAGTGTGTATGGATACTCTGTAGCCAGAATGCATGCACCTGCAACTCCAATTCCACCGCTGCCAGCCCCACTCCGAATGACTACGACCTATGCCATACCTGGCTCTGCCACCCAGGTACAATGGGGATACCCTGAACCTGCTAAGGCTTCATTAACCAGTCCCTGATGCACTTTGAGCTGCAAGCAGCAAGCTTCCCGTTAGATTGGTCCAAAGCAACCTTCATCCTTTCCCCGTCAGCCAGTGCCGCCCTAGCCTGGGCATCATCCCTTTGGTAAAGGAACAAACCCCTCACAGGGAACCAGCCAAATTCCTGACAGTTCGCCTAGTCTTCAATGAGCCTGGATGCTCTTCCTCTATGGCCACAGAGCTATTCTGCATGAAGCAAGATAACAGAATGGTTGGAATGTACACAATCTATTTTAGAGCCCTCACATCTGAGCTCCGATGGAATCAGAGCTTAATGGCCATTATTTGGCAAAGCCTTAATGATTGCATCAAAGACAAGCTTGATGCAAGAGATGTGCCACCAGGCCTGGACAACCTCATCATTTTCTGTATCAAAGTAAGTTCCAGGAGCGAGCACGAGAGAAATTCCCTTCGATGGTAAACTAGCTCCTAGGTTCCAGTGACCTCTGCTGTCTCCTGCCAAGGAACTTACAGCACCCACTACATGCAGCTTGGGAGAGCCACACTATCTCAGTTTGTGCCTGTATTGTGCCAGTCAAAAAGTACTATGCTACATGCTGCCCAGAAAAAAAATAAAAAAATAAAAAAAAAAATCAGGAAATGCCCAAGCCTAGGGCTGGTTGGAGATGCAGCCCTAGTTCATCCTCTTTCTTCCTCCTTTCCACAAATGCTGACATCTTACTCTGAGATGTTCACCACCAAGGCCTTCCTGGACTCAAGGAGTAGCATGAAGCTCCAGTGAAGATGCTTTGGTGTAATTCTACAACTTGTCATTGGTTCTGTTAGAGCCTCTTGTGGAAATCTCCTTAGTCTTTTAGGGAGCCACTACCAGGCAATTTGGCAATAACTACTACACCCCCGACCCTGCAGATTGGAGCACTACATCAGAAACAGATTACTTTCCTTGTCTTGCCCAAAGATGTGAACCTTATTCTGGGGTTGCCATGGTTGATCAAACAATTCCCCATTATCAATTGGGAAGCTCGTAAATGTTTGTGATGGGGACCCAACTGCCATCATGGCTGTTTCTGTCCAGTACCATCACCACCGACTGCTGCTCTGAATGCCATCTCAGTACCTCTCCAGGAGTACTGAGATGGCCACCATACTCCCGTGGGCCTATACTGTGTTCAGTAAGCAACAAGCTGAAAAATGAGTGCCTCATAGGTGCTACAACCTCCTGCTGGGCAAGACTCCAGCCAGAGGTCATGTCTATCCTCTGTCCATAAGACACAAGCCACGTCTAGCTAGGAAACTTAGAACACTGCTTCATTCTACAGTATTCATCACCAGCAGGTGCTGAATTTTTCTTTATAAGGAGGGAAAAAAAAGACTGGTCTCTACAACCACACGTAGATTACCACAGTCTCAAAACCACTACTCAAAGGAACAGCTACCCATTGCCCTTAATTTCAGAGTAATTTGATAGACTCCAGGGTGTCAAGACCTTCACTAAGCTCAATCTCTGAGGTGCTTACAACCTCATTCAAATACACGAGGGGGATGAGTAGAAGACTGTATTTATGCCCTAGCAGTCTTCCAGCACATGGTCAACAAAATCTTCCAGGATCTCCTGCAGTTATTTGTACTTGTCTTTCTTGATGACATCTTTATTTTCTACCGCTTGCTACCTCAGCACAATCAGCAAGTGAAAACCATATTACCAAGGCCAGCGATAGCCAAATTCTTAAATTATAAGCAGGAAGAAATACTGCGGCAGTTATCGCTTGACTAGGTACCTGGAATTTGAAGGATACTGTACTGCTCTTCCCTGATTTTTCAGTAGCCGTGTCTACCCGACAGAAGGCTTTTTCCCCAATCTGTTCCAAATTGATAGAACAGCAAATTCAATTTGTTCTCCAGCTTCCTGCAAAACTGAAAGTAACTTACCATAATGCAATGCATTTCGAGTCTTGTCACCGAAGCACAAGCCTTTTTCAATACTAGGCTGGAATATCCTGATAAACAATCTGAGCTTGAATTGGGGACCTAATCAGAGAAGGAAGATGTTAAATTTTGGCTGAAGTACATATTGAAAGCCTGGTATTCGCATCTATTGAGTAGTCTGCTCATTTCCTTTTTTCGTTTCTTCCGCTATTTCACTAATGATAGTTTGCTAACAAACATTACTAATGTTCTGCCATAGGACAACTTGGTGTTGGCCATTTTGCAGGCAACTAGAGAGCTAGAGCTATCTAGATATTTGGACAAGGCTAGAGTTTTCTCTCCCTATAATTTTTTTTCTCTTTTTCATCTATTTAGGGCTTTTTTGGGGAGTGGAACCCTAGTACATGTTATGCATTCCTAAGGCTGTTTGAGCTTGCTTGGATTCTGGTTCTTATGGTTTTGTGGGAAAGGTTTTGGAGGTAAGGGGTGGGATTGGTTTCTGCAAAGCCACATGACAGTGAAGAAGTATTACTACTGGGATTTCACTAAATGTAAAAAATATGTTCTTTCAGTTTGCTAAATTCTTGGAATGTTGGTGGGCTTGGGTCAGTAATCAAATGCTATAAAATCTTACATGTCGTACAAAGGTGCAGAAACATATTGCCATGATACAGGAGATGTACCTCAATGACATAGAACAAACTGCGAAGACCGTGAGTAGGCAAGGTTTTCTCTTCATAAATCAGGTACCAGGAAGGCGGGAGTGACACTTTTAGGGAAAAATGTACCTTTTTTAGAATCTAAAGTAATCACAGATACTGATGGGAGATATTTGGTAGTTGAGGGTAGTTTGGGCAAAATAGTATTATTTTGTGCAACCAGCTCAATTATTGCTATCCTATACTAATACAATTCACAGTCCTACATAGATTATATTTGGGTGTGCAGAGATGTTTTATCTAGGAGGCTAAAACAGGTCCCCTTGTCTCTGAACATGCGCTGGTATGGATAGATTTGGATGGCTGTCTGGATGGAACTAGTGGATCTTGGCAGTTTTCCAAACATTTCTATAAATATTTAGCCTTTTGTGAATACTTGGCTAAACAGTGATTTAACAATACTAGACACCAGCCCATACCTATATTATTTTGGGAGCCTGTCAAGACTGTACTACACAGGGATATTATCTTCTATACTGTGGCAAAGAAAAAGGTGATCTCAGCTATATTAGTTTTGAAGGAGCAACTTTGCCTTGATAAAAAGAGCTATTATTGCTTCCCCAGTGGAGAACACAAAACTAGGTTTGTTGCCACACAAACTGATCTAAATTCTTTACTTCTCCAGAGAGGGCAAAGAAGGGTATAATGTATTATAAATGCAAATTCTACCAATTTGGCAATAAGCTCGGCAGGTCCCTTGCTAATCTGACTAAAGATCTGACGGGTTCAAAATTTGTTTTAGCAGTTAGCTTCATGAATGGATATTCATGAATGGATATTTCCACAGCATTTACAGAGTATTACCAGACCTTGTATACTGCTGCTCCAGGAACTGTGCAAGATATATTTAAAACTACTTGCAATTTGCTAGTCTTCCTAATATAACGGCATACTAATTAGTGCACCTTTATCAACCTCTGCAGTTGCAAGAGATTTAGCGGGAGATCCAAGCAGCTAAATTGTTAAAAGCCCCTGGGCTGGATGGATTCTCTGCTGAATTTTAGAAATTGTTGGTTCAAAACATTTCTTTCCCCCTATTGCAGATGTTTGAACATTTACCTGATCTGGGGCATTTTCCTTTAGCACCTAATAGGGAAGTCATTTCGGCCTCTAACATCCAGACTCACCACTTCACTAGGGAGTTCCATCGTCTTTTTCCCCATAAGCCTAAGCCAAGGGGCTTGGAGAGGGGGTGTACTGAAACACTATACCAATCACGGAACAGCCCCACAGCCCAGCTTCACTCACCCAGATGTTGACTACATTCCCATACACATGTGTGACTGCTTCCTTCTTAAGGGCTCCACGGCAGGAACGTGTTCACAGCACCCACTGACATCATGGACGGCTCAGTATTTACACCACAACCGTCCCACTTACCAGAGCCTCAGCAAGAGGGCTCCTGCCAAGTTATCTGTCTGCTCCTACCTAGTCCCTGTGCCTATTTCCTAGCTTACGCCAGTCCTTGCCCTGCTCCTTGTTTTCTGCTTCTCGCTCCCCTATCTGATCTCTTGTGTTTGACTTCTATCTGGATCTTGACTATGCCTGTATGCTGTCTGTTCTTACCGCTGCCTGGATCCTGACTTGTCCGACAGCCAAGTGCTTTGACTATTACCTGTATCCTGGCCATACCAGAGTGCCGTTTGCCTCTGCTATACTGTCACCACCTGACTATTCCCCGACTGTTCACCCCATTAATAACCGCCACCAAGCAGGTCACCACTCTTAACAATACACATGGGGATTACTAATCTTAACCAATAAGCCTAGATGCTTTTGACGCAACTGTTCTCTGTTTAGACAGTATGGGGGGAAAAGGGGGAATTAGATTCGGAGGACAACCAACACGGGCCTCCCCAACTTATGGTCTGGGGTACTGATACACAGACATAAGGGAAAAAGCACAGGACTGCTTCTACACCCAAGTTCAAAAGCAAAGCATATCAAGCAGCATTGTCTGAATTTTCAAGAAGGCTCCTCACCCAATAAAAATGCTGCTTTGTTCACATATAAGGCTTAGGGGTAATCTGCATGCACTGGCAGTTACTACCCTTAACAGAAACATGGGGGTAACCTGCACAGAGCAGCAGTTGCTACCATACGAAACCTGGTGGGCAGACTAGATGGACCATTTGGTCTTTTTCTGCCATCAGTTCTATGTTACTATGGTCTCCTGCCTAAGTTCTCAGAACTCAAGGGCTCAACCTGTGAGGGAAGAGACTGGTACAGGTAAAGCCTAGTTCTAGTCCAAACTGAGCATGTCTGTCCCCTCTTGGCATGCGCCCTGCTGGCTCAGTAGCAGGGCTGTACCAATCCTGTCACAGCCCATGGACTCACACTCTGCGACACTTGTCCAAAACTTTTTTAAACCCAGCTACACTAGCAGTTTTTACATCCTTCAGCAATGAAATCCAGATTTTAATTATCCGTTGAATAAAAAAGTATTTCCTTCTATTTGTCTTAAATGCATAACCCGGTAACATTGCATGTTCCCCTTGTCTTTGTACCAATTTGTGTTAGCAGAATTGCTTATCTGTAATAGGTGTTCTCAGCGGACAACAGAATGTTAGTCCTCACATATGGGTGACATCATCAGATGGAACCTGGCATAGAAATTTGAAAGTTCTAGAATCTTTGAGATCAAGCATGCCCTAGTGAGCATGTGTAGCTGTAGGCAGAGTCCCTCTATCCCTAATATAGCTAATACATGGAGAAACCAGCCCCCAGGGGAGGTGGGTGGGTTTTGTAAAGACTAACATCTTGCTGTCCTCCGAGAACACCTGTTACAGGTAAGCAACTCTCTCTCCTAGGCAAGTAGGATGGTAGTCATCACACATGGGCGAATACCAAGCTAAAGGCTTTCCGAGTAGGACAAAGCGGGAAACCGCACCATGCTGAAAGCAGTGCCCCTCTCCCTTTTGCCAGTGAGGCAGCCGACCCACAAGGGGTCTAGGCAGGAAAAAGATTTGGATTCTACAAAGAGAAAAGACTAATACACATAACCCCAATGCGTAGCAGGGAGTCTGAGGTAGGGGAGTGATGAGAGTGCCAAACAAGAATCATACTCTGCATCACAGAAAACATTACTAGCAGGGTTTCGGATCAGTAAACCACGACGACTGTATGTCTAGAACTCTGGATACAGGAAAAATTCCAGAGATGTAACCAAGAGAAGGACCCATGGATGAAGATCGCACAGTTTACTTCGGTGTTACAAGACAACTGAAAGACCAACTGGGGCTCAAAAACTCCCCAGAAAGAAATTGCAGTCCACTGACATCCAAAGGACAGAATGTCTCTGCAGAAGTGTGCTCATCTTTGGCCAATAGGCATGATGAGCAGAAAAACCCAAGTAATGCTTGGAAGAATAATCAGCAACAATAGCAGGGTCTGTGACAAACTCTACATGCCAAGCACCAGACATAGCTGACCAGCAAGACAGCAACAAGAGTTTCACAGGATTAAAGACAATCCCTGAATGAGATCGCTAGCCCAAACTCACGAACAGGGAGATACGTTAGGACTGAAGCTCACCTACACTGCACCCTGTCAAGGGCAGGGCTATCCATCCTGTGCACAGGATAGTCCAAGTGAGCAGGAAGGCACTTTGGGCAACCTAGTGAAGTGAGAAAAGCGAAAGGCAGTATTGGCGAAAACATAGGGAAAAAGTGGTGTATCTTTTCCTGCAGATATACACTGAGATATACCACAGATACCTTAGTTTTTCTCCCCCTCCCCCCGAAATTCCAAATGGAAGTCAGACAGAGCAAAGAACAGAAGGAGGCAGGCTGCTGACTGCCGGGGTAAACATAAGACACTAGATTGTATATCAACCTCAAGCAAATAATTCACTGCTGATTCCAGTAGAGAGTTACCCACAGAGATAGAGCCCTCAGCCTGCTTGGAACAGATGAAACAGAGTGAATTCCACTGGGAAGAAATGAGAAATTACTATTTACAAATAATTTCCTTTTCCTTAATCCAGACAGATGGAGTGTTTCTGGATTTCCTAGCACCCAGACAGATGGATTCAGGATGAGTGGGTTAAGCATCTCTACCAGCAGATGGAGACAGAGTAAACAGAAGTCACAGTATATATACTCCTGCAGTAACATCAGCCTGCCACTATTTTCTTCAAAAGCCAACTGTGGACAGACTAGCAAAAAACCTGATTAAAAAAACAGATAATTTCAGTACTCAACCAACAGGAAACACTGAATTCAGGCAAAGAATGTATAAACATCAATCTAGGGAGTGGATTAACCCTTTCCAGTAACCCTTGGAATACGTGGCCAATCAGGAGGATCATAACACAATCATTCAACAGCCAAGGGCAGGAAGCCAAATCCATCTGTCTGGATTAAGGAAAAGGAAATTATCAGGTAAGTAGTAATTTTTCATTTCCTAGCACCCAGACAGATGGATTCAGTTCCAGTGGGATGTACCCAAGCTACTCCCGAATAGGGTGGAAGGCTGCCCAGGATCCAGTCAAAACCGCACATGCAAAGGCTGCATCCTCCTGGGCCTGCACATCCAGACGATAATACCTGGAAAAGGTGTGTAAGGACCACCATGTCACAGCTAGGCAAATGTTGACAGGAAACAACAATCTAATCTCCACTAATGACACTACCTGAGCCCTAGAGGAATGAGCCCTAACCTAAGTAACCAACGGCTTTTTGCAGTCACACACGCAGCAGTGATACCTCCTTAATCCAGTGAGCTATCATAGTATGTGAAGCTGGCTAGCCCTGTTTACCTCCACCATGAAGGACAGACAGACAAGCCATCTTTCGGAAAGGTTTAGAAACTTCCAGAAACCTCACAACATCTCTTGACATCAAAGGGACGCAACATGATAATAGAGTGAAAATCTGAAACCAATTTTGGCAAAAAAGGAATAGTATACAGCTGTACTGTCCCTGGAGTCACCCGAAGGAACGGCTCCCGGCAAGACAAGGTCTGCAGCTTGGAAATTCAACACGCAGAATATACTGCCACCAGAAACACCGTTTTCAAGATCAGTAACCACAATGAAAGGTTACGCATCAGTCAAAACATAGGGCCTGCCAAGAAACCCAAATCCAGATTAAGACTCAACAAGGGTACAGGTAGCTGCAAGGGGGAACAAAGATGTTTCACTCCTTTCAAGAAACGGGCCACATCAGGATGAGCCGATAAGGATTCAGCATTCACCTGACCCCTGAACCAGGCAAGACTCACTGCCTGTACCTCAAGGAATTAAGGGCCAACCCTTTATTCAAACCATGCTGCAAAAATTCCAAAATAAGCAGGATCTTGACTGAATGAGAAAGCATTCCTTTATCTTCACACAAGCCTCAAATACTCAAACCCGCACATAGGCTAAGGAAATGGAGAACTTTCTTGCTCATAGTCAGGTGGCAAACACTTCAGTAGAATATCCACACTTCAGCACGTGAGCCCTCAAGAACCATACTCTAAGACAAAGTCGGATCTTCGTGAAGACAGGTCCCTACCACAACAGATTCCTGTGCGCCAGAAATTGGAGGGAAGAGTCCACCAGGAGCCTACGCAGATCTGCATACCATGGTTTCCTGGGCCAATCTGGTGCCACCAAAAACGGCATTAATCTCTGTGACCCTCAACCCGCCAAACTATTCTGCCCATCATAGGCCACGGGGGAGGGGGGGGGGGGGAATACAGCATCAATACCCAAGGACTTCAGATCTCTCCTGCAACTGAATAGAGGATCCTTCGCATTGCTAGAAGTCGCCAGCAGCTCTAGAAATGCCCAGCAATCAACTATCAGCTGAAATGCCTCGTCCCACAATATCCATTCTCCTGGGTCTAGACTCTCCCTGCTGAGAAAGTCTGCTCTTACATTGTCTTTTCCTGCAATGTGCAAAGCCAAGATCTCCTGAAGACAAACCAACTTATGGAATGGGTGGAAGTACATCTGCGATACTTGCTGGCTCTTGCTTCCTCCCTGCTGATGGATGTATGCCACTGTCGTTGCATTGTCCGACATAACCCAGTCCGCTCGACCCTGCCGCCTGCCACTGAACTGCTAGCATGCCAAACATACTGCCCGGGCATCCAACAATTGTTCCAGAAAGACTCTTCCATATTCCAGCACCCTTGCACTATTAGTTCCTGACAGTGAGCTCCCCAACCCTGGATGCTCGCATCCGTCATGAGTACTAGGCAGTCCAGCAATTTCAGGGAAACTCCCTTTTTAAGATGATCCGCTTGTAACCACCACTGGAGATGAGAACAGACTTCCATCGGCAGGTGGAGCCGAATTGAATAGTCTTGACTGCGGGCTCCACTGAGTTAGCAGCGAGTGCTGAAGAGGACGCATAAGCGCTCTCACCCACAGCACCACTTCCAGGGTTGCCACCATCAGAGTATCTGCAGACAAGCCCACAGTCTGATGTATCATGTTCATCAAGAGATGCACCTGCACCATCAACTTCTGAATACGAGCTTCCAGCAGGAAAACCTTGCCCTGCTTCATGATGAACTGAACACCCAGATACTCCAACGACTGAGATGGCTGAAGACTGCTGTTGGCTAGGTTCACCACCCAACAAGCTCCTGCAACAGGGAGATCATCTTGTGGGTCACCAAGCGGCTCTCTTCCAAAGACTTGACCCGAATTAGCCAGTTGTCCAACTACAGGTGTACCAGGATCCCATCCTCAACTCTGCCGCCACACCACCATAACCTTGGAAATAGTTCTGGGAGTGGTGGCCAGACCAAAAGGCAGTGCCCGAAACTGATAATGGCACCCAAACATCACAAAATGCAGAAGACGCAGATGCTCCAATCGGATGGGAATATGGAGGTATGCCTCAGACAGAATCAGGGAGGTCAGAAATTCCCCCGAATGCACTGCCATTAATCACCAAGCTCAATGTTTCCATGCAAAAATGAGACACCAGCAAATGACGGTTGATCCCTTTGAGATCCAAGATGGAATGAAAGGAGCCCTCCTTCTTGGACACTACAAAATAAATGGAATAATGGCCCATATTTTCTTGAAAGGTCCAACAGCAAGAAGCAGAAGATCTCATCTCATAATGCAGACAGCAAAACAGAATGAGATCAGTTGTAATAATGAAGGGAAAAAAACTGAGATACAAATTCCAAGTTTGAGAACTCTTGCCCGACTCAGTAGAGTTTTGACTGTTGGTTGCCTGGTGACTTTCCTCTGGGGATTTCGCTCTGATCAGCCAATCGTCTAGATATGGGTGTACGCGGATTCCTTCCTTCCTCAATGTTGTTGCCACCACCACTATGATCTTGGTGAACGTCCGGGGTGCAGTGGCTAACCCGGGCACTACCTTTCGGAACTGGTAGTGACGGTCCAGGATCGAGAAGCTTAGAAAACGCTGATGCTCTTGATGGATCGGAATGTGTAGGTAGGCCTCTGACACATCCAGGGAGGTAAGGAACTCTCCTGGTTGTATCGCCCTTATTACCGAGCATAGGGTTTCCATGCGGAAGCGGGGAATCTTCAGGTAACGGTTGACCACCTTGAGGTCCAGGATAGGTCTGAACGTTCCTTCCTTCTTGGGAACGATAAAATTGATGGAATAATGGCCAGTATTTATTTGTTGTGGAGGCACCGGTGTTATAGCCTCTAAAGCTTGTAACCTGGTTAGTGTAGCTTCCACTGCCATTCTCTTGGAAGGGTCGTGGCAGGGAGATTCCACAAACTTGTCCGGAGAGAGTTGGTGGAAATCCAGGTAATATCCTTCTCGAATGATGGAGAGGACCCACTTGTCCAAAGTTATCTTGACCCATCTTTGGTAGAACAGGGCCAGTCTTCCCCCTATGGCTTCTTCCTTTGGATGGGTCAGCTGATCTTCATTGTGGGGTGCAGCTGGGGCCTGGGCCCAAGCTGGCTCCCCTTTTATTGTGCTTGTTCCGAAAGGACTGGCTCCGGCCTGCGGGGCGGGCCGCTTGATATGAGCTTCTATATGGGTTGAAGACAAATGCATCCACTTTCAGAAAACGCAGACGCTCTCTCACCATTGGATCCAGTGACTACAGGCTTTCTAAGATCGAACCACTTTTGAAATTTGCCTCCGGGGCATCCCACGCAAGATCAATCAATTCTTAAATGGCCTCCATAATAGGAAAAAAAAAAAAAGAAGAACAAAAAAAAAAACCCAAGAGGCTTTACGCAAAGAAACCAAAACGGGGGACTTCCAGTTATGGCTGCGAGCTGAACAGAGGCTGGGAGTGTGAGCTGCGGGGATTCCCCTCCCATATAATGCTGATTTAAAGCTTTCAACAGCATCGCAACCGCACCTATTTTATGCGGACTGTACCCTTGCAGGGCTGGCTTTCACCTGCTTTATTTCCCATTGTGTAGCAGACAGCTATGAGCAGCAAGAACACTTGCAGTGCGAGAGACAAACATGCAGGCGATTCTAAGATGGCTGCCATGGCAGAGAGCTCCAAAACATTGGTGGCAATTTCGGAGGAGGTGTTACTACAAATACCAATATTGTCTCAGCAGCTCTGGATGAGAGGTTGATTAAAACTCAAGCCCCTATGGATGATATAAAAAGGCAGTCTGGAAGGGCAGTCTAAGCGAATGGACATAGCAGAGCAACGTATTTCTGATCAGGACGTCAGGTTGGTGGATGTCGAGCACCACATAGACTTGAACACACAAAATTTGGCCCTGATTGAAAACCGTAATCGGCGGAACAACTTTAAAATTATTGGTCTCCCAGAGAAGCTTTGAGAAGAGGAACTTTACGACTTCCTGGACAAATGACTTCCGGAGCAAGTGGGTCTGGAGATTTGAGGGAGATCGCCTCCAATGCGAGGGGATCCATTGTATAGGTCCACCACGTGCCTCGGAAAAAAAACCCTCAGTTATGGCACGCATCTTTAATTTGTCTCACAAGGTCAGACTTCGCCGCACTGCCCGACAACATCCTACCTTGGAATTTATGGACCACAAAATCCTACTTTTCAACGACTTTTCTGCCCGCGCTGCTGCACAGAGGAAGGAGATGTCACCGGCCTGTTCAGAGCTGTACTGGCAGGGGATCTGTTCCACCTTACTGTTTCCTGCTAAATTGCATGCCCATTATGACAATAAGGTTTTGTTCTTTAATACCAAGGAAGAAGTGGAGGCATTTATGAACACGCTTCCTCCCAGATCACTGGATTGAATGGAGGCTTTAGTAGCACATGATGGTGTTGTGGTCATAATTAATCTTTTCCTGTATGGAACTTATGTTTTTGCATTCTGAGATTTTGTCTTTTCTCTTTACATTCCTGCGATAGTAATCAGCCCAGATGGAGTAGAAACACTGGTGTTTGACACTTTTTCCTTGTTGCTAAGCATATTATGACTATGGCCCCCCACCCCCCTGAGGCTTGTTGCTTTGGTCTTCTCTGCCAGAACAATTCATTGTTGCTATTCATGTTCTGTCTTATGTGGCTAACATGTTTGCTTGTTTGCATCCCTTTTACTGGGATTAATAACAACTGCCCAGTTTCTTTGGACAGGTTAACCTGTTGTTCCTGCACTTTTATTCTTTTAAGTTCCTTATAGCGGTGGCATTGCTTAATTTACCTTTTACTGAGCTAAACATCATTGAAACTTTTCTCTCGGTTTAAGGGAGGGGGGGGGGGTTCCATGAGACATCCTTTGGCAGCAGGCAAACCTATTGCAGGGGACATGGAGTCTCTTGGGGCATTTGGAGTGGTAACAATAGTTTACTATTTTCTGTGTAAATGGATGGTATGTTTGAGTATGCATGTGTAGGGCTGGGGGCAGGGGAAGGGCTAGGGGTAATATGAAGAGTGGGTTTCTTTATCCTTATGTTTTAGGGATTAGTCACTGGAGTGTTATGATGGTATGGCTGACCTGGAGGCTTAGGCTGTTAGGCCTGGAGGTCCTATTATGTTTTCTTACTGGCTCCAAATGGGTCGCACCTAGCTTATCTTTTCTCATGTTATGCTATAGCTAAGGTTAAAGTTACTTCGTTGAACGTAGAGGGGATTCATTCTCCAATCAAGCGTAAAAAAGTACTGTCTGGGGTCCGAGGTGGAGGAGAGGAGGTTCACAGTAGCCTACCTGGAATCAATAAACTTGGTGAGACTTAATTAAAAGAACCAGTTGAAGTCCCAAGCTGTGTGTCGATGTCATCTTACAGGGACCGCAGGACCTTTAAATCCCATGGCAGTGCGGCGCACCACCGCTGCGCCGCCAAAGGGGTGCGCGGCTTAGACCGGCTTCGACTGCCTTCGATTGAATTCGACGCAATAGCTGAATTTGCCTTATTGATTTATATGGGTCGTAAAAGAAAGACAAAGGTTGTTCTCTCATCTTCAGCCGCCTATAGGATCGGCCTGATTGACGCCCATGTCAACAGGCTTGATATGCCACGAGAGGACTGCGCTTGAGACATATTGGATGTCTCCCTGAATCCAGGCAATGGTCCAACACCTCCTCAACCTCTAGGTGTAACAGAGAAGGGAAGCTCCATTGGAAGTGATCTAGCAAATGTAAGTGATTGAGAATTAAATTCTCCATCTGTGGATTTTGCTGTAACATCAAGAAGCAGATAAATGGAATCCCCATTGTAAGTACTGGAAGTTCTCAGGTGAATACTGTAGATTCATCCAATGTTACACTTGGAGACTTATGGAGAATGCTGGTTAAACTTGACTCAAATGTATCACAGGTGAATTCTTCTCTTTCTTATTTAGTGAATGTCAACAGATTATCTATTCAAGATCAGGGAAAAAGATTTACTGAGATGGAATCCTCTAAAAATTTTATCTACAAAAGTACAGAATGTTCAGAATGCTGAGAGTATGCATATAACTGATAGTCTGATACTACATACAGAATTAGAAAATATTGAAAATTTGATAAGAATTAAGAATTTGCGTTTCGCTAATTTCCCAATAACAAGATTATCTCCGAACGAGATGTTTGTGAAAGCATGTTTGCTTACCGTAAACAGTGTTTCCGTACATAGCAGAATGAATCTGCCATGCTGTCATGGGAACTGTCAATCAGGCCCAGGAGGCGGAGCTTCACCAAGCAGAGGCCAGAGTTTTGCTCTCTGCGGCTGCGTGTGTGTTCCCGCGCAGGAAAGAAACAGATTCTCCTCAGTCTGTGATTAAGCTTTAATGGAGTCGAAGAGACAGCGACTGCCAGGGAGGAGGGAGGGTCAGCATGGCTAATTCATCCTGCTATCTACGGAAACACCGTTTACGGTAAGCAAACTTGCTTTTTCCCATTGATAACAGGGCTGAATTAGCCATGCTGTCATGGGAGTCCCAAGCTCCCGATCATATTGTTTGTGATGTGTATAGGCGCACGTGATCCATATTAGTGTGGCAGTCACCATGGACAGGAGGATAGAGATTGCAGGATTGCTTGCCCTACCTTCGAATCAGTGGCTGCTTGTTGATCAAGGCAGTAGTGGGATGTGAAGGTGTGGAGCGATGACCATGTAGCTGCCTTACAAATGTCTATAGATTGTACATTTTTGAGGTGTGCCAAGGAGGCCGCTACTGCCCTGACTTGGTGAGCTTTGGGAACAGAATCTAGATGTAATTTTTGTTTCTCGTAGCAGAATTTGATGCACTGTGCTATCCAGCTGGAGATGGTGCGTTTAGCCACTGGTAGTCCAGGTGCTTTCGGGTCGAAAGAGACAAATAGTTGAGAAACACGGGAGTCAGAGTGTGTTCTTTCTTTGTAGTATGCTAACGCTCTTTTGCAGTCCAATGTATGCAGTAGTTTTTCCCTATCATTAGAGTGAGGTTTAGGGAAAAAGATGGGTAGTTCTATGACTTGATTTAGCTGGAATTGAGAAACCACCTTTGGGAGGAAGGATGGGTAAGTCCTGAGAACTAGTGATAGAACTGTAAATATGGAGCATAGTGGAGGCTTGCAATTCACTGACTCGGCGTGCTGATGTTACCGCTACCAGGAATACTACCTTCCATGAAAGGTATTTCATGTGTGCAGAGTCCATAGGTTCAAACGGGGAAAGCATGAGCTGCTCAAGAACTATGTTGAGATTCCATGGAACTGGAGGCTTAGAGATCTGAGGACAAAGGTGAGTTAGCCCTTTAATGAAACAAGAGAGCAAGGGGTGATTGGAGATAGGAATAGTTAACTGGTCTATGATATGCCCCTATGGCACTAAGATAAACCCTAATGGATGATGTTGCTAGACCAGCTGTGTATAATGTATGAAGGTAGTCCAATGAGCAGCTCAGGTGAGCAGTCCAATGGTGTTATGCCCTTGGACGTGCACCAGGTAGAGTAGCGCTTCCATTTATAGCTATAATTCTTCCTAGTTGAGAGTTTCCTGGATTCTAACAAGATGAACTGAGTTGAAGTAGAAACTCCTTGTTCTGTTATAAGGAGCCGTACAATCTCCATGCTGTCAAATGGAGAGATGAGTGTAGCGGGTGCAGGAGCGAACCCTGTTCTTGGAACAGTAGATCTGGGCGATTCGGTAGTCGAATTAGGTCTTTGATGGACAGTCTTAGAAGGAAACTGTACCACGGTTGTCTGGGCCAGGCTGGGGCTACGAATATCAGTTGAGCTCTATCTGCTATGCACTTTTGAATTGTCCTGGTAATGAGTGGTATGGGAGGAAAGGCATACAGGAGGGCCTGTTGTCCACGGGATGAGAAAGGCATCTTGAGCGATTCCGAGCGGGCTGGGTCTTATTGAGCAGAAGTTGGAAACTTGAGCGTTGATTTCCGTTGCAAAGAGATCTATCGAGGGTGTCCCCCATTGTATGAAGATGTTGTGGGCTACTTCTGAATTGAGTGCCCATTTGTGAGGATGAAAGATGCGACTTAGCCTGTCCGCTCTTGTATTTGCTACTCCTGGTAGGTAAGTTGCTTGCAAATGTATGCAATGTCGGTGAGCGTGGTCGAAGATTATCAGGGTCTCCTTGCATACGGACCATGAACCGGACCCTCCTTGTTTGTTGATGTAAAACATCGCCACTTGATTGTCAGTGTAGATCATGACCCTGCGTCCCTTCAGGTGATCTTGAAACACTTGGAGTGCATTTCGAATCGCTCTGAGTTCCAATAAATTTATTTGCAAGGTCTGCTCGGACATTGTCCATAAACCTTGTGTTTCGTAAATCTCGAGATGTGCTCCCCATCCCTTACACGACGCATCATGGTTAATATTGCGTTGTGAGGAGGGGGGCTGAATAATGCTCCCTTGGAAAGGGTGGAAACGAGGAGCCACCATGCTATGTCCTTTCTCATCTTGGATGTTAACGATAGTTTGTGTCAATGGTTGTGTTGTTTCCACTGACGTTTTAAGCCCCACTGCAGGGGTACCGTGAAAATAGCTACTGCCATGTGACCTAGTACAATTAAAACTTGTCTCGCCGAAGGTCTCCGAGTTTGGTTCAGCGAATGAAGGAGTTGGCACATTTGTAGTACTCTGTCTTTCGGTAGGTATGCCCGGTTCCGAGTGGTGTCCAGACACGCACCGATGAATTGTAGCTTTTGTGTTGGCTGTAGATGTGATTTCTGAAAATTGATCACCAGCCCCAATTTCTGTAAGGCATCTATTCTTGTGTGTTCACCTGACGGTATCATAGATCGCCTACCCCTTTGTTTCCTTGGACCAATTTCTGTAAGCACTCTATCACCCGTCGGAGGTGGTCGATCAAGATGTCCGGAGTCGAGGCTATTATCAACTAATCGTCCAGATATGGAAAGATTGTCATACCCTGTTGTCTGAGATAAGCCACCACCACTACCATGCATTTGGTGAAAACCCTGGGTGCAGCCGATAGTCCAAAGGGGAGAACCTTGTACTGGTAGTGTTGATGCCTGTAGCGAAAGCATCAGTAACACCAAGAGGATGGATGGATTGGAATGTGTGTGTAAGCATCCTTCAGATCGATGGAACACATCTAATCGTTGGGTTGAATCAGAGGTAGAATCGATTTCAAAGATACCATTTTGAATTTTTCTTTGATCATGAACTTGTTCAACTCTCGAAGATCCAATATGGGATGAAGGCCTTCCGACTTCTTGGGAAGAGGAAATATGGGGAATAAAACCCTAAGTTTTGGGCTTTCGGTGAAATCAGTTGTATGGCTTGTTGTTTGTGAAGTAAAGCAATCTCCTCCCCTAGTTGTGTTTGGGACCTTTGAGGTCTTTGAATTGAAAGGTGGGGTAATGTGGATTTTGTGGTAAATTGGAGTTGGTAACAGTGTCGTACAATCTCCCAGGCTGCTAGGCGAGAATGGATTCTGCCGGGTGGTGGCTGAGGTATTAAAAAGAAGATGATTTTACCGGGGCTGCCGGTTGTTGGTTTGGCTGCCTCTGGTTTCGTGGCTTACCTCTCCATTGATTTGGGGTCTGTTGTTGCATTTGTGAACGCTGGTAAGATGGGTAAGATGGTGTATGGTATGACTGGTAAGACCTGTAGGGTCTGCGGGCATACGATTGTCGACGATTAGAGCTGTGGTAACGGCGTGTAGATGAGTATTGTGACTGTGCTGTCAGATTGAACCGCTAGAGCTTCTTCTTTTAAATTTGCCTACTGTTTCCTGAAAGTGCTCTCCAAATAAATTGTCTCCTGTACACGGGAGATTAGCTAGTTTTTCATGAAGATCTTCCCTTATGGCACTGGAACGCAGCCATGCCATTCTGCGGACTACAATGGCTCTAGCAGACGCCCTGGAAGATGTCGCAAATCCTTCATATATCGCCCTCAAAAGGTGTCTAGAACACTCTTCCATATCATGGAGAGGTGGTGGTACCACCTGGTTTCCAGTCGATGTAAGCATACTTTTCGTTGCTTGTATGCACTCATATAGATATTGTACCATATAGAACTGATGGTGCATGGGAGAGTGGAGAGATAGAGAGGAGATTTCAACATTACCTGTTTCCTTCTGGCTGCTTTCGTGGGTTAGGACGCTGACCCGGCCCTCGGAATGACTGTTCCTGCAGGGTGAGGACGCTGCCCAGGCCCCGGAGGCGGAGAAATGCGCCGTCTACGTCATCAGGGAGGGACCGGAAGGCTTTCAAAAGCCGGCCCCTCCTGCGGCGCATAAGAGCTGCCGGCGCGTCGCCTAAGCCGCGCGTGCCAAAGGGGTGCGCGGCTTTGTTGGAAAAGTGTTGGAGTGAAGATAAAAAGGATCTTGCAACTGGACTCTCACTACTCGCAAGTAAGACTATATAATTTAAACTTGTATTATTCCCTTCCTTCTCTCTTTATATCCCTCCCTCATGGTGGAATCAGCGTTTTTCAGTTAATGGACAGGGATAATACTTTTCTTTAGTTCTTGGACATTATTTCCTTGTGGTATATTGAAATGCCACACACAAAGCAGAAGGGGAAACTGAGGGAGGTTACAACTACATCCTCCCCAGTAACCTCTTCCCAGATCAAAACTGAAAAGTATTTTAACCCAGCCCCAGATATAACTCCCGATGAAAGAGGTGCTGTGATCCCTCCTATTGAGCAGAAGGAGGGATCACCTGCCTCATTAATATCTTTAAGCCCAGGAACGCCGGTTACGCCTTCACCTCCCCTAGCCGGAATATCAGCATTGGAATCCTTTGACTCCAATGCCTCTTTAGCAGGGGAAATAGATGAAGGAGAAGGTGGCAGTATACACAAGAGAGTGATAAAAGCTGCAATCTCGGGGTCAGAGTCTACTATACCTCACAAATTAGAAAAACCAGCTAAAACAACATTGGATAGCGTCTGGACTGCTATAATGGTTTTGGAAAAGTCTATTACCACTCTTACAAATGTGGTCACAGATGTTAATAAAAGAATGCTGAATATAGAGCAACAGAATGACTCACAGAAGATACAAATAAGGGACTTGGATCAGAGGATTTCAAAAATAGAGAAAATACAGACTGGGTTAATACAAGGAGAATTGAAAAATCATATTAAAATGGAGAGAATAGAGAATGATTTGAGATACCTGAACCTGAGGGTAATTAATTTCCCCCAGGTGATAGGAATCTCTGTTCAAGAACAATTTAAGCAATATCTCGGAACAGTATTAAAAATATCAAAAGAATCCCTCCCACCGCTTGCAAAAATATATTTTCTACCTGAAAGAGGAGGGAAAGATAAAGATAAAGAGCAAGTGGAACAGCAAAATCAACAACATGGAATACTGAACGTTACAGAACTATTGGAGTCATCAACTGAGGAAATTGTTCACAAGAGAGGAATAGTTCTTGTTAGATTTCTTTTTCCATCAGATAGAGACATGGTGCTTAAATTGTTTCTGAGAAATAGATTGGTGAAATATTATAATCAACAAGTATGGATCTTTCCAGATGTAACAAAATTAACACAAAGTAGAAGAAAGGAATTTCTGGCTTTAAAACAACTTGCAGATAAGGTGGGGGCCCATATGGTGGTTCGGTATCCCAGTAAATGCATGATAAAATTAAATGATGTAAATTATGTCTATTATGAACCCTCAGATCTGAAAAGGTTCCTAGAAGCAAAGAATTTGTTGGGGGTAGCGACTCATGATTAAAGGTAACCGCAGTTAGAAATGATATGGGGTTATTAGTACCATTACTTATATAGATTTAAATTTGCTTTTGTTTTTTGCTCAATGTAAGGCTGAATCCCCCAATTTCATTGTACACTGAGTGCTTTCAGGAATAATGTTTAAGTTCAATTCCTATATTTCTTTTTATAATTGATGTGTTGTAGACACTCAACTTTGTAAATGACAGTGTTATGTCATGATTTTTGAAAACTTAATAAAACTTAAATTAAAAAAAAAAAAGAACTAATGGTGCATAATGCGGGCATTAACATCGCATTCTGGTACATCTTTCTTCCAAACTTATCTAAACATAGGTTGTCCTTGCCTGGAGGATAGGAGGTATGTGTCTTTGTTTTCTTAAATCTTTGCATCGCAGATTCGACCACAATTGATGCATGTGGTAATTGGGGTATAGTGTAGTATGATGTTTACCGCATTTGGAATTTTAAATCAGTCTTTCTTGAAACCGCTGAGAGTATGGCGTTTCCCAGGATTTCTATAAGACGCTACGTAAGACTTCTTGCAGTGGAAGAGACGTGGGTTCCCCTGGAGCATCAAAAATCTTCAGGAGACCCATAGTTTCCGTTCTAGGATCCGTATCCTTTTGGACCTCTAGGTGTAATATCGTACTCAGTTTTTCCAAAACGTTTGGGTAAGTGAGGTCCTCTGGAGGGGAATACAGTTCCTGTGGCTGTTCTGGTGGGTCGGATGGGTACCCGGTAGATGAGGATGGTGATGTTTGTGGAGAAACTGAGTCAATTGGCGTTTCTGGGTTTTGAACTGGCGAAGTTGGGCGACATCTTACAGGAGATGACGGAGGCTCCACCGATGGTTCCCTGGAAGTGTGTATACTCTGTTCCAGGAACTTACAGAGGCGTCGATAGGCATCTTAAAGGATGATTCAAGGGTTTCAAAAAATCCTGCTAATGATTGAGATAGCTGAAAAAAAAAATGCTTCTTTTGTTTGCGGAGGCATTGCTGAACGACCGGTTTGTTTAGATACATCACTTGTATTAGGCTCCACAGGATATGGTTGAGGTAGATTATGTGGGATATCTTTCTTCTTCCCGGATATCTTACTTGGTCTATTGTCTTCTGTAGTCCTAATGGAATTATGTGAGGACATAGAGGCATTGGAGGAAGGAACTTGTATTACGTCCTTGTTTGATCTGTGTAAAGGCTTCGAACCTTGTGTATGAGAAGAAATAGAAGTAGAAGGGCTTACGTCTCAACCCTTAGTTTTTTGTGTAGCCTTTTTGTGTTTTGAGTGATGTGAATTCTTATGATGATGGCATGATGAGGTTTCTGTACGGGTTCTTTTTTCTGTCGATGACAGTCTCCTATGTTTTGGTCTGTATCCTTTAGAAGTGGATTTTAAGGACCATGAACTAAGAGAGTGGTTTGGTGTTGAATCTTTAGAGGTTGAATGGGATACCCCTGGAGACTCATGCCGTCTTTTTAAAGTATGTTGTACTTGATGGGATGACTGTTGTGTCTTATTTATTGTTTTTTGCGCTGTGTGCACCGATTTTTGCACCGTTGATGCCGGTTTTTGCGTCGCATACGCCATATCTTTTGGCACCGTATTTTACTGCGCCATCAGCGACATACTCTGTTCCTCTGGCGCCGTGCGTCACTTGCTTTGTGTTGTGTTTCAGCGCCGTATGCGTCGACGCTGACGCTACCTTCGGCGCCGCCTGCGCCACTCCCGGCGCCTTATGCGTCCTAGAGTATTCCGACCCACGGTGCTTCGAGGACGGAGCAATCTTCGATAGCGAGGTCGAATCCTTGGCCCGGTCCCTCGGATAAGGTCCCTGATCCAACAGTCTAGGGCTTCGTGAAACTTCCTTACCTCCAGGCCTGGAGGGTCTAGGATCCCACGACGCTGCTCTCTTTAGTGGTGGGGCCGGATTTTTAGAAGGCCCTGGTGAAGAGTGAGCCTCGGAAGGCTCCGAAATATTCAGGAGCTCTCATCTTGTAGCCCGCTGTCTTTGGGCCCTCGGTGACATTTGGGCACAAAATTCACAGTCGTTTTGACTGAGATTTGGCCCAAGGCACCGGTAACATCTGTCATGGCCATCTGTCACCGACATTACTTTCCCGCATCTGCAGGGTTTGAATCCTGATTTTCTAGACATTTTGCAATGTTGAGGAGAAACGAGCTCCGCGTGCGATCCCACGAATGGAAAGAACAGACTGAGGAGAATCTGCTACTTTCTTGCGCAGGAACACACGCGCAGCCGCAGATAGCAAAACTCTGGCCTCTGCTTGGTGAAGCTCCGCCTCCCAGGCCTGAATGACAGTTTCCATGACAGCATGGCTAATTCAGCCCTATCAATGGGAAAAGTTTTTACGGGAAAAGTTTTTACGGGAAAATTTAGCATATGAAGAAAATGAGATCCCATCCATACCTAAAATCTTTTATTTTTCTACCCAGCCAAATCAGGTAGGGTAGAGGAGAATAACCCAGGTATGTCAACATTTCTTGAAGAATCTATTGATATTATACATAAAAGAGCAACATTGTTTGCTTCTTTTTCCTTGGAAAAAGAGAAAGAACTCGTGTTTGAAAAATTCTTTAAAAATAAAGGATTTACCTTTGTGGCCAGAAAATATTTGTTTTCCCTGATATCTCTAAGCCTACTCAAGCTCGTAGAAGACTATTTTTCCAAAGCTAAGAAATAAGCTCTAGGGGGCGCTATTGAGCAGCACTGAAAGATGGCCGCATAAAGGCTGCACTCCCTCCCAAAGCTCTTAAGCTGCCTATAACTGGACACTATCTGGGCTGGTTTTGGCGGTACGCTACACGGGACCCATGGCAGATGGGGCCAGGTTGGCTGCGAGAAAGAAAACCGCCGACCTCAAGCGCTTCTCCTTCAGTAAAATAGCCGACGACCTTCCCCCGGACGAGGGCAGCGATCAAGGCCTACAGCAGCGGGATGAATTAGGGGAGACTGCCGTGATGGAAACCGGCTATGACACCGGGGACGAACGAGCAGCGGGAGGTCTGCACCCGGACATCCCCCCCTGATCCAAAATCAGATCCTGGTTCTGTGAGATACGATCTGACCTAAAAAATTATAAGGCGGACCTCTTAGCCAGCATGGCCGACTTACAAGAAGATCTTAACTCCCTGGGGCGCCGCGTGGACGACATGGATACAAGGATGGATAGCCAAAGTGCTAATTTGGAGTCGCTTAATAGCCACACACACCAGACATCGCTTACTTTGGAGACGCTGCAAGAAAAGATTGAAGACTTAGAGAATAGGGCTCGACGCTCTAATCTTCGCATTCGTGGTGTGCCGAAAATGGACTTGTTCCAGGACTGCATGCACACGGCGGCAGCCATTTGCAAAGCACTCATTTTGGATCACAAAACATCCTCGGCTGAGATGCAAGCTGACCCAATCATAGTGCTAGAACGTGCACATCGGGCCTTAGGCCAGAGGAGAGACAACCAACCACGGGACATTGTTCTTAAATTACCAGCAGAAAGAAAAGATCATTTCTCTGGCGAGGGCGCACCCCAGCTGGACCTGGCAAGGATGTACTATCGCTTTCTATAATGACCTGGCGCCCTCCACACTGCAAAAGCGTTTTCAGCTCCGAGAAGCCACAGCAGTCCTGCGTCAGGCTGAGATCAAGTACCGGTGGGCATTTCCCTTTGCCCTGTTATTTCAGCACAACGGGATCTCCTATAAAATTAAATCTCTAGCGGATGCAGCGCATCTCTTCAAGGAGGCAGGCCTGGCTCATTCGTTTACCACTGAAGCCACCACGACCAAACAGAATCTGCCCGATGCGACTCCAAGATGGCGCCGGCCGGGAGCAGGCAGGGGACGTCTGCGGAGGCAGCCAACACCAGTCACCCAACCATCCTCTGAGCACGGATGACTGGTTTGTGTGGGATAAAGGACAAGTTGTCGGTGCTGGTCTTGCTATATGATGTTTCTTAAATGCCTGACCGATTTTTTCTACATCTTTTTACTGATCGTGGGTTTCGGTCTGTGTTAATCTTTCCTACACTAGAATCTTTTACTTGTTAATATACTCTTGTGCTGGTACACCCAGATAAACCGTTTAATAAGTTTATTGCTGTTATTTGCTAATTTGTTTTCGTTTTATTGTAGAGAGCTTGGGAGGGGGGGGGGCTAGAAGTTGGCCTCCAGCGGTGCTCCTCGGTACCCTCTGGGTGGAGGTCCGCGTGCACAGTCCGCGGACCCTCTTTGTAACATACCCACAAGGGACAGGGTTATTTTAATGTCGCTCCAGGTTAATCAGCCCATCCAGAACCCCGACAGAGGTTCGGGGCCCCTCAGTCTAGTCGCTCCACTATTACCCTATTATTACATAGTACCTATAGACTATCTCTGTTTCCTATGTTTTCATCATGGTCAGAATAGTCTCTCAATGTCAAAGGGCTAAACACCTATAGGAAGCGATTCCTGCTCAGGCAGGAACTACAACAACAAAAAGCGGATATAGTATATGTGCAAGAAACCCATTTAAGGACCCATCATGGTTATTTATTAGATCATAAGTCTTTCCCAACAGTATACCATGCTGGCTGCACCAGGGGTGCCAAATATAAGGGACGGGGATACTGCTTTCGGCTTCACTGGTTTATGAATATCTCTCACATGTTGCAGACCCTAACGGCCGATATTTATTGCTGAAACTTAAGTTGGGATCCCAGGTGTATACTTTGGTAGCTGTTTATGCCCCCAACACGGCCCAAGGGTCCTTTCTGAAAGAAATCCAGGATCTGCTGGTAACCCATGCTGAGGGTTTTATCATCCTAGGCGGCGATTTTAACATCACGCTGCAGCAGGGCTTAGATAACTCGACGGCATACTCTCACATGCCTCAGACTGCTCGAAAGCAACTGAAGGCCTTGATGGAAGACTGGACTCATATAGATATCTGGCGGGTCCGACATCCTCAGTCACGATCCTATTCATTTTATTCACATCCGCATGACAGCTACTCCAGAATCGATTATTTTCTAGTGGATAAGCAGCTGGGCAATAGGGTCCATAAAACTGATCTTGATGCTATTTCTTGGTCCGACCATGCCCCTGTTATTTTGGACATAGACACTAGTGATGCTGACCGGGGGGCATGCTTTTGGAGACTCAATGAATCTCTCCCTCTCTGACCCCCTCTTTTGTTCAGAAGCTTGAAGCCCAACTTTCCGAATACTTTCAGCTTAATGTCACCCCAGATGTCAACACTGGCATAATTTGGGACTGCTCCAAAGCGTTTGCTCGAGGCCTATTACTCTCTAGAGCAGCCGCTTGCAAACGCCGTAAGCAACAAGCCCGGGGGGCTTTACTGCACAAAATTAGACTTCTTTCACAGGAACATATGAGAACCTTCTCCCCAAGGTGCTATCAAAAATTGCTCGCTGCAAAGTCTGAACTATATAAAATTGACAATGCTAAGCTACTTCATACTCTGGAGATCACAAAGCAAGCTTATTACGAGGGGGGGGGGGGGACGACAAAGCTGGGCGCTTGCTGGCCCGCAGTTTGAAAGCCAAGATGGCTCGTAATACCATAGCCAAAATTAAGAACTCTAGGGGTGAAATGCTGACAGCCTCTAAGGGAATAAGGGAAGCCTTCACGAGTTTTTATGGCCAATTGTACCAATCGAATGATGAGATAGGCCCGGACAGTATTGCACAATATTTACAAACGGTTACGCTGCCGAGCCTTACTTCGGATCAGCAGCAGGCCTTGGAAGCCCCCATTATGGAAGAGGAGGTATCAGCGGTCATTAAGACCCTTAAACCAGGTAAGCCTAGATGGCTTATCGGGTATTTATTATAAGAAATGCAGGCACACTATAGTTGGGCCCTTGACACAATTTTTTAATAGTTTACGGGCGGATGGCGTAATCGCTCCCCAAGCTAATGTGGCGGGCATTACGGTCCTGCCAAAGCCGGGGCGCAACCCGACACAATTCTCATCTTACAGGCCTATATCATTAATGTAGATCTTAAAATTCTAGCCTGGATTCTGGCCCTCCAGCTTAATAAATTTCTTCCCTCACTTATACACAGTGACCAGGTGGGCTTCGTGCCACAACGAATGGCCGCTGATAATATCCGTAAGGTACTAGATCTGATGTGGTGAGCCCACAGGAACAAGGTACCGGCAGCGCTGCTTTCTTTAGATGCTGAGAAGGCGTTCGATTTGGTACATTGGCCTTTTTTATTCTCCACCTTGCAAAATATGGCATTTGGACCTCACTTCCTCCAGTTGCTTCAAAGGCTATATTCTTGCCCACAAGCGAGGGTAAAGGTAAATAATGGGTATGGACCCCCCCCCTTCGACACTGGTAGAGGCACCAGACAGGGGTGTCCGCTATCGCCTCTATTATTTGCTCTATATCTGGAACCCCTTACTATCAGAATTCGCGAGTCCGTGGACATCAAGGGTCTTGAGGTGGGGGGCCACAGGTACAAGTTGTCTTTATTTGCGGACGATGTTCTGTTGTTCCTGTCTGACCCATTGTCATCTCTGCAGGGGGTTAAGCAGGAGCTAGATGCCTTTAGTGGTGTGTCGGGTTTAAGGGTCAACCTGGACAAATCAGAGTTACTTAATATTAATCTTACCTTGGAGACTGTGCAACGGTTAAAAGAATGCTTTCCCTTTAAATGGGCGAAATCCCATATTAAGTATCTCGGTGTGCATATATCATCCCAATTGTCTGACTTATTTCAAATAAATTACGTGCCCCTTGTTGATAAGATTACCACTGATACGAGCCGATGGAATTGAGGCTTATATTCCTGGTTAGGCAGAATTGCCATTGTCAAAATGAGTATCTTGCCGAAATTTTTGTATCTGTTCTCCTTACCAGTATAATATTCCTGCTTCTATTCTCCGTAACTGGCAACGCAGGATTTTCGATTTTATATGGCGCAGGCGGCCCCTCAGGTTACCCCGTGCTCTTCTCTTTTTGCTAAGCAGCAGGGAGGCTTGGGGGTACCTAACCTAGTGCGGTACCATCAGGCATCTCAACTACGTGCTCTCCTAGACCTTAATCGCACCCAATTTCCCAAACAGTGGTTCCAACTTGAACAGGCCATGGTTGGGCAGATGGCGGTCACAGCTATGCCATGGCAACCGCGGGATGTTTGGAGACCCGTACAATGCATTCCTTGGGCTCTTGAGACTACGTTGAGAATATGGGGGCAGACGCGCAAACAGCTCATAGGAGACTTCCATTATTTTTACCAATCGTCTCTGGCCTTCAATGAACGGTTCATTCCTGGCAACACCTCCCCCCACTTTCACAGTTGGCGGGAGGGATCTTCACCATAGGACACTTCATCTCTCAGGGGTCAGTTCAGCCAGTGGAGCATCTAGCTCTTAAATACAATCTTCCCCCCATGAGTTTTCTAGCTTATGCCCAAATCACCCATTTTATTCGCACACTGCAACGCAGAGGCTCCCTCCGGCCCGGCAGATCTATCATAGAGTCTTACTTTCTATATAGCGATCTCCTCAAGGGTGCCATCTCCAAGTTTTATCAGCTTTTCTTCCCAAATGGCCTTGAACAGTGTAAATTTGTCAAACAATGGGAGGTTGATTTGAATATCCAGCTGGGGCCACAAACTTGGAGTGATATTTTGATACTGGCTAGACAATGTTCAATATCCGCTAAGCTCCAAGAAAACTGTTTTAAAATGGTATATCGGTGGTACCTTACCCCTGCCAAATTACATAGATTTTATCCTCTCATCGGAGATGAATGCTGGCGCGGCTGTGGTGCGGTGGGCACCTATTTACATATTTGGTGGCACTGCCCTACAGTTGCTTCATTATGGAAGGCAGTCTTCGCCTGGCTAAGTAGTTTACTGGAACTGGATATTGATCCAAGTGTCAGAGTGGCTTCACTACATGATTTCCCCGACATGGTGCCTAAGAAGTATCACAGGGTTTGTACCCAATTGTTTATTGCCACTCGTAGTCTCATAGCTGCTAACTGGAAATCTGGGAATATCCCATCGCTCAAGGAGGTTAAAGCGAAATTCTCTTCGTATCATCGCTTAGCCCACCTGACTGCGGCCAGGCTGCTTTTACTTCCACTTGGAAATCCTTTGTTACAGCCTTGGGCCTGGGATAGTCAGTAATCATTTTGGTCTGATATTGGGATGATATCGCACTAACCTCGACAGGTTTAACTTCCTATGGTGTATGCATTTACTGATAAAAAAAAACCAACAACAACAACTTTGTATTAGCAGTGGTACTCTATGCCAATTAAGATGCTTTCTCTACTCATATCGACAGACTGTGGATGTCTGATATTTATTCATCTGTGTAACTGTAGAGGGCGGATGGACAGATCGTTGTATAATGGTACTCTGTCAGGGGGGAGGGGTTGGGGAGGGTGGTTCGTTCTAGGGATTGCTATTGGGATTGGAGCAATCCTATGTTTTGGAATGTTCACTGTTTGCTTCTTCAGCTGATGTACCTTTACTTGTTATAATAAGAATAAAAATTGTCAGATTTAAAAAAAAAGAAATAAGCTCTAGAGATTGGGGCAACTTTTTATTTGAAATTTCCGTGTAGATGTTTCATAAATTTTCAGGGCAAGAAGTTTATTTTTTCTGAGCCATCCCACCTTGAAAATTTCCTAAGAGATAAAGCTGAGGTTAATTTGGGTCAAGTAATAGCAGCTGAGTAGGTCCTGAAAGTAAATTAAATTAACCACCTCTCCTTTGGTTTATAGTTGCCTATATCTTTTTTGTTTTCCTTTAAATGGTCCCCCAATTATTTGTCTCTTGTGAGGCGAGTAATGTTTATTATAAGTTTTTTTTCTTTTCCTTGGGATTAAACTGTACACAAGATTGCTTATATTATGTATTGTGACATGTTTCATGCTGTAATAACGAAATGCCTAATAAAGAGAGAATTAAAAAAAAGTACTGTTTCAATGTTTACACTCCCAGATAGTATTTATTTATTTTACAAGAAACACACTTTTCAGACTCAGAACATAAAAAGTTAAAGCGTGATTGGGTGGGGCAGAGTGTGTACTCTTCTTTTACTACCAGGAAGAGGGGGGGTGGCAATATTATTCCATAAACAGTTACCCTTCCAGATTGAGCATCAATTATAGGATAAAATGGGGCGATTTATCATAGCAGGTACACTTCATCAGCAGAAGATTGTTTTCTGCAACATATGCCCCTAACATCTATTCTCATGCATTTTTCCTTATGTTAAATGGGTCACCTCCTTACTTTGTCAGATTACAAAATAGTGGTTGGGGGTGAGCTTAACATTGTAGCAGACAAGTCAATGGATTGTCAGCCTGCAAAGGTTGCTGACAAACATTTTGAGGGCTTGGGTGTGAACTTTCTTTGCAAGGAGTTGAGGCTACTTGATGTTTGGCAGGTTCTACATCCAGGGGAGCGGGATTTTACTTTTTATTCCATCCCGCACATATCCTATTCCTGCTTGGATTACCTGTTACTTTCTGATGGTTTGTTCCCAGTGGTGAGAGAAGCCACTACTGGCACTATTTCTGATTCTGACCATGCTCCGGTGTTTGCAGGAGTGGAGCTGGGGCAGTCTCCATGCTCCTCTTTCTCCTGGCGGATGAGTCCTGAGCTCTATCTGGATAAAGGGTTCCAGAGTCCTAAGCTCTATCTGGATAAAGGGTTCCATGTTTATCTTAATGTTTTCTTAATACATCTGATATTGCACCCTCATTGCTTTGGGAGGTGGGTAAGGTGGTCTTGTGGGGCCATATAATTGCATACGTAGTCAAAACTAAACAAATGCATAATGCAGAGATTTTAGCTTTAACCAAAGCTTTGAAAGCCGTGCAATCTCAACATATGGCTGATCTGTCTCTCTCTTCTAAATTTGTTGTAGATCAGACTCTCGGGTGGCTCTGAATCACCTGCTCCATCAGCGGACCTCCAAATCCCTTAGATATTACCAATATCAGATGTATAAGTTTGGGAAGAAGCCTAGTAAACTCCTTGCAAATTTAGTGTGGGTACGAGGACGAAATAGTGCATTGCAGGGATCAGAGACTGTTCTGGTGCTCCTCGGCATTCTCTTTCAAATATTACTAAGAGATTTTTGGAGTATTATAATGCTAAAGGTATGAATATGGAAGCTTGTGATTCCTTTCTTCCTTGATTTTCCATGGCCTTCGGTCTCAGAGGCGGTGGAGGGACTCTGTGCCCCAATCCGAGACAGTGAGATTTTTTCTGTGATTCAGGGCCTGAAACTTGGAAAGGTGTCGGAACTGGATGGTTTGGGCACAAAATCTTAAGGTTTCAGGTGCTATCGCAATAATTTTATAATAATTTGGTGGAGCAGGGTTCCATATTTTCTCATATGAATCAAACTGTAATAGTTGTGCTGCCTAAGAATGGTAAGGAGACCTTGGAAGTGGGTTCCTATCATCCCATCTTTCTGATTAATGTTGATTTGAAAATCCTGGCAGCTGTTATGGCGAATAGGCTAAACATTGGTATCGTGGGACTTTATGTTTTAGGCCCTCTCTCGTTATGGGGTTCCTGATAAACTGGGAGTGGTTGAAGGTTTTGTATAGTAACCCTAGGGCATGTATTCTTATCAATGGAGTCCTATTGGACTCGTTTGATTTGCAATGTGGAGTTCTTCAGGGCTGCCCCTTGTCGCCTTTATTGTTTCGAGTGATAGAACCCTTGGCGTCTAAATTGAGACGAGAGATGGACTTTCATGGCCTATTGGTTGTTGATCCTTTGCTGAAAATTGCTCTGTTCGCTGATATTTGTTTGTTTGAAGACTGTCCCTGACAGATTATACTTCGCATCATATCCATATTTTCTCAGTTTAATCAGATAGTGGGTCCCAAAATAAACTTCTCGAAGTCTGAGGCTTTGGCGTTGGACCTGAGACTGGAAGAAAATTGGGAGGCCCGTTCCCTTATGCTTCACACAAAATGAAATATTTGGGGTACCCAGAGACTTAGGCTCATAGTATGGGCTGAATATCACTGGTACCATCGTGCAGATTCAGTTTCAATTGCAAGCTTGGCAGTCTCTCCCCTTGTCCTTAATTGGCAGGTGTGTGCTTTTAAAAATGGTGCTTATACCCAAAATTCTATATAAGCTACATATGCTTCCCCTCTTGGCTCACCGCTCGCGACCTGCATAACTTACATTCCACTTTCCTTACTTTTATCTGGAATGGAAAGGGCGCACGCATAAGCCATGCTAAACCTGAATGTTCTAAGGAAACAGGAGGCCTGGCATTTCCTGACCTAAGACTCTACAATGTAGCGTGCCAATTATGGTTTGTGGGTGAGTGGATTACTGGTGTGTAAAAATTTTGTGAACCCAGATTACTTGATAACATTGCTGCTCCATGGTCTCCCTTATACTTAATTCAAGCTCGACTTGATTATGTATGGCACCAGCCCTTTTCAAACTTTTTGCTTTACCCCTGTATTCAGGCCTGGCGTTGGCTGAGGTCTAAATGGGCCTTACCAGGCTGCTATTCTTTGCTGCTTCCCCTGCTGGGTAATGTGGGTTTCACCCGGAAGAAACTGTGCAGTTATTTTTCATAGCTGGACTAGGATAGGCATTCGGTTCATTTTGCATTTATATGAAACCCAGCGCACCTGTTATTTTTTCTTTTGCTGAGTTGAATTGGGTTTTTCAAGTCCCATCCAAACATTTTTTTGCATATCTCCAAGCACAGCATTACTTAGGCACTTTTACTTGGAACGTGGAGGCATTTTCCCAGGAAGTATTGCTTGCTCAGGAGCTTCAAGATGTGTCCCTTTTGAAAAACTCTATTGCAGGCTCGTGTAGACTGTACAAAAAGCGGATACAGCTTGATTCTCTTGCCAGCTATTGGTCTTTAGCGTTAGGATAATGCATTTCTAAAGAGTCGCTGGTATACTGTTTCACATCTTTGCATTCCATCACTTCTGACTCCGGTTTGCGAGAATTACAATATAAATGTTTACACCATGCATATACTAATGATGTGCGGAAACATCATATGGGGTTGGAATCTAGTACTTTGTGTGCCAAATGCGGAGTGGAGATGGGATCTTTTATTCATTGATTCGTTTCATGTTCTTGCCTGGATGGTTTCTGGTCCGTTGTGTTAAATATCCTGCATCGGTGTACTGGCCTTACGATTGGGCAGAGTGGGTCTGTTCTGGTATTGGGTGTGGAGGGCTTATCTTCAAGTCAGTTCTTAGCCAAGACGAAATTTGGCTGGTACTCCTGATTGCATGTAAATATATTTTGGCGGTGTGAACAAAAAACGTGCCACTCTCCCCAACTTTATGGTTTCAGAAAATGGCTTTGCTTATGCAAATGGAGTAGCTAGACAAGTTCAAACAAACATTATTGTACACTGAGGTTTTTGGTTTTTTTACGATCTCCTCCCAGTAGATATTCAATCTGGGTTGCGCTATATGGGCTATGACACAAAATGGCACGACCCCGTGCGGAAGCCCCAACATAGCCAGAGAACCTCAATGGACTAGGATGGTATTTAAAGTTCCCTGCTGAGTCTTGGGTGGCTTATACATTCTTAAATGTTTTAAGGGGTTTTGGGTAAGCTGGACTCTTTTGTCCAGCTTCTGCTTCTGGGTGGTTTAGTTGTTTATTCCAGTACATTTCCCTATTTGGTGAACCTATTTCTTTATTGGAGGAGAGAAGGGGGAACAGGTGTAAGTATGTGCTATTCTGTTAAATACGTATGCATGGGTGTGAGTGTGTTTGGTGGGTTGGCTCGTCTACAGTCCTACTTAGTAGGACCTCAGATGGGTGGAGGGAAGGAGAAATACCTTGTGCAACTTATGTTTATGCCTTTTGGTTTAGAGGCCCTATGGGCGCAGTTTGTCCTCGACCAAAATCGTAGAGCATATATAAAAAGACATGGTTTAATGGAACACAGTGAACATGGATTTACCCAAGGGAAGTCTTGCCTAACAAATCTGCTTCATTTTTTTGAAGGGGGTAATAAACATGTGAATAAAGGTGAACAGGTAGATGTAGTGTATTTGGATTTGCAGAAGGCGTTTGACAACGTCCCTCTTAAGACGCTTCTAAGAAAACTAAAAAGCCATGGGATAGGAGACGATGTCCTTTCGTGGATTACAAACTGGTTAAAAGACAGGAAAGAGTAGGATTAAATGGTCAATTTTCTCAGTGGAAAAGGGTAAACAGTGGAGTGCCTCAGGGATCTGTACTTGGACCGGTGCTTTTCAATTTATATATAAATGATCTGGAAAGGAATATGAGTGAGGTTATCAAATTTGCGTACGATACAAAATTATTCAGAGTAGTTAAATCACAAGCAGATTGTGATACATTACAGGAGGACCTTGCAAGATTGGGCATCCAAATGGCAGATGAAATTTAATGTGGACAAATGCAAGGTGTTGCACAAAGGGAAAAATAACCCTTGCTGTAGTTACACGATGTTAGGTTCCATATTAGGAACTACCACGCAGGAAAACGATCTAGGCATCATAGTGGATAATACTTTAAAATAGTTGGCTCAGTGTGCTGCAGCAGTCAAAAAAGCAAACAATGTTAGGAGTTATTAGGAAGGGAATGGTTAATAAAATGGAAAATATTATAATGCCTCTATCACTCCAATGTGAGACCACACCTTGAATACTGTGTACAATTCTGGTCGCCACATCGCAAAAAGGTTATAGTTGCGATGGAGAAGGTACAGAGAAGGGCAACCAAAATGATAAAGGGGATGGAACAGCTCCCCTATAAGGAAAGCCTAAAGAGGTTAGGGCTATTCAGCTTGGAGATGAGGTGGCTGAGAGGAGATATGATAGAGGTCTTTAAGATCATGAGAGGTCTTGAACGAGTAGATGTGAATCGGTTATTTACACTTTCGGATAACAGAAGGACTAGGGGGCATTCCATGAAGTTAGCAAGTAGCACATTTAAGACTAATCGGAGAAAATTATTTTTCACTCAATGCACAATAAAGCTCTGGAATTTGTTGCCAGAGAATGTGGTTGGTGCAGTTAGTGTAGCTGGGGTCAAAAAAGGGGAGTATGATTGTGTCTGTTCCTTATAGTAGGCCAATGCTCATTTGCAGTCCAGTGTGTGCAACAAGCGCTCCCTATCATTGTGATGTGGTTTTGGGAAGAATGTTGGTAGTTCTATTGCTTGGTTCAAGTGGAACTGCGACACTACTTTCGGGAGAAAGGCGGGACGAGTCCTGAGCACTGCCTTGTGATGGCAAAATTGCAGATATGGAGCATGATGAACCAAGGCTTGTAGTTCGCTAATTCGCCGAGCAGATGTTACTGCCACGAGGAAGACTACTTTTCATGTGAGGTATTTTATGTGGGCTGAGTCCATTGGTTCGAATGGGAAGAGCATGAGTTGCTCCAAGACAGCAATCAGGTTCCATGAAACCGATGAAAGAGGTTGGTGGTCGAAGGTGTGATAGACCTCTGAGAAATCGAGATAGCAAAGGGTGATTAGACATCGATTGACTGCTATGCGGTCTATGATACGCTGCTATGGCGCTAAGGTGAACCCTGATTGAGGACATTGCTAAGCCAGACGTATATAACGTATGGAGGTAGTCCAGAAGAGATTCCGGTGAACAGTCTAATGGTTGAAGTCCTTTGGACGTGCACCAGGTGGAGTAACGCTTCCATTTAAAACTGTAATTCCATCTAGTTGACGGCTTCCTAGATTCTAATATGACATCTTGGGCTGCAATGGATATGCCCTGTTCCGTCAGGAAGAACCGCTCAATCTCCACGCTGTTAAATGAATGGACGAGTGGAGTGGGTGGAGAAGGATTCCCCCTTCCTCTACTAGAAGATCCATTTGATTTGGCAATCGAATTGGCTCCTCGATGGAGAGCTGTAAGAGGTAGCTGTATCAAGGCTGTCTGGGCCAAGCCGGAGCTATTAGTATTAGTTGAGCTGCATCTGCTATGCATTGTTGTATTGTCCTTGTAATGAGAGGTATGGATGGAAAGGCGTACATTAGGTCCTCAGTCCAAGGAATTAGAAAGGCGTCCTGCGCTGTCCTTTTCTGACTGGGCTATAGTGAGCAGAAACGAGGAACTTGAGCGTTTGCCTCGGTAGCGAAGAGGTCCATCATTGGAACTCCCCACTGGATGAAAATGCCTCGAGTCATTTATTGGTTGAGTGATCATTCGTGAAGATGGAATATTCAGCTTAATCTGTCCACTCTGGCATTGACAACTCCCGGAAGGTATGTTGCTTGTAACTGGATTGAATGCCGATGTGCGTGATCGAAGATTAGAAGCGCTTCCTTGCAGAGGGACCATGAACCGGACCCTCCTTGTTTATGTAGAACATTGCTACTTGGTTGTCCATGTCGACCATGACCCTGCGGGCCTGCAGGTGATATAGGAATGCTTGCAAGGCGTTTCGAATTGCTCTGAGTTCTAGCAAATTTATCTGTAAGTTTTGCTCTTTTCGAGGCCATAGTCCTTGTGTTTCTAAGAGATCCAAATGTGCTCCCCATCCTTTGCGAGAGGCATCGGTGGTAAGCACTGCGTTGTGTGAGGGGAGACTGAACAACGCCTCTTTGGATAGTGTCGATTTGTTGAGCCACCAGTATATCCTTCGTCATTTCGGAAGTACTAGACGTGTCGTTAAAGGTCGTGAGTGTTTCCATTGTCGTTTCAACCCCCACTGTAGATAATGTATGCAATCTGGTGTTGGGCACTGTAAATATGGCTGCTGCCATATGACCTAAGACTGTCAGGATTTGATGTGCGCAAAATTTTGAGGGCGAGTAGGAGGCGCCGCATCTCCCATTTCCTGTCCTCCAGCAGGAACACTCTGCTCCGTGTGGTATCTAATCAAGCTCCTATGAACTGTAGAACTTGAGTTGGGTACAAGGTCGATTTGTGGTAGTTGATCAAGAGTCCCAACTTGTCCAAGCATTTGATTACCTGTTGAAGATGCTTGATCAGTGTTGTGGGAGTCGAGGCTACTAGAAGCCAATCGTCCAGGTATGGAAAGATTCTCATGCTCCGTTGACGGAGGTATGCCGCCGCCGCCGCCACCACCATACATTTGATGAAAACTCTGGGAGCTGCTGATAGGTCAAATGGAAGAACTTTGATTTGGTAGTGTTGATCCTTATATCAGAAGCACAGGTAGCACCACGAGGATAAATGGATAGGAATGTGGGTATAGGCATCCTTCAGATCTATTGAGCACATCCAGTCGATGGGTTGAAGGAGTGGTAGAATGGATTTGAGGGACACCATTTTGAATTTCTCTTTGATGAGATATTTGTTCAAATCGCAGAGATCCAGAATTGGACGAAGGCCACTGGATTTCTTGGGAATGAGGAAATATGGTGAATAGAAGCATGTGTCCCGGGCATTCGGTGGGATAGTTCGGATTACCCATTGATGTCAGAGTGAGGATCTCTTCTCCGAGTTGGGGATGTGACATCCTTGCTGTCTGAACCACGATGTGAGGAAGGGAGGGTTTGGCTGTAAAATGGAGCTGAATACCCTTTTGTACAATGTCTAGAACCCATCGATCGGATGTTATTGCTTCCCACTCCAGAAAGTGAGATGTGATCCTTCCCGGGGGGAGCTTGAGGTAGTGGTGGCGGCCGTATCTCTAAAAAGAATGGGTCGGCTTTGTTGAGGCTGCCGGTTGTTGGCCTTTTTGTTGGGTTCTTGGTTTGCCTCTCCTGTTCTGTAGTGTTATTGTTGTGGTCTTTGATACTGTTGGGATGATGGTCGACAAGGTTGATAAGACCTCTATGGGAGGCGGGAATACTGTTGATGACGAGAGGACGAGTAATTAGTGATTGCACAGCCACCGCTTGATCCTTTAATTTTGTAACAGTCTCCTGAAAACGGTCTCCGAATAAATTATCACCAGTGCATGGCAGATTAGCCAGCTTATCATGTAGGTCTTCCCTTATTGCACTTGCTCGGAGCCATGCCATTCTCCGAGCTGCAATGGCCGCAGATGAAGCCCTGGAAGAGGTTTCAAAGCCTTCATAAATAGCTCGAAGCAGATATCCGGTACGCTCTTCCATGTCTTGGAGTGGTTGTGGAATCGGGGTCTGCAGTGGAGGTTAACATTCCCTTATTTGCCTGAAAACATTCATAGAAGTATTGCACCATGTAGAACTGATGATGCTGTATGCGAGCAGCTAGCATGGCGTTCTGGTATGATCTTTTTGCAAATTCGTCCAAATAACGGATTATCACAACCAGGTGGGTTAGAGGCATGCAGTTTAGATTTTTTAGCACGCTGCATGGCAGACTCTACCACTATGGACGCATGCAGCAACTGTGGCGAGGAGTAGTAAGGCGATTTATGCATTCTGAACTTCAAATCAGTTTTCCTGGAGACAGATGGACCTGAGAAAGGAGTTTTCCAGGATTTCTCAAATACCTTGTCCAGTACTTCATGAGGAGGTAGGGAGGTTGGCTCACCGGGGACATCGAAAATTTTTAATAAACCTAACGTCTCAGCCCTTGGATCAGGGAGTTTCTGGATATCCAAATGCAGTACAGCTCCCATTTTGTCCAAGAATCTTTGATAGGACAAATCCTCAGGTGGCGAGTATGGCTCCGGCGGTTTCTTCTGGCAGGTCTGATGGGTACCCAGTGGAGGAACTTGGCGAAGATTGAGGGGAATCCAAGTCCCGGGGTGAAAGAGGCCTGGGAGTCTGTGATGCAGGCTGGAGCGTATGAGGTTCTGGTGATGGTTCTCTCATGACCTGTGGCCGATGATCTGTCAGAGAATCCCGTGAAAATGAGGAGGAAGAGGTTACGTGCACACCCTCTTCTTCGGAACAAGAAGTGGAACCAGACTGCTGGCACTAACCTTTAAAAAGGAGATCGAGCAGCTTTTAAAATAGAACAAAGGGGAAAGCCGACAGCCGCTCAGCAGCGCATGGTTCGGAGAGAGGTATCTTCAAAGGATACTAATGATGCATTAGAATTAGGGCATCCCAACAGTGAGGTTCCAATAATAAGAAAAGTAGTCCAAGTGCCTGTAGCTAAAAACTCACCTGAGCTAAAAACTTATCCCTATCAGTTAAAAAGCAGAATGAAAATACAAACAAAAAACAAAACTTTTAAATGTTTGTATGCTAATGCCAGAAGTCTAAGAAGTAAGATGGGAGAATTAGAATGTATAGCAGGGCAGTTTTATTGTTTTCATACGTCTCCATCCAATAAAGATATTGAAAAAGACACTTGTCGGCATCTACTTTTTCTTCTTTGGTAAGGGTTCTGATAGATCTGAACTAAACTGATCCTATTCCATTATTAACTAGGCACTCAGACTTTGCCTTATTCATGGTAATTAATATCTCTACCGCATAATTAATATCTCTACCTCACAAGGACAATTCATTAATGCTTTAAGCACATTGACTGGCATTTACGTTCTCTCTATTTAATCCCCAGCTTCTTTTCTATGCTCCAAGTTGTATTACTCCCTTGTTTTATTGTAACTGCATACCTTAACCTTCTCTTGTTTAATGTTTTTATCATTATTATTACTACAACTATTATTATTAAGATAAATGTTAGTTTTTTACCTTGTTTGTTACCTATCCACTTGTTAATTGTAAACCGACATGATGCGATATCTATTGCGAATGCCGGTATAGAAAAACTTAAAATAAATAAAATAAATAAAATCATAGTCCAAGGGATGCGGTCTTGATGCCGATGATCTGTCAGAGAATCCCATGAAAATGAGGAGGAAGAGGAAGAGGTTATATGCACCCACTCTTCTTTGGAACAAGAAGTGGCCCTTAGGTGCCGTGTACCATGTGATGAACTGGAGCGATGCGAGAGATGTGGGCTAGCTAGCTCTCTCCCCAGCCTCATCCCTATGCCTTCTGTGGCCGGCATGTCTGCGTTCCCCAGGGGCAGTACTGTGCTTCATTGGACGGCTGGTCCCAGCCTCCGGAGACAGTCGTCAACGTTTTTGTGTCTTAGCAGAGCCCTGCGACGCTGGTGATGGTGGCTGTCGAGACTGTGCTAGAGTTGACCCCTCTGAGATTGAATGCGTTGAGTGCGCCGTGCTGTGAGCCGAATGCGTCCTCTTCTGTGCCGGCTTCGGCGCCAGGTGCAACATCTTTCCCGAATGCGTCAACGTCAGCAAACCAGTGGCATGGTCTCCACTATGCGCCACATGTTTTGGGTGCGATTCCCGCCCCGTTACAGACACTTCTCTCTGGGCCTGCTTAGACCTGTGAGGGTCTCTGCTCTTCCTTTTACCTGTGGATCCCACATCGTCTCCAGGCCTGGAGATTTTGGGATCCAGCGAGGAGGCTCTCTTAACTGTTGTGGTCTGTTTGGAGGGCCCCAGTGAAGAGTGCACTTCAGATGGAGGGGCATATGATTCTCCAATGCCGCTCGAGTCCCTCGATTTTTGGGGCACACTGTCTCTGGGCCCTTGGCGACATGTGAACACAATGCTCACTTGCACCTTGATTATGTTCGGGTCCCAGGCAGCGTGATGGACATGATCTTCCTGCAATGGCAGGGTTTAAACCCTGAAGGTCTAATCTGTGTTTTGGACATTTTCTCTTCAAAAATAAAAAAGTCGCTGAGGAGAACAAAGCTCCGCATGCGTTCCCGCGCGCGAAAAAAACCAGACTGAGGATATTCTGTTTTCCTGCCCGGGAACTCACGCACAGCTGCAGAGAGCAAAGCTCTAGCCTCTGCTTAGGAAGCTCCGCCTCCCGGGCCCTGAATGACAGTTCCCATGACAGCATGGCTAATTCAGCCCGGCTATCAACGGGAAAAGGAAAGCAAGTATAGCTCTAGAAAAAAATCACTTACAAAAACTGTGATGAGAGAGCAAAGCTGAATACCGCAAGACACACGGCTCCCACAACCACACAGCTCCATGGAGGGGAAAAAAAACAAAAACCAAAACCGAGGGACTTTGCCTAGGGTGATGACTACAGCTGCCCATGTTCAGTAGGGCATGTTTACAAAGTTCTAGAATCTTTGAGTTCAAAGTTCCGTGCCAGGCTCCATCCGATGTCGTCACCCATGTGAGGACTGCCATCCTGCTTGTCCTCTGTGAATACTCATTCCAATCCACTCATTTTACAAACCTCTCTCAAATCTCCCCTTTAGTCACCTCTTCGCCAAGCTGAAGAGCCCTAACCTCTCCAGCCTTTCCTCATAGGGAATTGTTTCAACCCCTTTTTATCATTTTGGTCACCCTCTCTATACCTTTTCTAATTCTGCTATATCTTTTTTGAGATGCGGCGACCAGAACAGTACAAAGAATTCAAAGTGTGGTCGAACCATAGAGCAATGCAGAGGCATTATGATATCCTCTGTTTTATTCTCCATTCCTTTCCTAATAATTGCAAGCATTCTATTTCTTTTCTTGACCACTGCCACGCAAAGGGCAGAGAATTTCAACATCATATCCTGCTTCCACCAAGTCTCTGAGATGCCAATTATATTTACCACTTCATTCACCACTATATATTCTAATTATCCCATCCTATTTTTCAGACTTCTAGCACTTGCATACAGATTTTTCAAAGCATGTTTTTGTTTGCATTAACAATTTGCATATTATTTGACAGGGGTAATTTGGGATTTTTTTTGTTCTATCTCCTCTTCACTTAAAAGCCGTTGGGTTATTTTAACATTTAATGCAACCTCTGTCAGAATGCCCCAACATCCCTGTTTTGTTAGTATCCTTTAAAAATACATCATTCTGAACCATGCGCTTCTGAGCAACTGTAAGCTTTCCTCCATCTAATTTAAAAGCTGCTCTATCTCCTTTTTAAAGGTTAGTGCTAGCAGCCTGGTTCCGCTCTGGTTAAGGTAGAGCACATTCCATTAGAATAGGCTTCACCTTCCCCAGAATGTTTCCCAGGTCCTAACGAGTCTAAAACCCTCTTCCCTGCACCATTGTCTTATCCACACTTTGAGATTCTGGAACTCAGCCTACCTTTGGGGTCCTGCACATGGAACAAGGAGTATTTCAGAGAATGCAACCCTGGAGATTCTGGATATTAGCTTCCTAGCTTAGAGCCTAAATTTAGCCTCTAGAACTTCCCTCCTGCACCTTCCTATGTCATTGGTACTCACATAGCCAATGATTGTTGGCTCCTCCACAGCACACTCTAAAATCTTAGCTAGGTGGCGCATGAGGTCCATCCACTACCTTTACACCAGGCAGGCAAGTTATCAAGCAATCTTCACACCCATCTGCCACCCAGCTATTTACATTTCTAATGATCAAATCACCCACTATAACGACCGTCCTAGCCCTTCCCTCCTGGCTACACAGCCCTGGAGATACATCTTCGGTGCACAAGGAGAGCATGTCCTAATTATAGGATCACTTCCTGCCACATCAAGGTGATCATCTACTGAAAGGTGACCTTGCTCGTCCAAAGCAGCACAAGTGCTTTTTGACTGAAAGTGGGACCATTCAACTATGTTCCTGAAGATCTCCTCTCTTATTCCTCTCCAACAATACCCCGATTGCTCTTCCATGCAGCAATAGAAAAAAAGAATGTAAACATGCCAGATAGCTCTCGACTCTAGTCTGTTTACCATCCACTTCATCTAATCACTGTCTTTGGACTACCTGACCTTGCCTGTCGCCCCCCTGCCCCAACCTTACAGACTGGCATCTGTAGAGAGCACGATCAGGGGCTCCAGCATTACCTCTTTCAGCCGATTGGACGGCTATAACCACCAGTCCAAACTTATCCCTGGGGGCACCTGTAGACAGTGCTATTAGTCCTGAAAGGAAGGAGACCAGGGAGATAGTAAGGACTGCTTCAAGGGTCTCATATGGGCCCTGGCCCATGGGAACAAATCCAATGCTGTCACCTTGAGGCCAAGCACACCCAGTTCCTGCTCTTTTTTCGTGCTGAAAAGAATTTCACCTACAACATTGTACCTTTCCTTTGGGTTTTTACATCCTAAATGAATTACTCTGAATTTTTTTTAGTATTAAATCTTAGCTGCCACACCGTTCCTCAAGCTTCACTAGATGCCTCCTCATGTTTTCCACACTTTCCTGCTTGTCCATCCTGCTGCAGATTATGGTGTCATTGGCAAGACTGTTACATTCTGCTGCTCACGGGATGGTCCCACATACATCTTCACTTCCCCCAATGCCATACTGACTTGGCCGACCCTGCCCCGCTGATAGCTTTTCGTGACTCCACTGCCACCGATACTGATCACAACTATAGTGGCAAGGGACACCACTCTTCTATACCGACCATGGTTTCCTCTCTTGGCGCAAGCGTGTGCAAAGCACTTTGATTTCAAGGGCCCGTGGCGGAAGAATCTCCACGGCACCTGCTAACAATGCAAGCAGGCCCTTTGGATGCCTTACCAGTGCTCAGCACCAATACATGTACTACTCAAATACAGTGCGAAGTCAGCTGTGACTCTTCCTCCCTTCCCCACAATCCCTTTGTCAAAGTGTACGCCTACTAACACAGAAAGAAGAGCACTGGCACTCTAAGCTTTGCTCAATTTGTGGTACTTCTCAGAGACACTTCAGTTTATGAGGTCCATAACTAACTTGGAGCCACACGACCCATTCATTTTTTTATTTTATTTACAATTTTTCAAAACCTTTACACATCTATAATACAAAGATAAAGAAAATCAGACACTATACCTCTCATAGGAAACAAAAATCAAGAAGAAAAAAGCAAATATACTGCTAATCAAAGAAACTTACATCAAGCATATATATAATTCAGTCCACATTACAAGGGGGCTGCAAATAGGAAATAATAATAAAAGTAATACAATCCGCAAAACAGTGAGAATCATCAAAAACCATAGAACACCCCATTAACAACCTGGAAGATATAATACTTATAATTTATCTACTCCCTGCTTTCTCTCTCAGAAATGTTTCCCAATAAATACGGTCAATAAATACTTTGATATGAAACTAAACATTTGCATGGAGACCTACAAGAAAACATGGCTCCCACTGCCAATACTAGTTGCCTCATCAGAAGAAACTGTCTCCTTCAACACCATGTAGAATAAGACATCAAGAAATACTTGTACTTTCTGCCCACAAAACTGTAAATTCTTATTTAGGAAATATTTCTAGAGAATCATTTCTTTATCCTTCTCAGCAGAGGATGGCACAAGAAGAGTGGTTATAGAGGAAATATCTACAGAGGATTCAAGATAGAGACAGAAAACCTGGGCTATAAGGAGTCAATGTATCCATCCTCCCTTCCTCCCCCACTTACACTATATTCCTAGTAAGAAGAAGGTTGTATCTGGAAGATAGCTAGCTATTTCTCCACAGGTATACACAAAATCTCTCAGATATTTCTTTAAAACTTTCCTATAACCAGATTACTATCTGCATTGGAATTGTTTAAGAATCAAATGTTCTTTGCCCTCTATGAATTTTCAATATTTTCCAAATGTGAATTTAACAATATTTTTATACCGTCTTTCCCAATGAATATTGATCGAAACGGTTCACAATTTAACAAAAAACATTTCAAGATAAAAATAAAATTATAATTCAAATCAAAAATAATAAAATCAAATAAAGTAAAATAAATAGCAATAAAAGTTAATAAACAAAAGATAGAATAGTTGTAGATAATTACAATTTATATTAAGCCCTATTCTAACACAATTCCCAATGTTTCGGTTTTAAAAACAAGAGATAGTCAAGAAAATAAATAAAATAGAATAAGTAAAAGTTTCTTTTCCTCAAAAATAATGGCAGAGTTGGTGTATGAGAACAAGGATTCTACTGATTTATTATTTTCAGTTGTTCGATTGGTCAAAACCTTCATATGCCTCTTTAAACAGATGTGTTTTCAATGATTTTTTAAACTCTTTGTGATTTGAAATTTGTCTTAAATCATTTGGAAGAGAATTCCAAAGTATGGGGCCGGCTATAGAAAAAGCTCTTTCCTTGTGATAGTCTTGCAAGTTGGGACTTCTAGCAAGTTTTTACTGGCAGATCTGAGGTTTCTAGTTGGTTTATATAATCTCAGTGCAGTGCATAACCAAATAGAGTCTTGGTTATTTATAAGAGAATGTATTAAAGATAGTATTTTGTTCTTACCTCTGGACTTGATTGGAAGCCAGTGTAATTTATAAAGAATGGGTGTAATATGTTGTTTCATTAAAGAACCTGTTAGTAACCGAACTGCAGCATTTTGAATTAATTGCAATGGTTTTGCTATAGAGTCAGGTAGGCCTAAATAAAAGCCACTGCAGTAATACAATCCTGAAAAAATAATGGATTGAAGCACTGTTTGAAATCAGATTTAAATAGCAATGGCATTAATCTTTTTAAAGTATGTAATTTAAAAAATGAATTTTTTTTACTGTTTTTGAGATGTGCTGTGTTAGTGACAGATTAATGTCTAATTGGATTCCCAGATTACAAGCAACTCTTAATTTCTATTTGTTCATTACCAATTGTGATTGAAGGTGGATGACTATTTTCTGGATTTTCGATCACACTTAAACAGTATAATTTTGGTTTTTTTGTATTTAGTTTGAGTCTACTATGAGTCAACCATTGTTCAATTGTCTTAATATAAATTTTACTTAGTGAGATAGTATCTGCCCATGATGATTTATACGGGACAAAGATCTTATATCGTCTGCGTAAATCTTAAATTGGATATTTAAGATAGATAATATTTGGCATAATGGTAATACATATATGTTAAATACTGGTGACAAGGAGGATCCTTGAGGGACGCCAGTAGTTTGGGTATAGATTTGAGAAGAGCTGCCTTTAAGATTAACTTGGAAGCAGCAATTGGTAAGAACTCTTAAACCAGTCTAGTACTGTATTTTGTAGGCCAAATGGTTTGAAGCCTTGATATTAGGATACTATGATCTAGCGTGTCAAACGCCGCTGAAATATCCAATAATATTAACAGGAAATCTCTGTTTGAATCGAATCCCTAATGTATGTGTCAAAAGAGGAGAGGAGTGTTTCAGTTGAATAGCCTTTCCTAAATCTATGCTAATTAGGATGTAGTATGTCATGTTCTGAAAGATGTTCATTTAACTGATGCAAAACAAATTATTCTATTGTTTTTTTAAAGTGAGGTTAATGTAGCAATAGGTCTGAGATTGGAAAAATCCAAAAATGATGATGATATTTTCTTTTGAATTGGGGTAATAGAAGTTCTTTTTAATTGAATTGGACAAATCCCAGTTTCTAAAGATTGGTTTATTATTGCGCAAATCGCATCAGGACAGTTTTCCCCTAAACTTTTAAAGAGGGAATCCGAGCAAGGATTCAGCGGAGAATTTGCCTGAAGTTTGTACAACATTTATTTGAGATTTCATAATACAATCATCATTCATCAATCCTTTTAAACCAAATATCATGATCTTGTAATTTGGCCACCATGTCCTTAGAAACTTTACTAATCTGAGACAGAGTGAGTCATATTCTTCTCCATTCTACTGACAATTCTCCAAACATCCACTAAGGATATATTCACTGGCTCCATATACACAACCCATTTATACCTGTGATCCCGGAAATAATTTTTATGCTATGGGACTCAAAGTTAGAATTCCAGTAGTCTGCACACCGGTGGAGGGGAGTGTGTGAAGCAATTGCTCCCATTTTGTCTGGCACAGAATCCACTGAGCGTACTTTACTCCTTGGCCATTTAGCCTTAAGCTTAGAGATAATAAAGATAACATTGCACCTATTTGTAGCTCACCTAAAACTTTATAGTTCCTGCGATCATCATTTAGACAAAACTCCAAATAATGAAGAGTTTCTCAGTTGACATCAGGACGACTTTCGGCCTGGACAAATTTACTTATGTAACCTTCCTTAAAGGAAAAATTACTTTACATTTCTATAGCACTACTTGACATACGCAGCACTGTACAAAAAATATTAGAAACACCCTGCTCAGTAGCGCTTATAACTTAATCAAGACAAACATACAGGGCAAGAGAGTCTTGGGAAATTTAATTTATTAAGACAATGGTTAAAAATTAATGAGGCTATAAGTGGAACAGGGATTAAGATTTAAAGCAGCCTCAAAAAGATGGGGTTTTTTTAAATGGAATTTAAATGAGGCAAGAGAGTGAGCATGAGTTCCAAGCATATGCTGCAGCCAGGTAGAAAGTACAGAGTTGGGAATTGGCGATAGAGAAGGGCATAGATAAGAGTGACTTGCCTGATAAAGAGAGTGTATAAGGAGCAGAGGGATGAGAGGAGCAAAATTGAAAACATGACTGACAAAAAATGTCACTTTACTTGAACAGAAATGTGTTTATAAATAACTAGAAGTATAAAAAAGTGCAATACAGCATAAATTATTGGGAAAAACAAATCAGCAAAAATATTACAGGAGACTGAAGATGAAATTTTAAAGTTCTTTAAACAGTATGGAAGAAGACACAAGCTATCCATCAATTTACAATTCCCATGCTCCCTTGTTGCGCTGAAATATAAGGGCAGCAGGAGACTACCCTTGCCAGAAAAGTGAGGGTCATTGCCCAGACTTGGAATAAAAAGGCCTCTCTCTGGACAGTATCCAACCTGGCTCCGATGAAGTCCAATTGTAATGACGGCTGGAGATGGGATTTCAAGTAGTTGAATAGAAAGAGCACATATGGTGGAATGTAGGGAACATAATGCCCCCTGCCTGGAATCGCTCTTGATTAGCCAATTGTCGAGGTAAGGGAAGACATGTACCCCTTGGCTCCTGAGACAGGCCCCCACCACCAGGCATTTTGTGAAGATGCAGGGTGCCAACACCAGGCCGAAAGGCAGCACCCGATACAGGTACTGCTCCATCTTGAATTTTTCTGAGAAGAAAACAGTTTAATGCCCTCAGATCTAGTATGTGGCGAAGGCTACCAGTTTTCATGGGAATCAGGAAACACCTGGAGTAGAACCAGTCTCCCTGCTGGCCTGGTGGCACTGATTCGAACGCTCGAGCCATTAAGAGAGCAGAGAGCTCTACTTGGAGTATCTGCTGGTTCTCAGTACCTCTCCACCGAGGGCATGGAGGAGAACAAAGAGGAGTCTGTTTGAAATGCAACCTGTACCCCTGCCTCATGACAGACAGGACCCATTGGACAGAGGTGACTCAAATCCATTAGTCGGCGAACAGCCGCAGGCAGCCCCCCACGGGGGGAGGGGGGTCCTGTGTCCTGGGGTAGGGTTTGCTAGCTCTAACCCCCTCACTGCCAGTCAAAATCCCGTGGCAGGGTTGAGGTGGGGCAGGGGCCAGTTGAAGGGCATGGGGCTGCCTTGCCCTTGATCTAGCTGGCACCCGCTGGTGCCCCCACCACCGCCAGTTGGGGTCTTGCTCTGGATGCTGGCAGATAATACTTTCATGGCCAGTAAAATGGGCATCTTGTATACCGTCTGGGAGGCCTCTTGCCCGAGGGCTGGTTGTCCCAAGGGCTGGATGACAACTTTTGAAGGGTTGCGTGATAGTCCTTCAGTTGTGCTACCGCCTCTAATTTTCTCCCAGAAGAGGTTCTCCCCTTTACAGGAAAGATCCAAAGGATCCTGCATTTTGGGGCAGAGGTCGGAAGCGTGCAGCCAGGCCATGCAATGAGCCCCAATGCTGGCCGCTACAAACCTCATTGTGGTTTCAAACACATCATACGCAGAGTGGACTCCGTGCTGGTCACATTCTAGGCCCTGTTGAACTACCTTCTGGAACTCGTCCTGACACTGTTGAGGGAAGTGTTCCACCAAATCTTGGACTTGTTTCCAGAGATTTCTGGCGTACTGGCTCATATAAAGTTGACGGCAGGCAATCCTGGCTGCCAACAATGAACCGTCCAGAGCTCTTTGCTCACGGTGGCAGTCCTCGTGGAACCAGAGGCTCAATGCACTGCAGGGCCCGACTGACTGCCAACTGCACGCTTCTCTCCAACTCCTCCTCAAAGGCTGCAGAGGACAGGAATGCTTGAGGAGGAGGTGGCAGTGGAATTTGATCACCCCCAGAATCATGGGGGGTGGGGGAGGACCGAACCCTCCACCGGTATCGGCGGGTTCCGTCGAGATTCCTCGGGGTGTCCAGAGGGTACAACATCCTCCACCTGGGACCGCTTCAGGGGAGGCACGGACAGACGTCTTCAAGGAGGAAGACCAGTATCTGTGCTTCTGGACTTTTCCCAGTGCTCACCTCGGACCTTTCCCGGAACCGATGCAGATGGATAGGATATTGATCTTGCTCGGTCCCCTGCCCCTATCTCTGGACTGCGGGCTCGGTAGCAGAGGGGACACCGAGGGCTTGTGGCCAAGACTCCCTTTCCTTGCGGCGTTGAAGTGCCAGATGCCAAAAATCGATGATTCCAATTTTTTAGTGCCGAACAGCTTCTCCATTTTGTCCAGGCATGCCCGAAGACCCTTGGGGGTCATCTGGGTACAAAGGTTCCAGCCACGAACATCATGCAATGCCCCCAGGCACAGGATACTGACTTCGTGGGGGGTCTGTGATGGACATGGTCCGGGGGCATTGGGGGCAGCGGCGGAAGCCAGATGATGCCATGCCAAAAAGAATGTGGCATGCAGTTGATGCCCAATGGTTACCAGTAGGCAACATCAGGAATCGACCACAAAGTACCACAAAAAAAACAAACAACTTACTGATCCACGAGAAAAGACCCGAACACACACACAGATACCCAACAGGACTCAGGAAGGAAGAAAAAAATTTTCCACAGCAAAAAAAGCACAAGCTCCACAGCTGCAAGGCTTCAGCTTCAGCCGAGCGCACTGCAAAACCCGCAATTGGACAGGCGCTAACTAATCCCCTTATGCCTCTACAACATGCATCCAACGCGGAATTAATCTAATAGCGCTCATCACATGCAAATGCATGTGAATGAGGCTATCAGGTATTCACACCCAAAGGAAAAAAAAAAAAGCGCATCTAGGACGCACACTTTAGCAATCAGAAATTAATGCCTGCCTGGAGCAGGCGTTAATAGCTGAGCGCTCCTAAAATATTACAGAAAAGTTTAAAAAAAGCCGTTTTCTGTACTGCCTCCTACTTAATATCATTGCGATAAAATAAAGCGCCGGCAGTCGGGTGCAGAAACGGATGCTCAATTGACAAGTGTCTGTTTCTTGAACTCCTAGCTGTGTGGCGTTCAGGAAAACCGGTGGATGGCTGACCCTCTAATTTAAATATTGCATGATGGGGGCAAGTTAAGAAAGCGGGCGCTGACTGTTCAGCGCCCACTTTCTGCACATAAATATTTCATCGGCTTGAAGGTTTGTCAAGTTACTTCCAAAAGTATTTGAATATTGGCTTCAGAGTTATTCACATTTTCCAAGTGAGATAAAATTCTTTAAAAGCAATCTCCATCTGAAAGTGAAAAAACTATAAATGTATTTTATCTATTGGGGGAATTCTTTTTGGTGAGGTTTGGTTTTGTTTTTTTTAGCAGCACAAGAAAAGGCTTGTTTGAAGCTTTTGATCGGGGAGAAGAAGGGGAGTGGAATAGAAACTGGGAGACTAGATGAGCGAGAAGAGGGGCTATGGAGATTCAGAGTTTGGGGGGGCCTCGGTAATTTGGTAGGAGGTATGAGTGAATGACCCTCCTCACAGCCCCTTCTCACACCAATTTGAAATTAATAAAAGGGAGCCCATCCACAAGACTGCTCAGGCGGCCTACCTGCTCTGAGTAAGGAGTTTAGAGCAGATGAGACTGGACAGGCAAGATGTAAGCGGAGAGGGGATATGGGGGAGGAAGAAGAGAATGACCAGAGAAAGGGAGGGGGAAAAAAGTGAGAAAATGTTGAGGGAGTGAGAGTGATGTGGGTCATGAATAAAGGGAAGCTTCTTGGAGAAAAAGTTTGCATTCCACAAGGAGCATGAGAAAGAGGGAGGGAGGGAGAAAGGGAAAAGTGATGATTGGAGGGGTTACAGTTTGATATGGGACAATGGGGTGAAAATTCCCTTGAAGGGCCAGGATTAGGATTGATATCCCTGGCTGAAAGTAGGAGAAGCAGGAGAATTTGGAAAAGATAGGTTGAGGTGTGCCAAAAGCAACAACGATGAGATTGTGTCAGGGATAGTGGAAATAGCAGGATAATAGGAAGAAAACTTTAAGGCTCAAGAGCAGTGGACAGTGCAGATAGCAGAATGGCAGGTGGGAGAGCATGTAGGGATAGGGAAGGGTAAACGTGGTTTGCAGCAGGGAATAAGATTAGGAAGATTAGCATCAGGAAAAGAAAATAGTTTGGAGACATGGGGAATAAGAGGCAGCCTGCAAAGAAGAGTCTAAATGCAAAGTATCAATTATACTTGGTGAATCTACATAGTGGCTTGCAAAATATTCAACCTCCTAAACTGTCAGATTTGTGTGGATTAAAAATAACATTTACACAGATTGTTACAGTATGTTTATTGCAAACCAGTATGCTTTTAAACAGGCCGATGCAATACAGTGCGCTCAGCTAAGCGCACTGTTTAACCTGTGTTTCGACGCAGGTCCACAATCCTTTATGCTATAAAATGATTAGCGTGTCCAAAACAGGTGTCTAATCCCCCACAAAACTAATAGCCTCATCAACATACATTTGCGCTATTAGCTATTCTCCCCCCATTCAAAAAAAAAAAAAAGTGCACCCAACTCGCACATTTTTTCTCTCAGAAATTAACCCCTGCCTGGAGCAGGTGTTAATTTTTGAGCAGCCTAAAAAATGTACAGAAAAACAGAAAATACTGTTTTTCTGTACTTCCTCTGACTTAATATCGTGGCAATATTAAGTCGGAGGAACAAAAAGTAAAACACAAAAAAAAAAAATGCGTCAGCCTCCTTTTTACCACGGCAACTTATTTAAATAGTAAATCAGGTGCCCCGAAGAGGTTGATCAGTGCACGTTGGAAGAGCGAGTGCTCAATCATGAGCGCCCGTTTTTCCTGCACCAATACTGCAGCCACCTAATTGTAAATTTTAAAAGTCAATGCATTATTTTTTTGCATTTTTGTAAATAAAATTAAAAACTGAAAAATGCTGCTTGTGTACGTATTCAATCCCTGTGCTGTGAAAGCTCCAAGTTTACATAGATGAAACACATTGCCCTAACAACTAGCTTACAATTGGCTCTACCTGTGAATCATTAAATAAAAAGGTCAGCTTTTCTGGATAAAAAAACCCTAATTCCAGTATAATTGGGCAGAATGTGAATCTGAAAGCTGTTAAAATGAAGACTAAAAAGCATTCTAAAGAAATTAAAGTTATAGACATGCACAAGACAGTAAAAGGCTACAAAATAATATCCAAGTGCATGGATATCCCAGTGAGCACTGTTGGATTAATTGTGAGGAAATGGAAGCTGCACCATACCATCCAGACACTGCCTAGACAAGGCAGTCCCTCAAAACTCAGCAAGAGCAAGGAGACAACTTGTGAAAGAAGCCACAGAGAGGTCAACAATCACTTACCTGCATGGGAAGGTGCTAGAAAGAAACAATTACTGAAGAAAAACCACATCAATACACATCTGGAGTTTGCCAGAAAGAATCAGAGTGATCCAGCTAAAATGAGGAATAAGGTTTTGTGGTCAGAAGAGACAAAAATGGAGCTTTCTGGGCAAAATTCAAAATGCTTTGTGTGGCGTAAACCAAACACTGCCCATTCTCAAGCATACACCATCCCAACAATAAAGTATGGGGGTGGCAGTATCATATTGGAGGATGCTTTTCCTCAGCAGACTGGGCCATCTTGTTAAAACTGAAGGACAGATGGATGGTGCAACCTACAGGGAGATATTGCAAGGCAACCTATTTTAGTCTCCTTTAAAAAAAACAAACCACCAACTTGAGAGAAAGTTCACCTCTCAGCAGGACAATGATCCCAAGCACAAGGCCAAAGCAACGAAAGAGTGGTTAAACAAAAATGTGAATGTTCTACAATGGCCAAGTCAAAAGTCCAGATCTCTATCCAATTAAGAATGTGGCACTACTTGAAAACTGCAGTCCATAACCTGAACAAATCTGCCAGGAAAAATGGGCAAATCACTCCCAAATAGTGTGCAAAGCTGGTAGAAACTTAACCCAATAGACAAAGCTGTTATTGCTGCAAAAGATAGTTCTACCAAGTACTAGTCTGAAAGCTTACGCATGTATTTTTTTTTTATTTTAAATTTTATTTTACAAAAAATGCAGAGAAATAATGAATTGTTACTTTGAAAATTTACTTTAAGAGCATACTGGTTTGCAATAAACATATAGTCCAAAACAATCTGTTTGTCATTTATAATTCACACAAATCTGCTGACTTTTTAGGGGGGTCAAATACTTTTGCAAGCCAGTGTGTGTGGCAGTCAAAAAGGTAAATAGAATGTTATGAATTATTTGGAAACAAGAGCAAAACTGAGACTATCATAAATGCCCTTGTGTAGATCACACACAAAGGCTGATGCAATAAATGTGCACAGAAAACAGGCGCTCAGTATTGAGCGCATTTTTCTAATGCGCGCCCAGACACCTCTCCTGGGCTCCCAATCCAATGTTAAAATGAAGGGTCACGCTAAAGAAGAGGCACCAGGGACAAATGTGCGTCCCTAGTGCCTCTTCGAAATGGTGGCTGTCAAGCGGTCTATCAAGCTGGTTAGTAAAACAGATGCTCAGTCTATGAGTGTCCCGTTTTCTGCTGCTACCAGAATATATATGCACAAGAATCACGGCCTGGACAATGTATCTTGTATGTGTACTGGACGTCCAAATTTTTTCAAAGAATTTTCTTTTAAATAAATACTACTTTATTTGGTTCCTCCTACATAGTATCACTACGATACTGTAAGGAGGAATCTCAGAAAGCAGGATTTTTGTTTTTTTCAATGCGCCCTTGAGGATGGCATACTTTTACGCCAGTCCTCGGCTGGCATAAAATTTGCTGTGTTGCAAGGGCATATTGGCCACGCGGAAAATGTATTGGATCGCAGGGGTTAGCTAGTAGCCTCATCTACATGGATTTCCATGTGATGAGCGCTATTAGTTATGCAGAGATTTGGAAGCGCCAAGTCCCATATTACATCGGAGGTTATGGACGCACTTCCAAAACACACATCCAATCGCCTGTTAGGCTGTGCGCACCAGCTAGTGCATGGAATTAAATCGGCCCCATAGAGTACTGTGTGCAGTTTTCTTTAAAAAAAGAAAAAAAAAGATATAGCGGACATAGGAAAGTTACAGAAAAGGGAAATGAAAATGATAAAGGGGATGGAAAAGCTCCCTTATGGAGAAAGGCTAAACAAATTAGGGCCCTTTAATTTGGAAAGGAGACAATAAAGAGGGATTATGGAATATGAGTGGGGTAGAAGAGTTAAACAAGGAATGGTTACTTAGCCTTTCAAAAACTAGGCCTATGAGACACTGATGAAACTAGCAACTAGCAGATTTAAAACAAAATCACAGGAAGTATTTTTTCACTCAGTGTGCAATCAAGCCATGGAATCTGTTGTCGGAGGATGTCGTCAAGGCAACCAACATAGTGGGGTTCAAAACAGAACTGACCATGTTCCTAAAGTAAAAGTCCATAAATAGTTATTAGACTTGGAAAGCCCACGCTTACCCCTGGAAGTAAGATACATGAGATAGATCAACTAACAGGGACCTGCAGGGTACTTATGACCTGGACTGGCCACTGTCGGAGTCAAAATGTTAGGCTCTATGGACACTGGTCTGACCCAGCAGGGCAACTTCTTATCGGGTGCGCGATACAGTAAATTAATTTATTTAAAATAGGGTCCATGGCAAAAAGAGGCACTAGGGACACTAGCGCGTCCCTAGCGCCTCTTTTTGGACAGGAGCGGCTGTCAGCAGGTTTGACAGCCGATGCTCAATTTTGCTGGCATTGGTTCTTGAGCCCGCTGACAGCCACGTGTTCGGAAACCAGACGCCAGCAAAATTGAGCATCCGGTTTTCAAGCTGCAGGCCCATTTTAAATGGTTTGTTTTTTTTAACTTTTGGGGCCTCCGACTTAATATCGCCATGATATTAAGTCGGAGGGTGCACAGAAAAGCAGTTTTTACTGCTTTTCTGTGCACTTCCCTGGCACCGGCAGAAATTAACGCCTACCTTTGGGTAGGCGCTAATTTCTTAAAGTAAAATGTGCAGCTTGGCTGCACATTTTACTTACTGTATCGCGCGGAAATACCTAATAGGGCCATCAACATGCATTTGCATGTTGCGAACGCTATTAGGTTCGGGGGGGGGGGGTTGGACGCGCGTTTTCGACGCGCTATTACCTCTTACTGAATAAGGGGTAAAGCTAGTGCGTCGAAAACGCGCGTCCAATTGTGGGTTAACAGTACGCTCCGCTGGAGCGCACTGTACTGTATCGGCCTGTATGTTCTTACAAGTAGAGAGAAGGGTATGGAGAAATAGCTGGTGGTTGCACAGCATCAGATGGCTGAAGGAGATGCAGACAAGAGGCATACAGTGGGTGAACGAGGAACTTGGGTAATACTGGAAAGCAGGGAAGGGGAGAAAAATATAGTGTCTGGGTTGGCAATTAAAGAAAAGCATTGCCGTTGTACTGTACTGTGTTAATCGCTTGGATTAGTTTACGGAGCGTATATCAAATCTTGATACATGTAAATACATGATAAAAAGAGGAATACTGAGGAAGACAAACATTTGAGAATGGAAGACGAGAGAAGTTGTTATGAGAAGTAATAAAGGAGAAATAAAGGAAAAACAAAAAGTGATAAAGGAACAATCAAATAATTTGAAGTCTTCATCTGAAAATATTTTTAAATTTTAGTCTTTCCCCTAAAAACTGTCCTTTTTCTGCATGTTAAGGAAACATTTTTACCACATGCCATGGAATCGCATTAGATTCGAACATCTATGTACAATCCAGAAAACAAAACTATTTGACAGGGAAATTTAAAAAGCGATGATCAGAGTTAACCCCTTTACAAAACAAATTATATAAATACAAAAGTTTTCCGTTTTAGTGAAGTCACGCCTCCTCAGACATAGCAAACGGACAGCTGGGCAAGGAAATGGTGGTAGTTCTCTCGCAAACAGCTGTATGGCGGAGATTTTACCAAGGCCCACAGATTCTCCACCCACCTGGAGGGCCTGGTACAGATCTTTTTTTAAGCTTTTAGCCATGATAGAGCGACTACTTTCTATTTAATACTCCAAAACTCGGGAAGGAAGAATTCGCAGTTTATGTGCGCTTTCCCTCAGGCGGAGAATAGGGAGGCCGCGACGCACAGCCTGAAACAAGACGTGGTGCGAGCTTCACACACACAAACTGCGCAGCAGAACAAAATGAAAAAAAAGACGGCGAGCACCCCATAAATCACTCACCTCCTGAGCAGCGTCCCGGTCGGCGCTGCCGGCCGATTCTTTCCCCTTCTCTCTGTGCGTCACTTGCCCGCTGCGACCAGGCCGCAAAAAAACACAGCGCGCGACGTTGCTCTGCTACTGCGGCGGCGGCAGCAGCGACTCCTCCTCTCTCAGCGCGCGACGTTACGCCGTTACTGCGTTGCAACTCCTCCCCTTTCTCAACGCGCAGATGCTACCTACGCTACCTGCTACAGTTCACCCGCTCGAAACTCCACCCTCGACAACAGAATTCGCAGAACACTTATCAAGCTTTTTGCTGCTCTAGGTGAGATTACTACTTTCTTTTAGCATTGTCACACACACCAGTTGCCCCAGCATATATCTAAACGGGGAGCAGTGACCCGCTTTTGCTCTCCAATGGCCTATCGGCGTGCTTCCGCTAGCTTTCTAAGAAGGGTTGAACCAATATCTATCTATTGGCGCAAGCGCTGCTATGAAACGAATAAGGGGATCTAATGCACAAAAAACCTACTCTCGTAAGTCAAGGATTACAGACAAAATAATTATTCCAACTCCCAGCATGCTTTAGCCAATACAAAGGTGGATTTCTAGATACAATACACAATAAAGATCCATTAGAAAGATAAAAAGAAAGGTCGGAGCTAATTCTCTGCTTACATGCGACAACATCGTCGTGTGATGATGACGTTTGATCATAATTATCCTTTTTGGGCGTGTTTCTGTAAAACGGAGCTGTGACGTAAATTTAAAGCGCGTTGACGGTTTTAAAAGCTTCCCTTGTAGATTGGAGTCTGGACTTTTCATCTGAGCTTGAACAACAATGAAACCGGATGAGGTAATTGGTGTAAATCAAAACACTTGATCTTTTGGGAAAGGAGTTGGTGCCTAAGAGTAGAAATATTAGCAATCCTTGGGATCCTCTTTTTTTTTTGTACTTATCTTGGTGGGAAAGGTGCTTTTGTAAACTGCTGCTTCTCTGTATAGTAATTTGTTAGCCGTTTTAGTCCAGTTAGACATGTAGAAATAAAAATGTAACCTTTCTGAAAACAATTTTAGGTTTAAATCCCGAATGACCACAAAGAATCCGTCCTTCTGTAAAGAGAAAATAAATTTCTAAGATGAAGCAAGCTTATTGGGAAGAGCCTGCTTAGCAAAATAAGGACCAATAAGTCCTCCTTGCAGTGATTCCATTGGGCAGAAGATATACCAAGTTTTATCTGGAGTGAGTTCACATCCCTACGGCCCAGCAGGATGTCCTTCAAGAGCTTTGTTCTGGCTTTAGCCTTTCCCATTTCAAAAACGTTATTTGACTCCCCTTGTTGGTCAGAGTAAAAGTCAGCCTTGCAAGGGTTGCTAGGTTCGGGAGCAGTAGTTCTAGCTAAGGAAGGCTGGGGCAGGTGCTTTGCTTCTTTTATTGTTCTGAAGAAGGAAGGCACTTTAGGCCAATTCTGTACCTCAAAGGAGTTAATAGATGTATCAAGGTGCTTCACTTTTGATTGGAGACCTTGCAATACGTCATATTGGCAATGCGAGAGAGTTTCTCTTATTCCTAGATCTGACAGAATCTTATTGGCATGTTCCTATCACAGAGCATCAGATGTTTGTGGTGATGGGGAGCCATTTGGGATGGCCACTTAACTGTGAACAAGTTCATGATGGTAGTGTTAGTCTCTTTGCTCTGAGGGGGTATACTAATACACCCTTATCTTGATGACTGGCTTATTGTAACGAGAATTTAATCAGCAACTACCAGAGTAGTTAGGTGATGAAATTTTCAAAGAGTAGATTGAATTGCACGCCATACTTGGAGTATCTGAGAGTGAGATTTGACACTGCTATGGGGAGAGTGTTCTTAACACAGGAAAGGATCTGCAGGGTACACTTCCAACTGAGAGAATATAAGAACATAAGATTTGCCGTAATGGGTTAGACCAAAGGTCCATCAAGCCCAGCATCCTGTTTCCAATAGTGGCCAATACAGGTCACAAGTACCTGGCAGGATCCCAAAAGATAGTTCCTGAGCATACCCAGATCAGTCCAGACCAACGGGTTATGCATCCCTACCAGCAAATGGCGGCAGAGAGCAAAACATTGAGGCTGTGCCCTATAATCGAGAGTGCCACCTGAGCCCTTCAGTATTTCTCTGCCACCAGCAGATGGTAGAGGTGCATACCTGCAGTCCTGACTGATTTGGTGTTCAGAGGTTGATATCTGCTTCCCAAGGTTGCTAGGTCTTGATTTCTCAGATCATCCCTTGGGTTGAACCGGGTGAACGGGGGATTGGATACCCCTGACAGTGCTAGCCCACTGCTTCTGGGGCCACTGAAAACCAAGGGACTGGCTCCCTCTTCCGCCTCAAGGTCCCCTCCTTGAGACAGCTGCCAGCCCAGGGAAGTATCCCTTTGAGGGTTTTTGGTTTTGTTGCTTTTTATTTTCTTCCAATTTGATTTAAGTTACCAGCATAGCAATGCCTTTGTAAGTTGTTTACAAGAATCCTAGACGAGAGGGAGGGTGAGAGGAGTAGGGGGGTGGGGGTTGGAAAACAAAGGGGGGGGGAAATTTTGGGAGCACAAAGGGGAGGAGGAGGGGGGGGGAATCAGCGAAAATTGTAAAAGAGCTCCTTATTTGCAATGTGAGCTTAATGTTTTCCTCAGTTTTGTGCTCAATAAAAATTGTTTACTCAAACACTTTTTTTTGTTAATTTTTTTCTTGCTTTCTTCTGAGTGCAGCAGCTGTGCCAGTTTAATCAGCCTGTTTGATGGGGTCAGCATTGGCCAAACCGTGTAAGTGTGGTCCTGTGTGGGGAGTGGGAGAGCCGCGGTCCACAGCGTGTTTGCTGGTCTTTTCCCGGGGGGAGGGAGCAGTCACCGATGCACGGGGACTGAGGCAGTGTTTTTGGCGTGCGCGCGCCATTTTTCCTTCCCATCCTTGCTCGGCCTCCCGCACGGCGGCAACAGTGCTGTGGTGGCGGGTCTCTCGCGTGCTTCGCCTCGTGGACAGGCCCGTTGATCGGGAGGGATCCCAGTGTGTAAAAAAAAAGAGGCAGAACTTTAAGTTGCCGGCTATGGAGACTTGTAAGGCCTGCGGTGTAGCATCAGTCTCCCTCGACTCCCTCTCCCTCTGTACGGGTTGCCCATGTGCAGGGAAGGGGTTGTTGGCAAAAGACGAGAGGCTGGGGCTGATTCCAAGGATAGTTCTCCCGGGTTTTCTCTCACAGACAGGGACAGTCCTAAAGGGAGCCAGGCTGGTAAGCAGGTCGTTCACGGCCTGTCTCTCCTTTCCCCCGCAGTGTGGGAGTCGGGGCGCGGACAAGAGAAGGACATTGATTCTTTGAATAGTGAGCCTGGGGGAGACCCCTTACCTTTTTTAAGGGGTTTTTGCCTGAATTTATCCTACTTATGCATGAAGCCTTCCTGGTTAGGGAGTCTTTTAAAAGGCAACCTAAGGATAAGCACGTCACTTCCTCAGAAAGATCCCGGGAGAACCTGGAGGGATCCTCTCAGGAGGCCAAGCGAAAAAGGACCCGGACCTTCTGGGTAGCAGGGAACCATGAGGGGGATCCAGGGGCACATCCGAAAGGGGACCCGGATGGTGATCAGTTCTCAGAACCAGATCCATCTAAGGAGGATGAGGCCTTTTAGGAAGGGCTGGTCTCGGAGGGTGATGACCCTCAAGTCCATCTCTTCAAAAAAGAAGAGCTGTGTCCACTTATCCCCCAGGTTCTGGAGGAACTGGGGGTCAAAGTGTCTCAATAGGAGTCCGACAATAAGGGAGTGAACCTGGTCCTGGATGGGCTTCAGGGGCCTCCCAGTGCCTTTCCTATCTCAAAGAAGATTGAGAAGCTTATTAGCCAGGAGTGGGATTCCCCAGAGTCGGGTCTCAAGGTGGGAAGGGCAGTAACAAAGTTGTTATCCTCTGTTGGAGGAACATCTCGATCGCCTCAAGACCCCCGAGGTAGATGCGGCAGTTTCCGCAGTCACCAAGTAAACTACAATTCCAGTTATGGGGGTGGCCTCTCTTAAGAACATTCAGGATCATAAGCTGGAACTACAACTCAAACGCATGTTTAAGGTTTCTTCCTTGGGTCTTCGAGCAGCCGCTTGTTAGAGTATGATGTAGTGTGCCTGTTTATGTTGGGTTCAGAAGCCTCGGGACACTTATCTCCAGCTCAAGCGGCTGGTCTAGAGGCGGGGATAGCCTACATGGCGGATGCGTTGTATGACCTAGTCTGCGCTGCCACTCAGGGTACGGTCTCGGCGGTTACAGCATGGCGCCTCCTATGGCTGCATAATTGGTCAGCAGACGTTTCATCCAAGTCTCAGTGGTGTAATCTTCCCTTTAAGGGAAAGCTGCTCTTCGGGAAGACCTTGATCAGCTTATGAAGTGCCTTGGGGAGACCAAGGGGAACAGATTGCGCGAAGATAATACAAAGAGATCCTTTGTGAGTCAATCCCGTTTTCGGGAGGCACACAGATTTCGCCCTAGGAAGGGGTCTTCCTCCTTGGGCGCTAAACAATCGACAAACTGTCAACAGTTATTTATTTATGTAGGTTTTTTATATACCGGCATTCAAGACAGCAGTCACATCATGCTGGTTCACATAAAACGGGGGGTGCGTAATAAACTTTAAACTGGAACTATGGTGCAGAAAAAGCAGTTACATGTAACAGGGTGTATAGAACTGGGCGAAGAAGGAAAGAAAGGAGAGATCAATAATGGCTAATGATCGTTACAGGTAGTTAACGTTGAAGTAGTTGATGTTTAGGTATTGATGTTGAGCTGTTGAATTAATTGGAGTCTGGAAATGCTTGTTTGAACAGCCACGTCTTGAGTCTTTTCTTGAAAATTGAGAGGCAGGGTTCCAGTCTAAGATCGGGAGGGATGGAGTTCCATAGAGGTGGGCCGGCTGTAGAGAAGGCCCGATCTCTTAATGTGATGTGTCTGGTGGTTTTGGAAGGAGGTACCTGTAATGATCCTTTGTATGCATCTCTTGTCGGTCTTGAAGAGTTATGTAATTGGAGAGGGATATGTAGGTCAATTGGAGCCAGTTGATGGATGATTTTGTATATGGTAAGAATGGACTTGAAGATTATTCTGAAGTGGATTGGTAACCAATGGAGGCTTTTTAAGATTGGAGTGATGTGGTCTCTTCTCCTGGTGTTTGTCAGTATTCGAGCAGCCGCATTTTGTACCATCTGAAGCGGTTTGGTGTAAGAGGAGGGGAGACCTAGTAAGATGGAGTTACAATAATCCAACTTTGCGAAAATGATTGCTTGAAGAATCGTTCTAAAGTCTTGAGCGTGGAAGAGAGGTCTTATTCTTTTCAGCACTTGGAGTTTGTAAAAGCAATCTGTGGTGGTTTTGTTGATAGTAGCTTTCAAGTTCAGGCGGTTATCAATTAAAACTCCCAGGTCTCTCACTTGTGTGGTTGTTGGCGTGGCTGGATGTGTGGGGGTGATGGTGCTGTTCTCTGGGGAGATGAGCAGGAGTTCAGTCTTGCAGGAATTTATTACCAGGTTAAGGCTGGTGAGAAGGCGTTTAATGTTTTGGAAGCAGATTTCCCAATGAGTGAGTGTTTTTGCGAAGGAATCTTTGATGGGGATCAAGATCTGGATATCATCCGCGTAAAGGAAATGTTTAAGATTGAGGTCGGTGAGTAGCTGGCATAACAGTAAAAGGTAGATGTTAAATAGTGTAGGAGACAGTGAGGAACCCTGAGGGACTCCTACTGACGAGGCGAAGTGTGAGGATTCTTTGTTCTGGATTTTGACCTTGTACCCTCTATTGCTGAGAAATGTTTTGAACCATGAGAGTGCGGTGCCTGAGATACCTATGGAAGCCAACTGGTTTATGAGGAGGGCGTGATTGACGGTGTCAAAGGCTGACGAAAGGTCCAGTAGGATCAGTAGGAAGGTTTGTCCTTTGTCGAGACCCAAGATGACGTAGTCTGTCAGGGAAATGAGGAGAGATTCGGTGCTTAATGCTTTGCGGAATCCGTATTGTGATGGGAATAGGAGGTTGTTGTCTTCAATGTAGTTTGAGAGTCGTGTGTCACCAATTTCTCCATGATCTTTGCTATGAAGGGGAGGTTGGCGATCGGTCTGTAGTTGTTGGGGTCTTTAGGATCTAGATTTGGTTTCTTTAGGAGTGGTTTGAGAGAGGCCAGTTTGAGGTCGTCTGGGTAGGATCCTTGGGAGAATGAGCAATTTATGATGTCTGCCAGGGTTTTGGAGATGGAGTCAGGAATTGACAAGAGAAGTTGCATTTCATGCGCCCAGCAGGTCATCCAGAGACGGTTCTGGTCAGGGAACCGCAAGCAGAAAGTCAGCCCAATGAGATCAGGCTCGCCCAGTCCTCAACCGTGGCAGTCGGGGGGGGTGGGGGGAGGGGGAGATGGTTGTCCCATTTTTCGAGGAGTGGGCCAAGATCACCTCCGACCAGTGGGTACTGGAAATTATTTGCCACAATTACGCCTTAGAATTTTCTCGGCCTTTCATGAAGTCTTTTCTGGAGTCGTGTTGCATTTCCCAAAGCAAATGGGCAGCGGTAGAAGGGACACTTCAAAGGTTGCTATCATTGGAAGCAATTGTTCTGGTGCTCCCGGGTGAGCAAGGTCACAGACGGTATTCCATTTACTTCGTGGTTACAAACAAGTGGGGGCACTTTCTGCCCCATATGGATCTGCAGAAGGTGAACCAGAGTTTGTGGGTTCCCAGGTTTCAGATGGAAACGCTGAGTGCAGTGATTGCTGCGGTCTGCAAGGGGGAGTTCCTGGTGTCCTTGGACTTCACGGAGGAATTCTTACACATTCCCGTTCGGGAGGATCATCAGAAGATCCTCATGTTCAAGGTGCTCGGACAGCATTATCAGTTCCTGTCTCTTTCGTTTGGATTGGCCACATCTCCTCGGACCTTCACAAAAGTAATGATAGTGGTGGTGGCAGTGTTCTTGCGGAAGAACCTGGTACATCCATACCTGGATGACTGGCTTATACTGGCCAAGACAGAAGAGGAGTGTATTCGTTCAATACACCGGGTGATGCAGATCCTGGGAACCTTAGGTTGGGATTTCAATGTGGCGAAGTCACTTGATTCCGACCCAGTCACTGAAATATCTGGGAGCGAGATTTGATACCCTGAATGGCATGGTATCTCTGACCCAGGACAGGATATCCAAGTTGCAGGGTCAAGTTCGTCATCTGCTACGCCTTCCAGTCCCAAGGGTCTGGAACTACAGGCAGGTCCTGAGATCCATGGCCTCGACTCTGGAATTGGTGCCTTGGGCCTTCGCTCATATGCGTCCCCTGCAGAGAGCCTTGTTGTCCTGCTAGCATCCGGTCTTGGAGCAGTTTCACATACCATTGCCTCTTCAGAAGGAAGCCAGAACCAGCATAACGTGGTGACTCGCAAGGGCCAATCTGGAAAAGGGCATGTCCCTCAAGGTTCCGGATTGGGTGGTATTGACCATGGATGCCAGTCTTACGGGCTGGGGTGCAGTGTGCCTTGGTCATTCAGCGCAGGAGCAAAGGTCCGGGATGGAACAAACCTGGTCTATAAATTGACTGGAAACGAGTGGTGCGCAGAGCTCTCGAAGAGTTTCTCCAGCTGGTCCAGGGACGGATGGTAAGGATATTCTCGGACAATGCAACAACGGTTGCATATGTCAGTCGCCAGGGAGGCACCAAGAGCCAGGCTGTGGTGCAAGAGGCTCAGTTGCTCTTTGCATGGGCGGAGATCCACCTCCAGGGGATGGTGGCCTCCCACATAGCAGGCATAGACAATGTTCAGGCCAACTTCTTAAGTCGTCAGCAATTGGATCCAGGGGAATGAGAGTTGTCCCAGGAAGCATGGAACCACATTTGTGCCTGGTGGGGGACGCCTGAATTGCATCTCAGGGCGACGGAAGCCAACCCGAAGACCACGAGATTCTTCAGTCGCAGACACGAGAGGAGCTCAGTGGGGCTGGATGCTCTGGTATGTCCGTGGCCGACAGGGATTCTACTCTACGTATTTCCACTGTGGCCACTCATATGTCGCGTTCTTAGGCGCATAAAAGCGTGGGCATGTCATATGTGGTTCGCAGATCTAATGCACCTGTCGGTGGATGGTCCCCCTTCCACTAGCCCATTTGCTGGGACTCCTGCGCCAAGGTCCCATCTTTTCGGATCGGGAGGATCACGTTTGTCTCATGGCTTGGCTTTTGAGAGGCGACTCTTGCACATGAGAGGCTGTTCGGAGCAGGTGATTACTACCCTTCTCCAGTCCAGAAGACCTTCCACTTCAATGGCATATGTCAGGCTCTGGAAGATGTTTGAGTCCCGGTGTGATCAGCGAGACTGGGATCCCCCTCGTCACATCCGTTCTACAGATTTTGGCATTTTTGCAGCAGGGTTTATCCAAGGGTCTAGCGTATAACTCTCTCCGGGTCCAGGTGTCGGCCCTAGGCTGTCTCAGGGGAAGAGTGCAGGGAGAGAATTTAGCTTCTGTTATGAATCCTCCTGTAGCTGTGCTACGGGAGGCTTCTCACCTCTTCCTGGAGGCCACTCCGAAGCCAGGGTCTCGCCTACAAACTATCCAGGATTGCTCCAGGGCCTGGGAGGCCTTCGATGTCCTTGGGGCCTGCCTGAGGCTTGCTTAGGTCTGCATGGACTTCTCCTCAGTTATAGGGCCAGCTAGGTGTGGCCCATCCAAACTCCTCCCAGGGAGTTGCCTGTCTTCAGCCCTATAAAAGGACTTCAACTTCCAGTCAGCTTTGCCTTCGCAATGAGCCAGTCGTCTGAGGAGCTTCTCCTTCCCATTGGACTCCATGTTCCTGCTCTTGCTTGGTGTTCCAGTATTCCAAGGGATCCCTCTTCATTTCGTCTCTGCTGTTCCTGATCCCAGTCTCTGATGTCCTGATGTTCCTGACGTCCTCCGTCTCTGCCCTCCTGATGTTCCAGAAGGCCTGACGTCCTCGATGGCTAGAGGTCCCTATATACCTGATCTTCCTGATGTCTGTTCCTGCAATGTTCCAGCTCCCCGAGTCCTCCAGATGGCTACCCCGAGGGTAAATCCTTTCCGTCCGGTTCCTGTTTCCGGTCACTGGAGCCTCTGCCAGTTGGATTCCTTTCCTGAGCCTGACGTCCTCTTTCTCTGCTGTCCTGATGTTCCTGATGTCCTCCGTCTCTGCCCTCCTGATGTTCCAGAAGGCCTGATGTCCTCGATGGCTAGAGGTCCTTATGTACCTGATCTTCCTGATGTCTGTTCCTGCAATGTTCCAGCTCCCCGAGTCCTCCAGATGGCCACCCCGAGGGTAAATCCGTTCTGTCCGGTTCCTGTTTCCGGTCATTGGAGTCTCTGTCAGTTGGATTCCTTTCCTGAGCCTGCCCCGCTCCCGCATGGTCCGTGACCAGCCTCCTTAGGCTGTGTAGGGTGCGTAGAGGACAGGGTGGTCCGTGACCAGCCCATTGGGTCCGCCCTGAGTAGTGGGCTGTGTAGGGCGCCCTGAGGAACAGTGCCCACTTGTCTTCGCTAAGTCTTCCAAGTCCTTTTCGTCTCGTCTGGATTTCCCAAGGTCCGTAAGAGTTATCCTTGCCTCGGACATTTCTGTTGCCTTGAGACTCCACCTACTCTAGTCTCAGATGCCTTCTATGACCGGAGCTTCCATCTGCTCACCTTTCTGGATGTCGATGCCTTGTGTTCTTCTCTTGAGTCCTGAAGCCTTCGTCTTAGCCTTCAAGCTTTAGCCCTTATCCGCCCTCGTCCCTTTTCCGGCCTGCCGCCTGTGCTGCTCCGTGCAGCAGGTCCGAAAGGGCTGGGAGTAGTTGGAGGACCACTCAAAGACCAACCTTGCGTGGTTGGCCTCATCCAGGCATGCAGGTCGGCAGGGGCCTGGTCAGCTCCAACCCTAGACGAGGTCTGTCTTACCGCAAGGGGCACATCTCACCCCTAGCGCTCCCAGCCACTGCGGCGCAACAGATTGCAAAGGCCTCTCAAGGCTGTCCGCTAACATAACTTCTAACCATGATGTCCTTAGTTTTTTTAAAGGGGTAAAGCATTTGAAACCCCTGATTCGGAAGATGTGTCAATTTGGTCTTACGAACTCTCTGTGAGGGACCTTATGAACCTTTGAATCTAACTTCTCTGAAAACTTTGATACTTAAGACAATTTTTCTTGAGGCAATTTGCTCAGCAAGGAGAATTTCAGAGCTTTAAGCTCTCTCGGGATTTGTTTTTTGCGAATTAATAATGACAAAATGTCCTTGCAAGTGGTCCCGTCTTTTTTGCCGAAAGAGTGGTTTCCTCCTTTCATGTGAATCAGGCAGTACAGTTGCCAGGGTTTCCGGAGTGGTCTCTGGATGTGGCGATGGGGAGGGATCTCCATCTTTTGGATGTGAGGCAAGTTCTTTTACAATACCTCAAGGTTACCAACTCTTTTCGGCGATCGGATCATATCTTTGTGGCCTTTGGTGGAACCAAGAAAGGGGAAAAAGTGTCTAAGGCTACTTTGGCCCATTGATTGAAAGAAACTATTGCCGCAGCTTACATTAGCAAGGGTCGGCCCATACTGTCGAGCTTGAAGGCGCATTCTACAAGAGCTCAGACGACTTCTTGGGCGGAGTGTCAATTGTTTTCTCCTCAGGAAATTTGTAGGGCCGCATTGTGGTCCTCTCTTCATACTTTCATTAAGCATTATTGCTTGGATGTGCAAGCACACGAGACTCCTACTTTAGGCAAAAGTGTGCTGAGAGCAGGTCTTTCGGGTTCCCGCCCAGTGTAGGGAGCTTTGGTATATCCTGTTGGTCTGGACTGATCTGGGTATGTTCAGGAAAGGAAAATTTGGTTCTTACCTGCTAATTTTCATTCCTGTAATACCACAGATCAGTCCAAAGGCCCGCCCTGATATCAATACCGAAATACTGATTTTTCTGGTGTTGGGCTACTGTGTTCAGAAGTGTTGCAGTTTAAGTAACCAAGTTCGTTTACATCAATATGTTTCATTGGTGTTAAACTTTTTTGTGGAGCTTCAGCGGTCTAGTCATGTTTGGGGGTAGTTCGCTCTGTAAATTCAATTTGGATCTAAGCTTGGATACAGGTTAATACTGAAGGGCCACAGGTGGCACTCTCGATTATAGGGCACACCCTCAAAGTTTTGCTCTCTGCCGCCATCTGCTGGTAGGGATGCATAACCCGTTGGTCTGGACTGATCTATGGTATTTCAGGAATGAAAATTTAGCAGGTAAGAACCAATTTTCCTATAGATTCTATGCTGCTTATCCCAAGGATAAGTAGTAGAGTTCTGTAACTCCACCTTAATGGTTTATGGACATTTCCTCCAAGAATACAGCTACACTAACAGCTTTCACCACTGGCAATGAATTCTAGCGCTTAAGTATGAGATTTTCTCTTATTAGTTTTAAATACAAAACTTAATAACTTTCTGTATTTCCTAATGTTTGTACTTTTTGAAAGAGTAAACTGATTCACATTCACTCATTCTACTCCACTCATTATTTTATAAATCTCTATCATATTTCCCCTTAGCCATCTTGTCTCCAAGCTTAACAGTCCTAACCTCTTTAACCTTTCCTCATAGGGAAATTGTTCCATCCCCTTTATCATTTTGTCACGCTTATCTGTAACTTTTCTAATTCTGTGATACCTTTTCTTGAGATGTTGCAAACAGAACTGCACACATTAGTCAATATAAGATCACACCATGGAGTGATACAGAGGCATTATGATATTCTCCATTCCTTTATTAATAATTCCTAGCATTCTGTTTGCTTTCTTGGCTGCTGTTGCACACTAAGCAGAAGATTTCATCATATCACTGATGGTGCCTAGATACTTTTTTCCATCAATAAGCAGGCTGAATTAGCCATGATCTGTGGTTGATATAATCAGGCAGCACTGAAAGGAGCTGTTTCACAAAGCTAGTAGAGTTTTGAGCTCTGAGCATGTGCAGGAGTTCCAGTGCACTTGTTGATTTAGTTTCTTCTCGGTCTGTTTTTGTCCATGTTGTGTATGGATGGCTTATGTCTCTCTCTCAAATTCTTTTCCTAAGGCCATATATTTTCCCAGCAACCTACAACAGCACTTTTCATTGCTACATTATTCTTTTGTTTCAAAAATATGAAAAATGAAAATAAGATCCAGACATCGAAGAAAACTATGGTTGGCTTTAAGTCCTTTTGCTGTGGTTAAATAATGTTAATTACAGATGGCCATGATCTCTGCTACTGCTGCCATGGCCCCAACCATAATCAGCCTAACTGCCCTGCATGTAACCGGATGTCCCTGAGATTCCCTTGCTCAAGAGCAGCAAAGATAGAAAGTATGAGTGCCACGAGTAAAAGCAGATCAGCTTCTAGGAGTCATCACTTCTCCCCTTTATCAAAAAGCAGCAGATCCTCCAGAGCAACTTTTTCCCATAGGGGAGACCCAGATTGTGTTGCATCGGAGGTGGACCCTTGGGCTGAGGTGGAGTTGACACAACCCGTAGGCAAGGACCTAAGGGTCCCCACCATCAGCAGATGGAGTGGGCTGAAGCTAGAGGCCGCTGGAGCTTCACCTATACCAGCCCTCGCTCCCCGCGGGTTGAGCCTTTGGGTGCCTGGGCCGGCAGGACTTAGGTGGGCCTTGAGGTTAGCGAGAGGTGAGTAGCTGTACAGCCCAGAGACAGCAGTTAGTAGATGGCGTAGTTCTATCCTGGACTGGATTTGGTACAAGAGCTCAGGTGCCAAAGGGACAATAGAGAACTGAAGGCACCCGAGCAAAGGGAGGCCTGAGCCTTGAAAGTCCAAGTCCAGAGGGTAGGCGAGGAAAGGCGTCACTGACAGGCTGGATTTGGAGTGGGCTGTGAATGGTAGTTGTGGCAAGCAACGAAGAACTCTGGATGAAGGAGAGTCTGTAGCGTAGACGTACAAAGCAAGGGTCACAGCACGGAGAAGGCAGGTATAGTCGGTCCAAGCAATAGTCACGATATGGAGCAGGCAAACATAGTCAGGCAAGGTGGTGGTCAGGGCGCGGAGAAGGCATGCGTGGTCAGGCAATGCAGAGGTCCAGGGCTGGAGAGAAGTGGAAGAGTAGTCGGGCGTAGCGGAGGTCCGGGGCTGGAGAGAAGCTGAAGAGTAGTTGGGCATAGCGGAGGTCTGGGGCTGGAGAGAAGCTGAAGAGTAGTCTGGTGTAGCGGAGGTCAAGTCCAAGGAATCAATCCAACACATAGACGAACAGGAACTGGGAGAACAGGAACCGGGAACCACAGGAAGACAGGAACACACGATGAGACGATCCAAGAAATAGCAACGAATACGAGGAGACCTGTTGCAAAGGCAACGCTATGGAGCGAGGCCTGAACTTGTATACGCTGAAGGGTCCGACATCAACATCCGGGTCCACGGCCAGGTTCCCGCCGCGGGCCCTTTAAAAGAATCACCGATGCACGTGCCTAGGAAGGGGTGCAGCGCTGGTGGCGGCGTTTCTCTGTGGGCCATGCAAAGAGGCCCGACGAGCAGGGACATCCTGGTCGGCAACACTGGGCAATGTGGCAGGGCCGGAGGCACCAGAGGTCGGAGCTGGCAGCCCACTGCTGCCAGCGAAGAGGAGCCAGCAGCTGGAGTATGTCTGAAGAGGTGAGAGGACCATGCCGCGGGGCTGCCATGGGTGGCACGCGTAACAGTACACCCCCCCCCCCCCTTTACGCCCCACCCCTGGAGGTCAGGGTTTGCCCAGATGGGCACGATGAAAATTCAAGAGGAGGGTCTTATCCAGAATGTTTCGGGCTGGCTCCCACAAATTCTCTTCAGGTCCATATCCCTCCCAAGAGAGGAGGTACTCCCATCAGCAGCCCCTGTGACGAACGTCTAGGGCTTCATGGATCTTATAAGTCGTGTCAGTTTCTGCAACCAGAGGAGGTGGCTCAGGAGCTTTCCGGGCAGGCCAAGATAGAATTACAGGCTTAAAAGCGATACATGGAATGTATTATGTATCCCGAGTGTAGGGGGCAGCCGAAGCTGGTATGCAACAGGTCTGATGTGTCGGGTAACAGGAAAAGGTACAGTAAACCTGGGAGCAAATCTCTGATGGAATCCAAAGTCGGATATATCTGGTACTTAATCAGACTTTCTGGCCAGGAAGGAATTCAGGAGCCAAGCGGCATCAACTGTCAGCAGTTCTTTTGGCCCTGGAGGCAGCCTGACGCAGGCGAAGATTTGTCTGTTCCCATAGTGTCTTAAGGGCTCCGAAGTAGCCTGTGCCGTGGGAGACGGCACAGATAGTGGCATGGATAAAGGTGGTCGAGGTTGTTTCCCATAGACGATTGAGAACGGAGATGTACCGGTAGCTATAGCGATATGAGAGTTGTGAGAAAACTCTGCCCAGGATAAGAGGTCCGACCAGTTATTTTGTTGGTCATTGATGTAAGCGCGCAAGAACGCCTTCAAAGAGCAGTTCATCCATTTGGCTTCCCGTTGGCCTGAGGATGATAGGCGGTCATGAAGCAGTAGGAAATTCTTTTGAAGTTCTCCTGAAGAAGCCTGTGGAAAGGCGAAACATGTTGAGAGGATGAAGAGGAATTGTAAGACTTTCGTTTCTAAAACATTTGTGAAATAGAATTCTTTCTGCTTGTGAACAAATCAATTTTGAAAGATTAGTACTGTACTGAGAAGGGGATTTTCACCTGTGTGTAAACAATTCATTTGGAAAAATGGAGAAATTTTAATGATGGGAGATATGAAGGATGTGTGTGAGTAAGTGGTATGAATGGTGTGTGATTTGTGTGATAATGGGTTGGGATTTTTAGATGGATATTCCTTGGGGTGATGTTAAGATTTGAGCATCAAGTTGCTTGGAAATTTCTTGATTGAACCTAATAAAGATTGCAATATTATAGATGTCACTATATGCTGTTTGATACTGAATTTTCAGCAGAGTAAGCACCAGTCGCTGGTGACAAATTGAGGACCTCGATCTGAGACAATATCCATGGGTAATCCATGCAGTCTGAAAATATGGTGGAAGAAAAGTACAAAATGGGCCATTTTAGAAAAGCGGTCTATGGTGACCCATATTATGGTGTGGCCCTTAGAGGGTGGCAGATCCACGATGAAATCTGTAGATAGGCGAGTCCACGGTTCTTCGGGTGCTGGAAGCGGTTGAAGAAGACCCCAAGGTCGCCCGACCAGGGGTTTCTGCTGTGCACAAACATTACAAGAGTCAACATACACTTTCGCTTCGGAGACCAAGGTATGCCACCAGAAGAATCGCTGGAGCAGTGCCACGGTTCGTGCTCGTCCTGGGTGACCAGCAAATTTTGGAATCGTGTGCCCAGCGGAGAACTCTTTCTCGGAGTCGTCGGGGCACTACCGTTTTTCCTGTAGAAACTGGAAGAGTGGCAGACAAAGAGATTACAAGCTGGGTTAACGATGTGGGTTGGTTTTTCCGGACCGTCTTCAGGTTCAAAAGACCGTGATAAAGCGTCCGCCCAAAGGTTCTTGTCGGCTGGGCGATAGCAGAGTCGAAATCAAATCTAGAGAAGAATAAAGCCCATCTGGCTTGACGGGTGTTGAGCCGTTGTGCTTGGCTCAAATGCTCCAGATTCTTATGGTCCGTGAATACTGTAAATTTGTTATGCGCCCTCTAGCCAAGGGCGCCACTCTTCGAGAGCCAACTTTATGGCAAGCAGTTCGCAGTCCCCAATGCTGTAATTTTGCTCTGCCAAAGAGAATTTACAAGAGTAAAAGGAACAGGGAACTACAGGACCTGAGGCAATGCATTGACTTAGGAAAGCCCCAGCCCCAATGGCGGAGGGATCAACTTTGACTTTAAAGGTACGAGTTGGATCTGGGTGATGTAAACAGGACCCCTTCTGAAAAGCTTCTTTCAGACGATGGAAGGCGGCAATGGTTTCAGGCAGCCAGTCTCGTGTATTTTGGCCTTTACGGGTCAAGGCTGTCAATGGAGCAGCCAGTGTTGAATAGTGAGGGATGAAGTGACTGTAATAGTTGAGAAATCTTAAGAAGCGCTGGAGCGCTTTGAGTCCCACTGGCTGCGGCCAATTCCGGATTCCCTTTAATTTAACGGGGTCCATGAAGAAGCCTTGTTGGGAGATTATGTAACCCAGGAAAGGCTGAATATTTCGAGCAGACATTTGTCCTATTTTACAAACAGATGGTTTCACGAAGACGGAGGACAGTTCGTATGTCGGCGCAATGAGTGTCAAGGTCTCTGGAAAACACAAGGATATTGTCCAGATAAGCCATGACTTTAGTGTACAGTAGGTCTCTAATAATCTCGTTCATCATTCGTTGGAATACTGCAGGCGCGTTACAGAGGCCAAAGGGCATCACCAAGTATTCGTAGTGACCATCCCTGGTGTTAAAAGCAGTTTTCCATATATCATCAGGGCAAATCCTCACCAGGTTATATGCCCCGCGTAAATCCAGCTTCGTGAAGATGGAGGCACCTTGGAGACGGTCGAACAATTCAGAAATCAGCGGTAAGGAATATTTATCTTTACAGGTGATGGCATTTAGGCTGCGGTAGTCAATACACGGCCTAAGTGACCCATCTTTCTTGGTCAAGAAAACGAATCCCACCCCAGCGGGAGATGTTGATGGATGAATAAATCCTTTGGCAAGATTCTCCTGAATATACTCAGTCATTGCCTTTGTCTCGGGTAAAGACAAAGGGGTAGGTGCGTCCACAAGGAGGCATGAGTCCAGGAAGGAGATCAATTGGACAGTCAAACTTTCGAAGAGGCAGAAGGAGGTCAGCTTTCTGCTTAGAGAACACATCCTCATAAGCAGCGTATGGAGTGGGTACGCCAGAGTACGTAGTAGCCAGGGAAACCACTGCAGATGGTGTCACCTTTTGGAGGCAGGACTGGTGGCAAGCGGGACCCCACTCTACTAGTTGCAATGAAGCCCGGTTGAATTGGGGAGAATGCTTCTGTAGCCAGAGGTGTCCAAGTACTATAGGGTGGATGGACTTATTGTTCAGTTCGGAGTTAACTGTCTGCTTGGGATTAGCAATCTGTTGTTATTTAGGAGAGTTGTGGGTGGATCCTTGGACCGGTGGCAGATGACCATGCCCCCGGGGGAAGATCCCAAGAGGGACCACCGGTCAGGCTCAGAGTATGGAGACAGACACACACTAGTTCTTTTATTAGACAGTATACTGAACCACCAGAGGTGGCAGTAGTGAGCTGAAATGCCCGGCTGGGCTGTAGTCCCTCAGATACTGGAACAGCGATCCCTGGAGGCTGAGCTACAGAGAAACTGAAATATAGTGAGTAGGCAGGGTATGCAGAGTTCAGGAACTGAACCAGATGGTAATACTCACACAATGTCTCATAGAAGCCCAGGAGCTGGAATGTATAGGCCCTCGAGGAGCGAGTACCTGGTTCCAGGGAAAGCTCTGAAAGAGCGATGGTAACTCACTGATGTAGTTGGCAGTGATGACTTCCAGGCAGAAGAGAGTACCGAGTAAGTCTAAGAATGAGGGCCCTCGAGGAGCGAGTATCTGTTCCAGACTGTCTCCTGAAAACAAAGGAGAGAGTGAGGCCCCCGAGGAGCGGGTACCCCTAGTAAGTCCGAGGAGGCAGAGTAGCTTAGGTAGAGTAACCCTTGCTAACTCGATGTGTTAGCAAATTCTAAGACCTTAAATATCCGTCGCAGGTGACATCATCTTCGGGGGATGCCCCCGAGGTTCGCGCCATCGCCGGTACTTCAGTCGGGGCCGCGCGCGCGCATACCCCTAAGCCTCCAGGAAACATGGCGGTATGCAGCGTCTAGCCGCTCCGGTGACGCCGGAGGACTTCGGCAGAAGAACACCGCGGCAGCTAATCTTCCCACGGACGAAGAGGGAGGCGCCAAAGAGGTAAGGAGGGTGGAGAGAAGGCGTCGGGAACCGACGGACACAACACTTACCCAATACTAGTAATTCAAGTTCCTCAAAATCTAAGGCCCCAGTGCGTAACTGGACAGGTTCCGTGGTCAAGGAGATGCGGCCGGGGTAGCAGCTCTCCATAGAGGGAAGCGATGCACAAACATGTATCTAGTGAACGGGTTCTTAAACCCAAAAGCTGTACAAGGTCTTTAAGGATAAAATTACCTCCTGCTCCGGAATCTAACAGAGCAAGAACCGGGAAGGCCCGGGACTCCAAAATTAAAATGACTGGTACTGATAATTGAGGGGCCGGAGAAGTTGCGCCCAAGTTCAGGATCCCTACTGAACTTGGGCCAGGAGTTTCCTGGACGGATATGGCAGGTCTGTAGATGATGGCCAGGCACTCCGCAATACAGACATAGGCCTGTTTGTCTCCACCGGAGGCGCTCTTCCGGTGTCAGCCGTCCACAACCCAACTGCATAGGTTCTTCCGCTTTGACCACTCGAACTTCATTGCAGGATGCAGGGTTGGTAATCGGTGGTGAGCAGGAGCGAACCCGGTGATGCTCTTGAAGACGGTGGTCAATTCGGCCTGCCAACTCTATAAGGTCCTCCAAAAAGAAAGGGAGCTCCCATGCAGACAACTCATCTTTTAGCTGCGGAGAGAGTCCGTCCAGGTAGATAGCTTGGAGGCAGTCTTCCTGCCAGGCGAGCTCTGTAGCCAAAGTCCAAAACTCAATAGTGTAATCAAATAGACTTCGTTGTCCTTGACAAAGATGTAGTAAACTGGTGCTTGCCACGGCATGTCGCCCAGGATCATCAAATGTCCGTCTAAAGACAGCCACAAACTGAGCCAGTTCCTTTAACAAGGAATCAGACCATTCCCACAGGGGAGAAGCCGAGGCCAGTGTTTTCCCTTCAAGGCGGGACAGGATAAACGTAACTTTAGTCAGCTCATCCTGGAAGATGGAAGGCTGCAGAGAAAATTGCATGTAGCATTGGTTTTTGAACCCCTCTGCAGAGTCTGAAGTCGCCATTGAAGCGTGGAGGTGCTGGAAGTGCCAACAAGGCTCGAGGCATCGATGGAGGTGGCTGTGGAGGAGGATGAGCAGAGACTGGCTCAGCGGGATGATCATGAAGCCGGGTATGAAGGCATCCAATGGAAGCAGCCAATGCTTCAAGGAACTGCTGTTTTTGTCCTTTAGATGCAAGGTCTGTTATGGTCTGGAAGGCACGCAGCTCCATGGCCTTTGCAACCTGTTGCGTTGGAGGTGGACCCTTGGGCTGAGGTGGGGTTGATGCAACCAGTAGGCGAGGACCAATGGGTCCCCACCATCAGGAGGTGGAGTGGGCTGAAGCTAGAGGCCGCTGGAGATTCACCTATACCAGCCCTCGTTCCCCTCGCGTTGAGGCTTTGGGTGCCGGGGCCGGCAGGACTTAGGTGGGCCTCGAGGTTAGCAAGAGGTGAGTAACGGTACAGCCCAGAGACGGTAGCCTGTAGATGGCGTAGTTCTATCCTGGACTGGATTCGGAACAAAAGCTCAGGTGCCAAAAGGTCAATAGGGAACTGAAGACACCCGAACAAAGGGAGGCCTGAACCTTGAAAGTCCATGTCCAGAGGATAGGCGAGGAGAGGTGTCACTGACAGGCTGAATTCGGAGCCGGCTGTGAGTGGTAGTTGTGGCAAGCAACGAAGAACTCTGGATGAAGGAGAGTCTGTAGCGTAGACGTACAAAGCGAGGGTCACAGCACGGAGAAGGCAGGTATAGTCGGTCCAAGCAATAGTCACGATATGGAGCAGGCAAGGCGGTGGTCAGAGCGCGGAGAAGGCAGGCGAGGTCAGGCAATGCAGAGGTCCGGGGCTGGAGAGAAGCGGAAGAGTAGTCTGACGTAGCGGAGGTCTGGGGCTGGAGAAAAGCTGAAGAGTAGTTGGGCGTAGCGGAGGTCCGGGGCTGTAGAGAAGCTGAAGAATGGTCAGGCGTAGCAAAGGCCAAGGAGTCAATCCAACACATCGATGAACCGGGAACCACAGGAAGACAGGAAAACACGATGAGACGATCCAAGGAATAGAAACGAGTACTCTGAGTATGAGGAGACCTGTTGCAAAGGCAATGCTATGGAGCGAGGCCTGAGCTTTTATACACTGAATGGTCTGACGTCAGCATCCGGGTCCGCAGCCAGGTTCCCGCCACGGGCCCTTTAAAGGAATCACTGATGCGCGCACCTAGGAAGGAGAGCAGCGCTGGTGGCGCTGTCTCTTCCCGGCCACGTGCTCCAAAAGAAACTAGAACAAAGGGGAAAGCTGACAGTCGCTCAGCAGCACATGGTTCGGAGAGAGGTATCTTCAAACGATACTAATGATGCATTAGAATTAGGGCATTGCGATAGTGAGGTTCCAATAATAAGAAAAGTAGTCCAAGTACCTGTAACTAAAAACTCATCTGAGCTAAAAAATTCTAATTTATCCCTATCAATTAAAAAGCAGAATGACAATGCAAACAAAAAACACTCTTTGAAATGTTTGTATGCTAATGTCAGGAGTCTAAGAAGTAAGATGGGAGAATTAGAATGTATAGCAGTGAATGGTGACATAGACTTAATTGGCATCTCAGAGACATGGTGGAAGGAGGACAACCAATGGGACAGTGCTATTATACTGGGGTATAAAATATATCGCAATGACAGAGAGGAGCACCCAGGAGGCGGTGTGGTGCTTTATGTCCGGGATGGCATACAGTCCAACAGGATAAACATCCTGCATGAGAATAAATGCACAATTGAATCTTTATGTGTAGAAATCCCTTGTGTGTTGGGGAAGACTATAGTGATAGGAGTATACTACTGTCCACCTGGTCAAGATGGTGAGACTGACAGTGAAATGCTAAGATAAATTAGGGAAGCTAACCAAATTGGTAGTGCGGTAATAATGGGAGATTTCAATTACCCCAATATTGACTGGGTAAATGTATCATCGGGACATGCTAGAGATATAAAGTTCCTGGATAGAATAAATGACATTTTTATGGAGCAATTAGTTCAGGAACCGACAAGAGGGAGCAATTTTAGATCAAATCCTCAGTGGAGGACAGGATTTGGTGAGAGGTAACAGTGGTGGGGCCGTTTGGCAATAGTGATCATAATATGATCAAATTTGAATTAATGTCTGGAAGGGGGACAGTAAGCAAATCCACGGCTCTCGTGCTAAACTTTCAAATGGGAAACTTTGATAAAATGAGAAAAATTGTTAGAAAAATACTGAAAGGAGCAACTACAAAGTGTGCAAGAGGCGTGGTCATTGTTAAAAAAATACCATCATAGAAGCACAGTTCAGATGTATTCCAAACATTAAAAAAGGTGGAAAGAAGGCAAAACTATTACCGGCATGGTAAAAGGGGAGGTGAAAGAAGCTATTTTAGCCAAAAGATCTTCATTCAAAAATTGGTAGAAGGATCCAACAGAAGAAAATAGGATTTTGCATAAGCGTTGGCAAGTTAAATGTAAGACACTGATAAGACAGGCTAAGAGAGAATTTGAAAAGAAGTTGGCTGTAGAGGCAAAAATTCATAGTAAAAACTTTATAAAATATATTCGAAGCAGAAAGCCTATGATTTTTTTGCTTCGGTGTTTACTGAAGAGGATATTGAGGAGGTACCCATACCGGAGAAGGTTTTCATGGGTAATGATTCAGATGGACTGAACCAAATCACGGTAAACCTAGAAGATGTGGTAGGCCTGATTGACAAACTGAAGAGTAGTAAATCACCTGGACCGGATGGTATACACCCCAGAGTTCTGAAGGAACTGAAAAATGAAATTTCAGACCTATTAGTAAAAATGTGTAACTTATCATTGCTGGAGGATAGCTAATGTAACCACAATATTTAAAAAGGGCTCCAGGGGTGATCCGGGAAACTACAGACCTGTGCCAGGAAAAATAGTGGAAAGTGTTCTAAATATCAAAATCACAGAACATATGGAAAGACATGGTTTAATGGAACAAAGTCAGCATGGCTTTACCCAAGGCAAATCTTGCCTCTCAAATCTGCTGGTAACACCCACAAAATATTCTGTTTTGTAGAAAATACTTCTTGGACTGAAAGTTTACTAAATCTCAGAGTTGTGGGTTCAAGGGGGTGAGTTTAGCATTCTGAAGAAAAGAAGAGCAATACGATTAGTTGCTATTGGGATGCAATCAGATGATCACGAAGTGGGGAAAGGATTGATGTTTTCCCATCTGGAACGAGTAAATACTAGAGATGTGAATCGGAATCTGTTCCGGTTTCAGAGTCGTGGACCATCGGGAAATTATTTTTCCCGCGGTCCAATCGTTGTTATTTTTGAGGGTTTTTTTATCGGCTGCGCCGAGCCGATAACCCCAAAACACAGCCCGACCGTTTAAAATTAGTTCTTTAGTATCCCTCCCCCCCCCCCCCCAAACTTTTAAGTACCAGGTGGTCCAGTGGGGGTCCCGGGAGCGTTCTCCCGCTCTCGGGCTGTCGGCTGCCAGTAAACAAAATGGCGCCAATGGCTCTTTGCCCTTAGCATGTGACAGGGTATCCGTGCCATTGGCCGGCCCCTGTCACATGGTAGGAGCAATGGACGGTCGGTGCCATCTTTAAAAATGGCGCGGGCCATCCAGTGATCAAGTGTGTATTCAGTTTGAATTCTGTAAATTCTGAGCTTTATTTTCAATTTTTATCCCAGTTTCCTACAAGTTAATTGGCCTCATAAACAGGCCGATACAGTAAAAATCGCGGGAGAGTGCCCGCTCTCCCAGCGCGCGCACAGGCCACTCTCCTGTGCGTGCCATTCAGAAAAATAATTTATTCAAATTAGGGCCCCGTGGTAAAAAGAGGCGCTAGGGACATCCAGGGGTTCGGAAACCGGACGCCGGCAAAATTGAGCATCCAGTTTTCAAGCCGCGGGCCGATTTTAAAATTTTTTTTTTTATTTTTGATTATTTTAAACTTTGAGACCTCAAACTTAATATCACCATGATATTAAGTCGAAGGGTGTACAGAAAAGCAGTTTTTACTGCTTTTCTGTACGCTTTCCCAGTGCCGAGAGAAATTAACGCCTACCTTTGGGTAGGCGCTAATTTCTGAAAGTAAAATGTGCGGCTTGGCTGCACATTTTATTTTCTGTATCGCGAGGGGATAACTAATAGGGCCATCAACATGCATTTGCATGTTTGTGGGCGCTATTAGTTTCGGGGGGGGGTTGGACGTGCAGTTTCGACGCGCTATTACCCCTTACTGAATAAGGGGTAAAGCTAGCGTGTCAAACGCGCGTCCAAACACGGGTTAACAGTGTGCACTGTACTGTATCAACCTGATCATCAGGCCTCTTTCCTCCACCCTCCCGCCTATTCTACATCATAACTTTGGAGCCGTTATCCAGTTTCATTCAAATGTCTGTCACACACAGTAGAATGCCCAGTGGCCCCCAGCTCTCACGATTTTGTTTTCTCCCAACCTCTCCCTCAAAGAAGGTACTTGTTCATAAATAATTAATACAAAGTAAATTTAATGAATAATTAAATCATGTGTTGTGTAGTATTACTGATTTAAAAAAAAAAGCATAAAGGCAAATATGAATATAAGCATATAAACAGTGCATATATAACAAGGAGTCATGAAAGCAAAAACACTTGCCATGAAAACATAACAAAATGTAAGGAATATAATTTATAAAAATATAGTAAAAGCCTTACTATCCAGCACTCAACCAGATGGATAACTCAGCTAACTGACATCTAGCAGCAGGGCTTTTTATTGCTACCAAGGACATTTAAACAGAAATTGAATGATAATCTATTTGAGGATAATAGTCTTTTTCTGCTGCACTCTGTCCACTCCAGCATCATCTCCTGTGCTTTGTGGGCTAATGCATGGGCACTCAAATAATCAGCGTATGCAATTAACTGGCATGGGCTGTTCTCATGCATGCTGAATAATGGGGGGTTTACTATATAGATGCATTATGGTTGTTGTGTTATTCCACTTCAATATGTAGAAAGTAGGGTTAAAAAATTTATGAAACATTTTTATTGAACTAACTCAATACATCTGTAACTAATTTAAGTGCTATGCTTTCTTCTTCAGGTCACTGAAGAGACAGCACAGTTACACTGGGTTTAAAAAGTACAGAGATAGCTAGGTATGAAGTTGTCTGTATATACTATTCTTGCACCAGCACTGACTTTCTAGTTTCCAGTAGTGAGATAGTGACTGGAAATTTCCTGACAGTTTTCATTTTGCTGCTGGATTTCTGCTTCCTTATTTGTTTGTTTTGTTTTTTTTCTCTCACCCTAGATGGATGTCCAGCGCTCCTTAGAGCTCCTTCACATGACCATCTTTTCCCAGAGCTTCTCCCCCTGCGGGAAGTATCTTGCTGCTGGAAACAATTATGGGCAAATCGCTATCTTCAGGTACTTGCATTGCTTCCAATCTTCAGTTGACCCAAAACCTTTTTTGTTATATTGAAGTATTAGCATTTTATTCACCATGTCCAGGAGAAGAAAACCTTCTTTATAACAAGGTGTGTGCTTCGTAATTTTGAGCTCTGGTATATGGATTCTGCAGAGCTTTCTGCAAAAGGTTAAAGACCTTTATTGCTTAAGTGCAAGATATTCTCATGATGTGGCTCTGCAAATGCTCTCAGTTCCTTTTTGTCTGCCAAGACTGTTGCACATAGATTCATTACTGTACAAACTGGCTGTAGTTTTTACTCATCTAATTCTTCCTTTCTCTTCAGTTTTCATCCTATTTACGATTTTGGCACATCAGTAATGTTTTTGTGATGTGGTTTTTCTTTTAACATCTGAGCTGGCCCATGGAATTTTTTTCTTTCTTTGGTAGTCTTCCAAAACTGTGTGTGTGTGTTTGTGTTTGTTTCCCAAGGTCTTTACCAAGTTCACACAGAAGTTGTCCGTCAATAATCCTCACAGAGTTTGTTGCAAATGTCTGGGACAAGACCACAGTAACTCTGGAGACATTTGCACTAAGATGTCACCCAGAGCAGTTAGGACCTGTGAAGTCAAGTTACTTACCTACATTGCTGAAAAACAAACATCCAGCTCCTCAAATTTGATACTGAAGGCTTGATGAGAGGACCATGGAGCTTTACAGACTACTGGTGGCCAAACCATGCTAAAGGAGTTGTCAACCTCTTTGGCTCTTCAGTCATAAACCAGGCCCTGGAGTTGACCAAATTTTGTACCCCATACTTGAGCTGAGGCAAGGGTTGTGGGCACTCAGGCATGGATCTAAAGAGACTCAGCAATGAACAGAGATATTGACACATCTCTTAGCATGAATCTGAGAGCAAGGCAGTGCAGGAGCTTATGCACTATCCTAAGCAGCTATGTGTGGAGGCAAGTTCTGACTCTCAGACTGACAGTCCAGATGTATTCCACACATTAAGGAAGGTGGAATGAAGGCAAAACGATTACCAGCACGGTTAAAAGGTGAGGTGAAAGAGGCTATTTTAGCCAAAGGTTCTTCATTCAAAAATTGGAAGAAGGATCCAACAGAAGAAAATAGAATAAAGCATAAACTTTGGAAAGTGAAATGTAAGACATTGATAAGACAGACTAAGAGAGAATTTTGAAAAGAAGTTGGTCGTAGAGGCAAAAACTCACAGTAAAAACCTTTTAAAATATATCCGAAGCAGCCTGCGAGGGAGTCAGCTGGACCGTTAGATGATCGAGGGGTTAAAGGGGCACTAAGTGAAGTCCGCGAAGGCGAGTTTTTAGCTTCGCTGGATCTGATTCGAGAAGATCAGGAAAAGTTTCTTCGCTTCATGGTTCTGGGAATGCATTTCCAATTCTGCAGTCTACTGTTCGGTCTGGCTACCGCTCCCTGCACGATCACCAAGGTCATGGTAGTAGTCGCAGCGGCCCTGCGGAGACAAGGCCTTCTCATTCATCCCTATTTGGATGACTGACTCATCAGGGCAAAGTCGAGGGAACGCTGTTTAGATGCTGTCAGCAAGGTGGTCAGTCTCCTCGAGTCATTTGGCTGGGTGATCAATCAGGCCAAGAGCAACTTTGTCCCTTCTCAGACAATGGTCTTCCTGGGAGCCTCAGTTTGATACCAGTGTCGAAAGGTTTTCTCCCATCTGATCGCATGACCAAATTGATGGAGCAGGTTCGTCGATTTTTGTCACTCCCACTGCCCAAAGCCTGGGACTACCTTCAGGTCCTTGGCTCCATGGCGTCCACTCTGGAGGTGGTTCCCTGGGCTTTTGCTCATATGAGACCATTACAATGAGCGTTGCTTTCCCGGTGGGATCCCAAGTCGGAGGATTTTCAGTTCCCTCTGCCACTCGCCGATCATGCCAGTTCCAGTCTTGGGTGGTGGCTTTGTCTCGAGGGGTAGATCTCGAAGTACCAAGCTGGATAATGGTGACCACGGAGGCCAGTCTCTCCGGCTGGGGAGCTGTCTGCCAGTCCCACTCAGTCCAGGGCAGCTGGTCCCTGGAAGAATCCAGCTGGTCGATCAATCGTCTGGAAACCAAAGCAGTTCGACTGGCTTTGCAACACTTTCTCCCATGCCTACGTAATCAGGCGGTCCACATCCTGTCTGACAACCTTCAGGGAGGCACCAAGAGTCAAGCCATAGCCGACAAGGCAGAACAGCTCATGGCTTGGGCGGAAGAAAATCTTGCGCTACTAGCGGCGTCTCACGTCGCCGGGAAAGACAACATACAGGCAGACTTCCTAAGTCAGAAATGCATAGATCCAGGAGAGTGGGAGCTTTCGGACCAAATAATGGATCTAATTTCCCACAGGTGGGGAAATCCCCACATGGACTTGATGGCGACGTGGAACAATGCCAAGGCTCCTTGTTTGTTCAATCGCAGAAGGGATCACGGTGCAGAGGGAGTCGATGTGCTGGTACTTCCCTGGCCGACCTCAGTTCTCCTGTATGTGTTCCCTCCTTGGCCACTGATGGGCAAAGTTCTTCGCAGGATAGAAAGTTCACCCAGGCGGCGTAATTCTAGTGGCTCCAGAATGGCCCAACGTCCATGGTTCACGGATCTAGTCAATTGGCGATAGATGGGTCCCTACATCTCGGAAATCTTCCACATCTTCTTCCTCAAGGTCCTATATTTTTTGACCAGGCAGATCGCTTTTGTCTAGCGTCTTGGCTTTTGAAAGGAGGAGATTGAGGAAAAAGGGGTATTCTAAGGAGGTGATTACTACCCTACTACAAGCCAGAAAAACTTCCACATTTCTCTCCTATGTCAGGGTATGGAGAGTGTTTGAGACGTGGTGTCGTGAACGAGAGATTTTTCCCCCGACACGCTTCGATTGCCCAGATGTTAAGTTTTTTGCAAAATGGCTTAGCCAAGGGCTTGTCTTTTAATTCCCTTCGGGTACAAGTAGCGGCACTAGGCTGTCTGGTTGGCAGTTCGGTAGCATCTCATCTGGATGTGGTGCGTTTCCTTAGAGGAGTGAAGCACTTGAAGCCTCCTGTCTGGCCGGTTTATCCATCATGGAGTCTTAATTTAGTTCTTCGCGCCCTCTGCAATTCGCCTTTTGAACCCATCAAAAAGGCAACGTTAAAGGACCTCACGTTGAAAACAGTGTTTTTGGTGGCTATCTGCTCTGCTCGCAAGATCTCAGAATTACAGGTTCTCTCTTGTAGGGAACCCTTTTTGAGAATTTCTGATTCGGGAGTTTCTCTGTGAACGGTACCGTCCTTTTTGCCAAAGGTGGTTTCAACCTTTCATCTAAGTCAGTCAATTGAACTTCCGGCTTTTCCTGATTTGGCGGCTGACGTTCCGCATGCAAGAGAACTTCATCATTTGGACGACCGCCGATCTCTATTATGCTGTTTGGAGGTCACAAATTCTTTTAGACTGTCAGATCATTTATTTGTTCTGTACAGCAGGCCCTGAAGAGGACAGAAAGCTTCTAAGTCGACGATTGCACCTTGAAAGAGGCTATTTTGTCTGCTTATGTTTGTAAAGGTCGACCCGTTACAGACGGACTGAAAGCCCATTCCATTCGCTCTCAAACGGCTTCTTGGGCAGAATCTCAGTTGGTGTCGCCACAAGAGATTTGTAAAGCTGCTACTTGGAAAGGTGATGGAAAATCAGTCTTTCAAAAGCTCTTTGGAAGATACAAGACATCAGTAGTTTTTATAGTTATTTGTCCATTTCCTGAATGGGGGTGCATTTGCCAGTTTTCTTGAAGAGAATTTCTGTGATTTGGGATTACATAACTGGTTAGGATGAAGCAAATTGCCAAAAGCAGTGTGGACTTGGATTCACGGTTGGATGAAGTGGTGTTCAACGGAGTTGGGGCATTTGAAGGTGGATGATGATTTTTGAAGGCAAGGTATAATGGATAATGGCAGTTAGAAGTCCCACAGAAATATAGGTTGAAAAGTTGCCTTATCAAAGTTCTTAAATTGGTATTAATATAGCATTGTGATGATAGTTGTCATTGAGTTTCAGGCGTGAACATTTTAGTATCTTGAAAAAGTTGAATCCAGGCTGCAAAAAGTAGAAGTAGGAACTTTAGCATCTTATCTTCCATCTCTGCTAGCCACCTCTGATGCTGGTGGCCAGCAAGGCATGAGAGGTGAACAAAGCAGGTAAAATCAGGAGATTAATTTTTCCAGATAAAGGAAAGGAGTCAGAGTAAATGAACTAAAATAGGACAAAATGAATTGGTTGCTAAGAGAGTCACCTGTATAAAACGTTTGTAGGAAACAAAATGGCCATCAGGGGGAAGCATCAGCACCTAGTTGGAAGGATGACATAGTTTAATTGTTTCATAGTGCCACTTATAGGCCTAAAGAGTACTTGGCACTGGATCATTGCAGTTTTTTTTTTCAGTCAGGAAGAAGGGTGAAGTTTTTACTAGAGTGAACTTCAATAAGGTAAAAGCATTTCAGTTGTAGGTACTTAAGTCTTGGTGTTTCACCTAGATTACTGGAAATATCATGAGGCAGTTCATTAGTTGGACAGAGTCAATTCTGGAGATAATGTATTCTGGAACAGCAAAGAAGGCAGAAATAATTGTGATCAGGAGATGAGTGTAGTGGTAGATAAGATTAAGGTTCTTTTAGATTGTAGTTGTCAGACTAACATTTCTTCCAGGAACAAACGTCGCTGTGATGACATGAGTCAGAATGAAGAGTGGTATTTAACACATCTTGTGCAGAAGAATAGAAACCGTTTTTATCAGGCATATCAGGTAAGCACTTGTCTGTTGTGGGGTCTTGATGGACCCCTTCCAGTAGAATGGAAGCAGATGAAGGGTTTCAAGGCCTTTCCACCTTGAAGAGTCATCTTAGTCGGGTTTAGGTGTGTCTCATCTGTTGCAAGTTAAAAGAAGATTGCAGGGTTACTTCCTCTAAGGTTACAAGCAAAATAGAGGCCTCATCTATAACTGTAGTAGATGGAGTAAGTGTATCTATTTCCTGAAAGCAGGAAAATAAAAAAGTGTACTAGTCATGGTATATCTGGAAGTTTTTATATACTACTTAGAAAGAAGATAAGCAGGGGGTTCTCACAGCTTTAACCTGAACTACTAGAACACATGAAGCATGACAGCTCACTTTTACAGTCCTGAGGTAAAACAGAATTTCAACTGATTTAACCAGGAAGTAAAATTTGTAGTAATATCTCTAGCCAAAATAATTCAATTTTAGGGCACTTTAAGATTTTTAAAGTTGGATGAATTCATAATTTGCAGTTATACAAACAGACCCCATGGTGGCAGTGTAAGCTAGCATAATATCAATTTCATTTACATTGTCCATTACTCCTACTTATTCATTCCCCTATTTTTTTCAAAATTTACCAAAGGAAATGACTACAACCTAAATGGAATAAGCATGGTAAAAGCACATATAACAAGACACACAATAAAAACATACAAATAAACAAGAAACTTTCTAAACTTCCTGTTACCTCCACCCCCCCCACCCCCCAAAAGATAGCTTTGTACTGCTGAAGGAAAATCGGTTTCAAGCAAGCACAATAAGATGGTCACAAAAATATTAAAATAGACTAACCTTAAGTGCTTTGTTGGCCTGAGGTTTCTGTAGCAGTACAATGCTTCAAATTTCATTTTATATATAATATTGCATGGGAGAAGACCATACTTCAAACAAGTTCTCATTCGGTATTCCTGATCAGCCCTGACAGAGAAACAATCACCAAGTCTTCTGTTCACATTCTGCAACTCTGTCTGCTCCATACAGTGCCAGGCATTTTGTAATCACAACATACAGCATATAGCCAGCTACAAACTGCATTCAAATATCTCCTCATATATATATATTTTTTCTCTCTCTTAGCAAGCACAATTATAGCAAGCCCTTCTTCTTGCTAGCATGTGAAACAGACAGGGAGAGAGAGAGAGACAGATAACATATAGTTTGGAGAACCTCTTAACTCATTTCTGAAAAACAAACACCATCTAGTATGGATTGCCTCGAAGCAAAACAGAGGTCCTTGATACCCAGGTATCAAGGAACAGCTCACCTCCTGCATTATATGCTTATCAAGACTAATGGGCTTGCCCCCACCTATGCAAAGATGCCATGACTTTTTTCAAGACAATTTAAACATGTAATCAGACCCCTACACTGAAAGCTCGTTTTATTCAAGCTGAAAGCAGCTTCACGCATTCATTATTCAAAGGAGCTTGTAAAGATTTAAACTATCTCACATCACACATATACCTCTCATCAGGTATACACACACATACTCACCCCAGATGTCTGTTCAATTAGGAAATCCTACTCTATACCCGAATACCTTAAAACTTATCTAAATCTATGAAATGAATTATTTTCATATTTTATGACATCAGTCTGCTAGTTTTATCCTCATTGGTTTCTGGATAAAAACAGCCAGATTACTGATTTGTGGCCCTTTGTCTCCACAGTGGAAAACCCTATGCATGCTTTTCAGTAAAGAAGCTTCCTAACTAATTAGCTGTATTTACAGCACATTAGGATATATTTTTTCTTATCATTCCAAAATTGCAAGTATGTATTTTGGCCAATATAAACAGATAAGAGACCAATGATATGACATGAAAATAGAAACAGTGAGACAGACAGACATGAAAACATCTTTAAAATATTAATCATTACCTTAACATATTTACTGTGGGCTTAAAAATAATTCATTATTCATTACCCAGAGAAAGTCACCATTTAAAATGCATAATTTAAAATACATTCATACTGACAAACACACTGCAGTTTTTTCAGTCATATTAATGTCTCATTTACCTTACCTTTAAACTTTTTAACCTGCTAGTTCTGTGATTAACTTAACTTACTTAGCTAACTATTATCACAAGATAGCCTTCTTATACACCCCAGTAAACTGCATTCGTCCTAGTCTGATGACCGAAGTATGCATTCTAGTTTAAGGACCCTAACATAGAAAAATAGAAATTATGGCAGAAAAGGACCCTAACATAGAAATGATGGCAGAAAAAGACCAAACGGCCCATCTAGTCTGCCCAGAAGCTCCCACACTTATTTTTCCATACTTATCTGTTTCATCAACCACCAAGTTCGGGGCCCTTGTTGGTAACTGTTTGATTCAAATTTCCTGCTATCCCCTGTCATTGATGCAGAGAATAATGCTGGAATTGCATCAAAGGTGAGCATAAGGCTTAATGGTTAAAGGTGGTAACCACCGCATCAAGCAAGTTACCCCGATGCTTGTTTACCCAGACTGCACAGATCAATGCCTTGTTGGATGTTGTCTGAATGTAAAACCTGTTTTCCACATTTCCCCCTGCCATAGAAGCAGAGAGCAATGCTGTACATGCATTCAAAGTGATGTATCAGGCTTAACTGGTTTAGGGTAGTAACCGCCATAATAAGCAAGCTACCCCCACGCTTATTTGTTTACCCATCCCTAGGTATACTCTGTCATAAATTTTAACCTATAAATTCTAAATCGTATTCTAATAAAATATTCTTCAGTTGTGGTTAGCAAAATAAAAGCCCCAAATCGAACTTTTTTTTTCTGGTGTAGAGGAGAGAAAAAGCTAGCAGGCTAGTGGAGAGTGAATGATGATAAGGAAAAAACTATTGTCTCCTCTCCCTTAAACAGAGCAGCCAAAAAGGCAAATACCAATCACCAGGGATCTCCAGTCCCAATGGGTCACCAATTGTTGTGGTTCTCTGAAATAAATGCTTAGATCCCACAGCTGTAAAAAAATTTTTTTTTTTTTAATTAAATGCTCTAAAATCTATAAAATAATATATTAAGGCCTTTATGGCAAGAGAGAGACTGGCAAAGCACCAGCATAAAACTCCCTCTCTCAAATGATTTTACTGATGAGGCATTATATAGAATTTACAGTTGTACATTCCAACCCCTAAACTAGGTTACATAATTGTCAAATTTTCTGTAATTGGCTTTCTACTATAAACAAGTAATCTGTACGGCCATGTGAGGATTTGCTCTCGTTCTCCATGCTAATTAATTTTTACCTCCTATTCTAATTGGCCTGCAACTAACTACATTGCCAGTATGACCTTGTTGATTCTAAATATAGTTCCGTAGCCCTGAAGTCCAGTTCTTTTTGATGATACAGCATTTTCTATTTAGCCCGTAGCATCAGTTTGTCTAGCAAAAGTAAAGCACAAAATTGAAACAGAAATATTATACAATACTTATTAGCAATTATAAAGTTCTTTATGTTCAAAAGTCAAAAAAAACTTAGAACAAGAATACTGATTTCTTGTGTGAAATGTCAAAAAATGTTTCACTGCCTTTTCATTGCTCTTTATTATAAGTTAAGCCTATGAGCACCACAACAGTACCTCTGGAACAGAAAGGCAAGATATAATATGGTACCATCAAGCTAGGGTGAGATAACATAGTATAAAATTTAATCTTTGTGAGACTTTCCTCACTCCAAATGACGACATATCTTAAAGATTTGACCAATTGGTGATATTTCAAAATGTTATACAAGAAAACTGATACTTTAAAAACAAACAAACTTTTTGCCCTATTTTTGCCTAATCATTAATCTGGCTTTAAGCACTGCAACACTCTCAGGAAATCTTTGACTTAGCTGAGTCTGTAGAATGCTTCTTACATAAGAATGTAAGAGATGCCACACTGGGTCAGACCAAGGGTTCATCAAGCCCAGCATCCTGTTTCCATAGTGGCCAATCCAGGCCATAAGAACCTGGCAAGTACCCAAACATTAAACAGATCTCAAGCTACTATTCCTTATTAATAGCAGTTTATGGATTTTTCCTCTAGGAACTTATCTAAACCTAGTTACATTAACTGCCATAACATCCTCTGGCTTAACTATGCAGTGAGTGAAAAAATGTTCTTCGATTTGTTTTAAATGAGCTACTTGCTAACTTCATGGAATACCCCCTAGTCCTATTATCTGAGAGAGTAAATGAACAGGTTAATGTAAATTGGTTAAATCTTTCCATGATTTTGTAGACTTCTATCATATACCATCTCCAAACTGAACAACTCTAACTTCTTTAGATTTTCCTCATAGGGAAGCCATTCCATGCCTTATTTTGGTCACCATTCTCTGCACTTTTTCCAGTGCAACTATCTTTTTTTGAGATGTGGCAACCAGAATTGCACACAGTATTCAAGGTGCAAACTCACCATGGAGCGATACAGAGGCATTTATTTGCAATCTTCTTCCTATTAATTCCTAATATTGTTTGCTTTTTTGACCGCCACAGCACAATGAACCGACTATTTCAATGTATTGTTGCGACCATCGCTGCCCGACATCTCCACTTCAACCTCTTTGGCAACTCCCTCTCCGCTCAATGGAAGTTTGGCTACGGTGGCGTCATTCTGCCGACCCTCTCCGGTGTCCCTGGACCGGCTCGACGCTGCACTCCGCCATGTTCCCAGGAAGCCTACTGAAGTACCAGCAGTGGCGCGAACCTCAGGGGCGTCCCCCTGAGGTGACGTCATCCGTACCGGATATATAAGGTCTTTAAATTTGCTAACTGATCGAATTAGCAAGGAGTTGACTAAGGTTCACTACCAAGCTACTCTGCCTCCTCGGACTTACCAGGGGTACCCGCTCCTCAGGGGCCTCGCTCTCTCTTTACTTTTTCAGATTGCAGTTAGGAACCGGCACTCGCTCCTCGAGGGCTTTTGTTCCTGGACTTGTCTCTGGACAATCTTCTGCCAGGAAGTCGCTGCCTACAACATCAGTGAGTTACTATATCTCTGTCAGAGCTTTCCCTAGAACCAAGTACTCTCTCCTCGAGGGCCTATTCATTCCAGCTCCTGGACTGCTTCTATGAGACTACTGTGTGAGTGTTGCCATCAAGGATTAGTACATGAACTCTGCATACCCTGCCTTCTCACTATATCTAGTTTCTCTACAGCTCAGCCATCCTGGGATCGCTGTTCCAGCATCTGAAGGACTACAGCCCAGCCGGGCGCTTCCAGCTCACTACTGCCACCTCTGGTGGTTCAATATATTGTTTAATAAAAGAACTAGTGTGTCTGTCTCCAAATTCTGAGCCTAACCAGTGGTCCCTCTCGGGATCTTCCCCCGGGGACGTGGTCATCTGCCACCGGCCCAAGGATCCACCCACAACTATCCCAAAATATCAACAATTATCCATTATGAAGCCTAGACCTCTTTCCTGGGTGGTACTCCTAAGATAGAATCTAACATTGTGTAACTGCAACAAGAGTTATTTTTCCCTATATGCATCACTTTGCACTTGTTCACATTAAATTTCATCTGCGATTTGAAAGCCCAATCTTCCAGTCTCACAAGATCCTCCTGCAATTTATCACAATCCACTTGAGATATAACTACTTTGCATAATTTTCTGTCATCCGCAAATGTGATCACCTCGCTTGTCTTACCCCTTTCCAGCTCATTTATAAATATGTTAAAAAACACTAGTCCAAGTACAAATCCCTGAGGCTTTTTTCTACTGTGAAAACAGACCATTTAATTGTACTCTGTTTCCTGTCTTTTAGCCAGTTTGCAATCCACAAAAAGACATCACCTCCTATCCCATGACTTTTTAGTTTTCTTAGAAGCCTCTCATGAGGGACTTTGAATGCCTTCTGAAAATCAAAATATACTACATCTACCAGTTTGTCCATTGTTTATTCACCCCTTCAAAAACATGTAGGAGATTTGTGAAGCAAGACTTCCCGTGTGTAAATCTGATAGCTGTGTCCCATTAAACCATGTCTATCTAAATGCTTTATGATTTTATTCTTTATAACAGTTTCCACGATTTTTCCTGGCTCTGAAGTCAGGTTCACTGGTCTGTCGTTTCCCAAATCACCCCTGGAACCCTTTTTAAATATTGGGGTTACATAGGCCATCTTCCATTCTTCAGGTACAACAGATGATTTTAATGATAGGTTACAAATTAATTGTATAGGTCTGAATTTTCATTTTTGAGTTCTTTCAGAACCCAGGTGATTTACTACTCTTCAGTTTGTCATTCTGGCCTACTACATCTTCCAGGTTCACTGTAAATTTTTTCAGTTTATCTGAATCTTTACCCTTGAAAACCATCTTCAGAATGGATATCTCCCCAACATCCTCTTCAGTAAACACCATGCAAAGAATGTTTAGTCTTTCCGCAATGGCCTTATTTTCCCTAAGTGCCTCTTTAACCTCTCGATCATCTAACGGTGCAACCGATTCCCTCGCAGGCTTTCTGCTTTGAATATATTTTTTAAAGTTTTTATTATGAGCTTTTGCCTCTATGATCAACTTATTTTCAAATTTTTCTTCATAGTAGACCATTGACCTATCTTATGGTTGGTATGTGAAGCACAGAGCTTGACTATACTGGAAGTTTTTCTTTGGTCCCCTGATGAGCTCAAGGTAGTCAATTAGTGTGACAACAGTTGGGAAAGTTAATTGTATAATTGGGTACATAATGAGGGAGAGATCACTGATTAGAAAAGAGCAGCAATATTCTATGCTTGTCTCTCGTTCTGGAGACCATATCTGCAAAGATTATTGATAAGGAGAGGCAATTCTAAGGAGGCCCACCTAAAAAGTATATGGCTGCACTATATGCCATGTGCAGGGAGACTCAAATAATTAAAGATGTACTCTCTAGAAGAAGAAAGGGAAATATAGTAAAAACATTCAAATATCTGACAAATTTCAGTAACATACCAGAAAGTAGCTTTATCCTTGAGCTTTTAATTCTATGGAAAAGGGGTTATCAAAATGAAGCTGAAGGGAGTGTTGGACATCTGGATCAGAATTCAAGCATACATGAGGACCCAAAGGGACATTTAATGGCAGAAGAGAAGGAAAAAATAGATTGAATAAGACCTATGATGACACACACAGGATGACTGGGTGAGCACAGTGGTATTTATTTCTGTGCCGCAACTTCTGTTTCTGTATTTTCTTACTTTTCTGGTACCCCCCACTGCCAACACTTGTGTAATGTTTAGGAGATCATTATCCTCCGTGCCTTTGGGTGATATTGTACCCTGCCATCATCATCCACGCTTAGAAATGCTTAAGGTTCTAATTTCATGGCATGCTGTCCCAGTGAGTCAACTGCTGACCCTTCCTTCTCGCTAATCTATACAGTTGTCCTTTCATTCTTGCAGCTTGTCATCTGCACTGAGCTCTGAGGCCAAGGAGGAGAGCAAGAAACCTATTGTTGTGTTCACAGGTGAGTATCATAGCTCATTTCCTTCCTGTATGGACTAAAGGAGGTACAGCATTGCTGGAGTTAACACCTTGGGCAATCCATGATGACAGCTGGAGAAGGGCTGCATTGCTGATACAGAAGGACAGTACTGGGTGAGGTGCTACAATTCTAGAGGTTCTGTTTCTCTAATGCTGGCACAGCAAGGCAACGTTAGAGGAGGGTCTGCAATGTTGGAGTTGAACATTAGAGAGAAGGATCCCCCAGATTATTACATTTATTGATTTTTAACTTCCTTTCCAGCAAGCTACCCAAGATGGGGTACAAAGTGGATATTTTTATCTATAAATCTTCATAAAACAAAAAATATTTTTATTTAAAAAATGTTGTAATCTGCATATGCCAAAGAAAGTGTTAAAAGTGGAGTTACAATCGGTACATATAATGATAAAACAGTTCAAAGACCAAGAACAAGAACCTAAAACTAACATCAGATTCCTAAAAAATGAAATTTTCATAAAACACATAAGCAAGTAAACACGAGTATTCCATAATTGATCTTCTTAAATTTCAAACTACATAAATCCAATTAAGCCTAATAAGTATTCCACATAGAACTGTATAGATAAAATATCAAATACAGTATCTACTGTTATGATGTTTTATATCATACCTAAACAATCCCTTCTAAATCAAGAGGAAACATCCTGATTAAAATATTAAGTGATGTAATCCAGGGCATAAAATAAATTGTAAAATTCTAATCTACAAAAATCTGAAACTTAAGTACCAAGTAACATCCTATGGCCTGCCAAATTATACCCATATGAGCTATAATATTATTCAAATAGCCATGTTATCTGGTGTCTAAAGTAGAAGTAGATTCCCAGCAAATAGCCCTGGGAGGTACAATCAGGAAAATGCTCACGCTCCCTTTCTACCCACATCGTAGCCAACCTCCTGGAGTATATAGAGAAACTGCTTGAACTGATCTTTTGGTTCATTTTTCAAGTACCATTCTAACCCGCTCTTTAAGATATTGTTGGCCAATTTCTCCCACCCTCACCCTCAGGGCTCTAAAATTTAATTTTAATTTAATTTAAATACGTTTAAGTCGCACAGTTCAATGGTCTTAGGAGGCTTACACTTCAACATACATAATATGAAGTTAAGATGATAATCTTGAAACTGTGCTCTAGAGGTGATCAGCAACCAATGCAATTCCCTAAGTAATAGAGTTGGCTTTTCTCTCCCTTTACATCCTAATATTCTATGAGCTGCAGAAATCTGCATTAGTTGTAATTGTAATTTGCATACAGCTTTTTTAGGGAGCCCAACAATAGCAAGTTGCAATAGTTTAAATAAGGAATAACTGTACAGAAGAAGTTCTTGCGAAAAAGATTGAAGTGTTAACTGAAAAGAGAGAAGAAACCCAATGCATACAGAAATTCCAGATCAGAAACCAAAGAAAAAAGCTCACTGTGATGGATGACTCTGTCATCAGAGGCACTGATCTTTTCCCTTGCACAAATACAAAGGGAAAAGTGGATAACAAAACTCAACTAAAAAGGTCACAAAAGGAGTCCAGGAACAGCAGTAACCTGAACGAAGAAAGCTGGAAAGCTATGAGCACAAATGCTCATAGTTTGGGCAATAAAATCCCAGATCTGCAAGCCCTAATGGTGGAGGCGGACTTGGACGTTGTTGCTATCACAGAGACATGGTTCACAGAATCTCATGATTGGGATACAGCAATACCAGGCTATAACTTGTTAAGGAAGGACAGAGAGGATAGGAAAGGGGGAGGAGTGGCTCTTTATGTCAGAAACAATATCCAAGCATCTGAGCTGCAAGGAAGATGGGGCAATGAAGAAGCACTATGGGCCGACCTAAAAAAAGATGGGACATCCATTTTTATGGGAGTGGTTTACAGGCCTCCAAACCAAAAGGAAGAGCTGGACAGAGATCTGGTTGAAGACATCCAAAAGATAGGAAAGAAGGGAGAAGTGGTCATCGTTGGAGACTTTAATATGCCAGATGTAGACTGGAGAATCCCATCTGCAGAATCTAATAACAGTAGAGAAATAGTGGATGCCCTGCAAGTAGCTTTGTTCAAACATATGGTTATGGAACCCACGAGAGAAGGCGCTATACTCGACTTAGTGCTCACTAATGGAGATAATATCTCTGATGTCCAGGTGGGCGCCCACCTCAGCACCAGTGATCATCAAACGGTATGGTTTAATATCACAAATAGGATACGGAAAAGAAGCACAAAGACCCAAGTTTTGCAGTTCAGAAACACGGACTTTGATGAAATGGGGAAGTACCTGGAGGAAGAACTAAAAGGCTGGGAGAACGAGAGAGATGTGGATCAACAGTGGACCAATCTAAAAGTAGCAATTACCAAGGCAACTAATCTATATGTTAGGTTTCATTTTTCTTTTCTTTACTTTTCTATCTGGTTCTCAAAGGAGGTGGCTGACAAAATAAAGGCTAAAAGAACAGCGTTCAAGAAATATAAAAGATCCCAAAGGGAGGAGCACAAAGAAGAATATCTGGTAGAACTGAGGGAGACAAAGAAATTAATCAAGACTGCAAAAAGTCAAGCGGAAGAGAGGATTGCCAAGGAAGTAAAGAGAGGTGACAAAACATTTTTCTGATACATCAGTGAAAAGAGAAAAGTTCAAAGTGGTATAGTGAAATTAAAAGGTGGAAAGGATCAATGTGTGGAGAGAGACGAAGAAATGGCAGAAATATTAAATGAATACTTCAGTTCTGTGTTAACTAAAGAAGACCCTGGAGAAGGACAGTCACTAGTTAACAAGAAACTGGAGGGGAGTGGAGTAGATGTAACTCCATTTACAGTAGAAAATGTATGGGAAGATCTGGAGAAACTGAAAGTGGACAAAGCCATGGAGCCTGATGAAGTTCATCCCAGGATACTGAGAGAGCTCAGAGATGTGCTGGCGGGTCCGCTGTGTAATCTGTTCAATAGATCCTAGAAGCGGGAGTGGTGCCGAGTGATTGGAGAAGAGCGGTGATGGTCCCGCTTCACAAGAGTGGGAACAGAGAAGAGGCTGGTAACTACACACCAGTTAGCCTCACTTCACTGGTGGGAAAAGTAATGGAATCACTGTTGAAGAGAGAATAGTGAGCTATCTACAGTCGGGAGAATTGCTGGACCAGAGGCAGCATGGATTCACCAGGGGAAGATCCTGTCAGACAAATCTGATTTACTTTTTTGACTGGTTAACCAAGGAATTGGATCAAGGAAGAGCACTCGATGTCATCTACTTGGATTTCAGCAAAGCTTTTGATACGGTCCCGCATAGGAGACTGAATAAAATGAGAAGCTTGGGAGTGAGTGCCAAGGTGGTGACCTGGATTGCAAACTGGTTGACGGACAGAAGACAATGTGTGATAGTAAATGGAACTCTCTCTGAAGAGAGAGCGGTTTTAAGCGGTGTACCGCAAGGATCGGTGTTGGGACCGGTCCTGTTCAATATGTTTGTGAGCGACATTGCGGACGTGATAGATGGTAAGGTTTGTCTTTTTGCGGACAACACTAAGATCTGCAACAGAGTGGACATGCCGGAAGGAGTGGAGAGAATGAGACTGGATTTAAGGAAGCTGGAAGAGTGGTCGAAGATATGGCAGCTGAGATTCAATGCCAAGAAGTGCAGAGTCATGCATATGGGGAGTGGAAATCCGAATGAACTGTATTCGATGGGGGGAGAAAGGCTGATGTGCACGGAGCAGGAGAGAGACCTTGGGGTGATAGTGTCTAACGATCTGAAGTCAGCAAAACAATGTGACAAGGCTATAGCTAAAGCTAGAAGAATGCTGGGCTGCATAGAGAGAGGAATATCGAGTAAGAAAAGGGAAGTGATTATCCCCTTGTACAGGTCCTTGGTGAGGCCTCACCTGGAGTACTGTGTTCAGTTCTGGAGACCATATCTCCAAAAAGAGAGAGACAAGATGGAGGCAGGCCAGAGAAGGGCGACCAAAAAGGTGGAAGATCTTCATCGAATGACTTATGAGGAGAGATTGAAGAATCTAAATATGTACACCCTGGAGGAAAGGAGGAGCAGAGGTGATATGATACAGACTTCAGATACTTGAAAGGTTTTAACTGATCCAAAGACAACGACAAACCTTTTCCGTCGGAAAAAAATCAGCAGAACCAGGGGTCATGATTTGAAGCTCCAGGGAGGAAGACTCAAAACCAATGTAGGGAAGTATTTCTTCATGGAGAAGGTGGTGGATGCCTGGAATGCCCTTCCGGAGGAAGTGCTGAAGACCAGAACTGTGAAGGACTTCAAAGGGGAGTGGGATAAACACTGTGGATCCATAAAGTCTAGAGGATGTGAATGAATGTGGAAAAAAGTATTTGCATTCACAAAAAAGCGGGGAGTAGCTTGCTTGTTACGGCGGTTACTACCCCAAACCAAATAAGTCTGATACTTCACTTTCAATGCATATTCAGCATAGCTCTCTGCTTCAGCGGCAGGGGAGAAAGTCTGTTACTTCACTTTCAGTGCATATCCAGCATAACTCTCTGCTTCAACGGCAGGGGGAATGAAGAAAAATGGATGTATATACAGACAACAACCAACAAGGACTGAATTACATAGTCTGGGTAAACAAATAAGCATGGGTGTAGCTTGCTTATTGCGACGGTTACTACCCCTAACTAAAATTAAGCTAGATATTTCACTTAGATGCAGCTCCAACACTGCTCTCTACATTAATGGTGGGGGTGGAAGGGGAAATGGAACCAAAAGGTTACTAAGAGCCAAGAATAACAGAAAAGTTTGAGGAAAAAAAAAAATAAAAGTGCGAAACTTGCTGGGCAGACTGGATGGGCCGTTTGGTGGTCGTCTGTCGTCGTTTCTATGTTTCTAAAGCATGAATAAACCACCTGAAAATACTATTTTTCATCTAAATAGAGATGCAGTTGTCAAATTATCCAAAATATGAAGGATTTTTAATGGTAGCAGTGATGTGCAAGTTCAGATTTAAAATTGTCTAGAGCATCTCTAAACTTCATAAACTTATTTTTGTCTCTCCTATTTTTTCAGCTCATGACAGCCCAGTATACAGCCTGGTGTCCACAGACAGACAACTGATAAGTGCTGGGGATGGAGAAGTGAAGGCCTGGAACTGGAGTGAGATCATCAAGAAGGTAAAAAGGGTTAGCCTTAAAACAATAGTTATCCTACAACAACCAGGATAGTAATCCTCACAGATGGGTGACATCATCAGATGGAGCCCGCCACGGATAACTTTAGTCAAAGTTTCTAGAACTTTGACTGGCACACTGGTCATGCCCAGCATGCAACTATCCATGCGTCCTCGCGATGTTCCCCTTTAGTCTCTTTTTTACACGGTGATAGTTGCCTTGCAGTTTTTTTGGAGCTCTGCTCTTTCAAGTATCTTTCTGCTTAATAACCACTTTTTTGCCTGTCTCACATCAGGTCCCCCTTTCTCCGGTCAGTGCTTTCCCCAGGATGGTAGGTATATTTACTCCTTTACCTTCTTTCTGGTCGATTCCGGGCGTGTCGCTCCCATGTGGCAGCCGGCCATCGACCGTTCGCCGACTTACTTTTATGGCATCCAGATTTCGTCGGTGCCCCCTCTGCCAGGGAGTCCAGGCATTCCCCACCATTAGTGGTGCCAGGTACTGAGCCTCCTCGGGGTTCCATGGAGGCTCTGATGATACCTCGTCCTCCTCCTTCAGTCTTGTCTTCACTGGACTTCCAGGAGAAGTTGGACCACAGAGTGTAGAGAGCGGTGCTCCGAGCCCTGTGAGGCATCGAGCTGCCATTGGCGTCATCTCTCTTGGCACCACTGCTCGAGGGTCTGGACATCCTACTCTGTGTCCTTCTGACGCAACCGGTGCCCAGGGGCTCTTTAGTTCGATGCCCTCCTCGGGACCAATTACCATCATGGTGTCCTCCAAGGAGGAGGACATGCAGCACCAGTCGATGCCATCCAGTACTTTGGTCCCGAGACGACGTTTCCAGAGCCGGTGGCAGGGACATCGGGTCTCTCACGGCCGTCGGTGCCATCACTGCCGATGGAGCCCTTTGTGCCATCAGGACCTTCGGTGCCCAGTCCTCAAGGTTTAGACAGGCCTCTTTCTCGCAGGCCCCCTGGGGACATTAACAATGAGGAAGGCCCATATGACCCTTGGGGAGATGAGTTCTCCTCGCCACCAGAAGAAAGGCGTCTGTCTCCTCCAGAGGATCTCTCCTTTGTGGGTTTTGTGCAGGCCATGGCTGAAGCCATTCCCTTCCAGCTCCTACAGAGGAGGATGCCCGCCATAAGATGCTGAAAAGTGCTCCAGTTTGTCATAAAGAAAATGCCATACTGGGTCAGACCAAGGGTCCATCAAGCCCAGCATCCTGTTTCCACACGTGGCCCAATCCAGGCCATAAGAACCTGGCAAGTACCCCAAAAACTAAGTCTATTCCATGTAACCATTGCTAATGGCAGTGGCTATTCTCTAAGTGAACTTAATAGCAGGTAATTGGACTTTCCTCCAAGAACTTATCCAATTCTTTTTTAAACACCGCTATACTAACTGCACGAACCACATCCTCTGGCAACAAATTCCAGAGTTTAATTGTGCGTTGAGTAAAAAAAGAACTTTCTCCAATTAGTTTTAAATGTGCTCCATGCTAAACTTCATTGAGTGCCCCCTAGTCTTTCTACTATCCGAAAGAGTAAATAACCGATTCACATCTACCGTTCTAGACCTCTCATGATTTTAAACATCTCTATCATAAGCCCCCTCAGCCGTCTCTTCTCCAAGCTGAAAAGTCCCAACCTCTTTAGTCTTTTCTCATAGGGGAGCTGTTCATTCCCCTTATCATTTTGGTAGCCCTTCTCTGTACATTCTCATCGCAATTATATCTTTTTTGAGATGCGGCGACCAGAATTGTACACAGTATTCAAGGTGCGGTCTCACCATGGAGCGATACAGAGGCATTATGACATTTTCCATTTTATTCACCATTCCCTTTCTAATAATTCCCAACATTCTGTTTGCTTTTTTGTCTGCCGCAGCACACTGAACCGACGATTTCAATGTGTTATCCACTATGACGCCTAGATCTCTTTCTTGGGTTGTAGCACCCTAATATGGAACCCAACATTGTTGTAATTATAGCATGGGTTATTTTTCCCTATATGCATCACCTTGCACTTATCCACATTAAATTTCATCTGCCATTTGGATGCCCAATTTTCCAGTCTTACAAGGTCTTCCTGCAATTTATCACAATCTGCTTGTGATTTAACTACTCTGAACAATTTTGTGTCATCTGCAAATTTGATTATCTCACTCGTCGTATTTCTTTCCAGATCATTTATAAATATGTTGAAAAGTAAGGGTCCTCCCAATACAGATCCCCGAGGCACTCCACTGTCCACTCCCTTCCACTGAGAAAATTGTCCATATAATCCTACTCTCTGTTTCCTGTCTTTTAGCCAGTTTGCAATCCACGAAAGGACAATCGCCACCTATCCCATGACTTTTTACTTTTCCTAGAAGCCTCTCATGAGGAACTTTGTCAAACGCCTTCTGAAAATCCAAGTATAACTACATCTACCGGTTCACCTTTATCCACGTGTTTATTAACTCCTTCAAAAAGTGAAGCAGATTTGTGAGGCAAGACTTGCCCTGGGTAAAGCCTTGCTGACTTTGTTCTATTAAACCATGTCTTTCTATATGTTCTGTGATTTGATGTTTAGAACACTTTCCACTATTTTTCCTGGCACTGAAGTCAGGCTAACCGGTCTGTAATTTCCCGGATCGCCCCTGGAGCCCTTTTTAATATTGGGGGTTACATTTGCTATCCTCTAGTCTTCAGGTACAATGGATGATTTTAATGATAGGTTACAAATTTTTACTAATAGGTCTGAAATTTCATTTTTAGTTTCCTTAGAACTCTGGGGTGTATACCATCCGGTCCAGGTGATTTACTACTCTTCAGTTTGTCAATCAGGCCTACCACTTCTTCTAGGTTCACCGTGATTTGATCAGTCCATCTGAATCATTACCCATGAAAATCTTCTTCATTCGGGTACCTCCCCAACATCCTCTTCAGTAAACACTGAAGCAAAGAAATCATTTAATCTTTCCGCGATGGCCTTATCTTCTCTAAGTGCCCCTTTAACCCCTCAATCATCTTAACTGTCCAACCGACTCCCTCACAGGCTTTCTGCTTCACATATATTTTAAAAAAGTTTTTTTACTGTGAGTTTTTGCCTCTACAGCCAACTTCTTTTCAAATTCTCTCTTAGCCTGTCTTATCAATGTCTTACATTTAACTTGCCAACGTTTATGCTTTATCCTATTTTCTTCTGTTGGATCCTTCTTCCAATTTTTGAATGAAGATCTTTTTGGCTAAAATAGCTTCTTTCACCTCCCCTTTTAACCATGCCGGTAATCGTTTTGCCTTCTTTCCACCTTTCTTAATGTGTGGAATACATTCTAGAATGTGCTTCTAGAATGGTATTTTTTAACAATGACCACGCCTCTTGGACATTTTTTACTTTTGTAGCTGCTCCTTTCAGTTTTTTCTAACTATTTTCTCATTTTATCAAAGTTTCCCTTTTGAAAGTTTAGCACGAGAGCCTTGGATGTTCCTCTTCCAGTCATTAAATCAAATTTGATCATATTATGATCACTATTGCCAAGCGGCCCTACCACCATTACCTCTCTCAACCAAGTCCTGTGCTCCACTGAGAATTAGATCTAAATTGCTCCCTCTCTCATCAGTTCCTGAACCAATTGCTCCATAAAGCTATCATTTTCCATCCAGGAACATTATCTCTCTAGCATGTCCCGAGGATACATTTACCCAGTCAAGATTGGGGTAATTGAAGTCTCCCATTATTACCGCACTACCAATTCGGTTAGCTTCCCTAATTTCTCTTGCATTTCCACTGTCCATCTCACCATCTTGACCAGGTGAACGGTAGTAATATCCCTATCACTATAGTCTTCCCAGACCACAACAAGGGATTTCTATCCATAAAGGTTCAATTTGTATTTAGTCTCATGCAAGATGTTTATCCTGTTGGACTCTATGCCATCCCGGACATAAAGCACCCACACACCTTCCTCCCGGGTGCTTCTCTCTGTCATTGCGATATAATTTGTACCCCGGTATAGCACTGTCCCATTGGTTATCCTCTTTCCACCATGTCTTTGAGATGCCAATTAAGTGTATGGCATCATTCACTGCTATACATTTCTAATTCTCCCATCTTACTTCTTAGACTCCTGGCATTAGTATACAAACATTTCAAAGGAGTGTTTTTTGTTTGCAATGTTCATTCTGCTTTTTAATTGATAGGGATAAGTTAGAATTTTTTAGCTCAGGTGAGTTTTTAGTTACAGGCACTTGGACTATTTTTCTAATTATTGGAACCTCACTGTCGGGATGCCCCCTAATTCTAATGCATCATTAGTATCCTTTGAAGATATCTCTTCCGAACCATGTGCTTGCTGAGTGACTGTCGGCTTTCCCCTTTGTTCTAGTTTAAAGCTGCTCTATCTCCTTTTTAAAGGTTAGCGCCAGCAGTCTGGTTCCACCCTGGTTAAGGTGGAGCCCATCCCTTCGGAAGAGACTCCCCCCTTCCCCAAAATGTTCCCAGCTCCTAACAAAACTGAATCCCTCTTCCCTGCACCCTCGTCTCATCCACGCATTGAGACTCCGGAGCTCTGCCTGCCTCTGGTGATCTGCGCGTGGAACAGGGAGCATTTCGAGAATGCTACCCTGGAGGTTCTGGATTTAAGCTTTCTACCTAAGAGCCTAAATTTGGCTTCCAGAACCTCCTCCCACATTTTCCTAGTCGTTGGTGCCCACATGTACCACGACAGCCGGCTCCTCCCCAGCACTGTCTAAAATCCTATCTAGGTGACGCGTGAGGTCCGCCAAACAGTCTAACTTCAGTTAGTCAGCCAGAGTGACTCACTGCTCTCTTGATTAACAAATGTTGGTCCCTATTCAAACCCAATCACACACCTACCTCAACACCTTTCCAAGGTGAGTAACTGAAGCTGAACTATTCAAATTTTTTACTTAGGTGTACACTGCTCCCAGCTTATTTCTAGCTTCTGGCTACTTTTGGGGGTTTTTTTTGTTTTTTGTGGGTGGGGTTTTTTTTCAATACAAACACTCTGTATTAAATACAGACACTCAGTTCTGCAGACTTTTAAAAATAAACACACTACCTACTGCTTACTAGCTACCTTATTGACTGACTATTAAAAATACAAACAGTCCTAACTTGTTTATTCACTGCCTGACTATTAAAGCACAAACACACTAAATAATTTCCCAAAGGAGATAGTGGCTGTACTGGTCCATGACATCTTCAAGGAGCTCCTCCTTAGAATGTGGGAACGCCCAGTTATCGATTCCTCCCATGAATAGTAAAGCAGATGCCACCTATTTGGTGCAGCAAGCCTTAGGGTTCAAATGACGCCACCTCCCTCACCAATTGGTGGTAGTGGAGTCTGCTCTTAAAAGGACCAAGCGTTCCCACACCCATACCTCCGCCCCTCCAGGCCGGGAACACACAGAGCTGGATTCTTTGGGTAGAAAAGTCTCTTTCAAGGTGCTATGCAATGCCCATATCGCCTCCCTACCAGTTATATGTGACCCAGTACAACCGGAACTTGTGGAAACAAGTCCAAGAACTTCCTGAACTCCTGCCACAGCAAGAACAGGAGTCATTCTCTGCAGTGTGTGTGTGTGTGTTTTTGAGAGAAAGACTAGTCATGGGCCCCAAGGAAGAGCGTGAGGACAGAGCTTCAGTTGCTTCTGGTGTGTGCTGTTGGCCTACAAGGGAAAGGAGTAGGATAGTTGCTGGAGAGGGTAACTAAAGGTGGCTTTTTAAGTTTCTTTCTTGATTGACTGCCATTTTAATTATTGGGTATTATGTGATGTGTCTGCTGTTTGAAATATTTTATTGGTGTTTGGAGAATTTTTAATAATTTTGTAAGTTTTTAATGATTGGATGTTCTGTTTATCAGTTGTTTTGAAACATTATATTTAGTGTTCTAGTTTTAGAATAATTTTATATTACTTCAGAAATATATAAATAGAAATGTGGAGACAAAAACAGCAAGAAGCCAGACTGAGTGTATGCAGTGCAACAACAGAAAAACGAAAACATTAACTTGATGGTCACTTTATTCTGTGTCTGTATTCTGCATGTATGTCCAGCTAAGGGTATTCTGCAAGCTTATAGTTTCTGATTAGGCATCTATAGCAGCTTGGCTAATAGGAGATGTAGTGGTGTTTAAGCCTGGTTATATATTTGTAGTGTTGCCTTTACATAGGTGGGGTTGTTACTGTTTGAGTGTGTTCCATAATGCCGGTGTAACTTTTTTGCACCTTAATTTGTGTACTTTATTGCAGATCCTGGAAGTCTGTTAGGTGCTATATTTCTGTTTCAATTTCTTCAGTTTTTCACTGAATGTAGAGTGGCTTTTTGGGTTTTCATTCCAGTTTCTGTGTCTCAATTGTGGACTTTCTGTACTTTGTGAAGATCGATTCTATGTGTGAGACCAAGTTGAGGTATTTTACTAGTATGTAAATTACCTATTGTACCTTATTGTAAACCGATGTGATATCTCTTTTTGAAATGAACATCGGTATATAAAAATCGTAAATAATAATAATAAATAATGATTGCTCTTTCTGGAAATCTACCTCATTACTGGATCATTGGAAATCGACAGTGCTATGTTTGCCTCCATGGAACATCTCACTTTCTGCAGAGAAGACACTTGGAGGTGCTATGAGCAGATTTGAGACCGCTATTGGAAATGGCATAGATCTCAAGTGTGGTGAACTGACTGGTGGTAGAATTGCCTCTTTATAGTTTTGTAGCTTTAATATGATGCCACCGTGCTTCAAACATTATTTTTTTTTTTTGTTAGGAAAATATATCTTCTTTGTTTGTTTTATAATGTTGTGCCTTTACAAATAAAGCTATTTAAAGAAAAAAAAACTTTTCACAGTAATTCTACTCCTTGACATCCTGAATATCAGTCACATCTGAAGAAAAAGACCTTTGCAGTGTCAAAAACTCAGTTACTATATCATCTCTTTTGTTTGTCCTTTTGAAAAGCTTCAAAGATTCCATTTTTTCCAGGACCAATATAGCTACTAGAACTCTGCACCGTGTAAGTGAGATTTTATTTATTTAAACAAAAAGGACCGAAATCATATAAAAAATCATCTTTGTTAAAATGCTTTGGCGAAAAAATGTTTTGGCAAAACAGTAGCTTAAATTTGCTTCCCACCGAAGCATTTTAACAAAGAAGATGAGTATCATCCCTGAGGAAGACAGTTTAGAAACACGGCCACGTCGGGGATATCTTTTGAGTTTCAAACGAGCAATCTTTAAAAGATAAGTTTAATGACTAAGACAGTTTTCTGTTGTCGGCATGTTAGCAGTAATATAAGTCACATTAAGACAGATTAACAATCTTATGGATTTTCAAGTTGTACGACTTATTTTCTAAAAAAAATAATTTCATGTGCAAAGAAAAAAATCAAATTAAGATTGGTAGGTGGCATTGATGATTATATAAGAACAATATCCATGGCGTAGTAACCAAGGTTGGTATTTGCTACATCTGAAAATACTTCCATTACAAAAAAAATTGTTTTTTTTTTCATTAAGGCACAGTTTGGGACAATTTAGCAGTATTATAGAGAATGTTTTAATTTTTTTGCATGATTTGAGTGCATTCTCAATGTGGAGATATGTTTGACTGTTACCAAAAGACTAAAATGGCACTAGATACTACAGAGGTATTATGGCAGGGGTGGCCAACTCCAGTCCTCAAGAGTCACAAACAGGGCAGGTTTTCAGGATATCCGCAATGAATATGCATATGCGAGATTTTCATTCATTGCTTCCATTGTATGAGAATCTATCTCATGCATATTCAGTACGGATGTCCAGAAAACCTGGCATGGCTGTGGCTCTCAGGGACCAGTGGTTGCTATCCCTGCATTATGGCCTCATGCAAGTTTAATGCAGGAATGTTTGTCTGTCTCTTGCAGGGCTGTAAGGAAGCCTGGAGCCGCAGACCACCATCTGGGTGAGAAGGAAGAGATGGGTGGAGGGGAAAATGAGCAAGAAAAAAATACAGGAGAAGAGAATATATCAAATATTTTGCAACTGATAAGTTTTATCCCTTCATCATTTTGTCTTTAATTTCCCCACTCCCTTTTTCTTTCAATTTACTTGATCATTTTTTGACAGAGTGAGTATGGAGATTCCTGAAATCAACTGTCTCCTTTTAAACCCAAAGGTGAGATTCCATGTTATACCCCTTATATTTTACTGTTTTGCTTCCTCTTTCCTATCAACTATCTTTCCCCGTGGCCTGCTCACCTAGTGTCCTTGGTGTGCTCACGCACGCGCTCTTGCTTTCACTGTCTCGCTTCTGTTGCTGTTCCTACACTCTGTTAACCCTTCTTCCTCTCTATCAAACAGGCCAATTCAGTAAAAGTCGCGGGAGAGCAAGCGAGCACGCAGGCTGCTCTCCTGTGTGCGCGATTCAGTATTTAAATGAGGGCCCGCGGTAAAAAGAGGCGCTAGGGACACTAGCGCATCACTAGCGCCTCTTTTGACAGGAGCGGCGGCTGTCAGCAACTTTGACAGCCAACGCTCAATTTTGCCGCCGACAGCATGGGTTCGGAAACCAGACATCGGGTTTTTGAGCCGCGGGCCAATTTTACCTTTTTTTTTAATTATTTTTTACTTTGGGACCTCTGACTTAATATCGCCATGATATTAAGTCGGAGGATGTACAGAAAAGCAGTTTTTACTGCTTTCTGTATATTTTCCCGGTGCCAGCAGAAATTAAGGCCTACCTTTGGGTAGGCGCTAATTTCTGAAAGTAAAATGTGCAGCCAAGCTGCACATTTTACTTAGTGAATCGCACGGGAATAACAAATAGGGCCATCAACATGCATTTGCATGTTGCGGGTGTTATTAGTTTTGGGGGGGTTGGACGCGCGTTTTTGACACCTATTACCCCTTACTGAATAAGGGGTAAAGCTAGCGTGTCAAACGCGCATCCGAACATGGGTTAACAGTGCGCTCCGCTGGAGCGCACTGTACTGTATCAGCCTGTTAGTATTGACACAGGTACTAGGACCATGTTAAGCAGTACTCTGATAGCAGAAATGACAGTTCAATGCCTCAGAACTAAAGTATTCATTGCAACTTGTATCCAATTCCAGGAGAAGTGTGGAAAGCACAGATGCTGTTAATTGGATCTTACAGTCTTAGACAATAGATTTTTTTAGCTGCTTTTCTCAAACAGTAAGTAGGGCACTCTAAACCATTCATATTCTTACTTTTAGGCTCTGATCTGCTTGAATCATTGGGTATTTTCGCAGTAACTTGGTTAATGCCCACTTCATGTTGCTGCATACAGAGCTCTTTAATATCTATTTCAATCTGCATATCTTTGTTGCCTTGTCTCTGTGCATCTATCTTTGTATGTGTGTGTCAGTCTGTCTCTTCCTCTCTCAAGCTTTATGTAGGTCTTTCTCCCTGTCCATCGCTTTCTCTATTTATCTCACTGCATCTGTCTCCACAACTCAGTCTAATTTCTCTTTCCTAGGATAACAGTCTTCTGCTGGCAGGAGGAGACACTCATGTTCATGTGATGGACATGGAAACAGGAGCATTCATGGTCAGTCCCTTATACATTTAATTTCCTTGAATATTGTCTGCTTACCTCTTGTGCATTATGCACTACCATTGGTCTTTGCCTATACTTCCTTCTTGCATACCCTTTGCCTGCCCTTGCTTGTTCCCTTGTCTATCCTTGGAGATCCTAATAAACCTGTAGCAACAAGAAGCTGTTGTAAAAAGATTCTTCCCTAGGAACTCTCTTCTTCCTTCTGCCTACAGTCCTCTCCCAGTTTTCTGCTGATCTTGGTTGGGAAAGAGCATGCAGTAGCAGCTCTGGCCCTAGTCTCTGTCATCTCTCAATGGTGTGAGAGATGACAGAGAGGTAACATTTAGAGAACTCTGCATGACCCCATATATGCGCATATGTGGGCGCATGGAGATCTACTATAGTATTTTATAATCTGCATGTATCTGCTCCACGCAGATTATAAAATACACATACATCCAAAATACACATATATCCAGCATCTGTAAATATCAGCAATGCATTGAAAGCATGTACTTTTTCTATCTGTTTTAAAAACATACATGCATATATTTTATGCATGGAAATATAACTTCAAATAAAACCTTGATTTATATGTAAAAGGTATATTTTAAAATGTGCACATACTTGAAATCACCAGTTTGCCAATATCTCCACCAATACACCCAGTCTACCTCTAATTTGAGACGCTCCTAGTACTTCACCCTGACCTCCTTCCACTTCATATAGGTCTCCTACCCAACAATAGCAGACAACAGATGTCTGATATCAATTTATTTATCTAAAAGTGTTTATATACCGCTTTTACAAACATAGTTTAATCAAAACGGTTTACAATATAAAACATACATAATAAAACATGAAATTAAAATTAAAATATGATGTAAAAAATCAAGAAAATAAAATAATAATCGTAACTAGACTAACAACATATTAACAGAAAAGAAATTCAAACATCAAGTGCCTAAGGTACCGCAGTTGATGTTACTAGGTGGGTGGAAAAGGGGGAAGGGAAGAAGGATGTAACAAGTTTGGGGTGGGGAATATGTGATGTGAGTGATGAATCATATATCTTGTGTCTAGGTTTTTAAATGCAAGTTGAAATAAATTAGTTTTTAAGGATTTTTTAAATTGTTGTGTATTTGGAATATGACTGAGAATGTCTGGGAGAGAGTTCCAGAGAATAGGCCTGGCCATGGAAAAAGCTCTTTCGCATGATGTCGAATCTAGCTAAACGGATTGAGGGGATAACTAAAAGATTTTTTGATACCGATCTTAAATGTCTCATTGGTTTGTATATACGTAGTATTGAACATAACCAGGTTGATGAGGGATTATATATAAGAGCATGGATTATGGATAGGATTTTATATTGAATTCTGTATTTTATTGGAAGCCAATGAAGAGAATAGAGGCTTGGGGTGATATGTTTTCTAAGGGAAGTGCCAGAAAGAATACGTGCATCCGCATTTTGAACCATTTGTAAGGGATGAATGGTAGAATCTGGTAAGACTAGATAGAGTGCATTGCAGTAGTCAAGACCAGAAAAGATGAGATTGAAGGACAGTACGAAAGTCATGATAAAACAGCATGGGACGAAGATGTTTTAACAATTGGAGTTTATAAAAAATTTTTTTACTGCTGAAATGTGTTGCATCATGGATAGATCTGAATTTAATATAATCCCTTGATTGGGATCAAGCTTTACAATTGGAATGGATAGTCCATTTATTTATTTATTTATTTATTTAAATAGATTCTTTTATACCGAGGTACGTAAAGGAATACATCACTTCGGTTTACAATAAAACGATAATTTAGTGAAAGGTGAGAAGGTGGACCAATATTAGAGCTAGAGATTGACATTAGATGAACTATTTCAGTTTGAGGGGTTTAATTTTAAGCGATTATGAGATAGCCATGTGTTGATAGTGTTCAAAAATAAAGTCACCATAGAAAGAGTAGAAGACCAAGAAGAGTTATAAGGAACCAAAAACTGAATGTCGTCTGTATAAATTTTGAATTGTATGTTTAGAGAAGAAAGAATGTGACAAAGGGGAAGCAAGTAGATATTAAAAAGAATAGGCAATAAAGATGAACCTTGTGGGACCCCAGATGAAATCATGTATTGTTCTGATGAATGCTTGCCAATGTTGATTTGCTGAGTATGGCCTGATAGAAAAGATGAAAACCAATTTAGAACAGTAGCAGAAATACCTATAGATTGAAGACCTGTTTGCACTAAATAATTAGCAGGTGTAAATTTTACAAATAATTAATGTATTCGCATAAATTCTCTCTTATAAAATAGCAACTTTCATATGTACCTCTTGTTGCTGCCCTGGAAGGCCCTTAGATTGCTCGTTTTTTGTGCTCTTAAAACATGCACACAACCAAAAATACAGTCATAATTTTGATTATTATAAAATAGTATGTACATGAGTACTAGCTACTTATGCACATAACTCCTTTGAAAATTAACCAGTATTTTAAAAAAAAAGTCTCCTGTTACATTTCTGGTGCCAGCTTCATACAGCAGGACTGTAAGAGCCAATCAAAGGAACACCAGTCCTTAAGTAAGTGTACAATAGAAAGGACTGTGATCTCCAGTACCCTACAGCAGCCATTTTAGATCCAGGAATTCCATCTTACCTCTGCATTTTATCCCAGGGCAAGCAGGATGGTAGTCCTCACATATGGGTGACATCACTGGATGGAGCCCTATCACGAAAAACGTTCTGTCAAAGTTTCTAGAAATGTTTGGCTGGCACACTGAGCTATTGAGCATGCCGCATGCCATGATCCCTGAAGCCACAGGGGTCTCCCTTCAGTCTCTTTTTCCACACTGCTTTTAGTCTCGCGTTGAAGGAGCTCTGTGAATTTTTTTCACATTTTTTCCTCATGGAAAATTGTTAAAGATTTTGAAAAAAAATCATTAAAAAAAAACTCCCCTATAAGGGTCTCCTTTCGGTGACACTCAGTAAGTACCGTTCCGGTGCATTTTTTCAGACTGTTCGTTTATCTCATACCAGTACCCGAAAGCCATCGATAGTTTGCGGCCTATATTTTTATCATGGCCACGGGTTTCAAAAAATGTCCAAAATGCCCCCGAACTATGTCCATCACCGATCCGCATGACATATGCGTCCTATGCCTAGATCCAAGTCATGATGTTCACGCCTATTCAACCTGTGAGCAGATGACCCCGAAGGGCAGGTGGGCTCGCCTTGATAAAATGGAGGACTTGTTCGAAAAGTGACTCCATTGACGTCAACTCAATCCTCACCGATGTTATCGCCCTCTTCCTTTGAAAAAGTTAATTGAGGGAAAAAGAGATCTGGTGACCATCCATCACAGACTCTTCTGTGGCATCGGTGGCTTCTTCTTCTTCTCATTAAAGAAAGAACTGAGCATCGAGAGAAAAAGCGTCATCGATATCGGACGGACACCATACCAGAGGGAACCGGTACCACATCGGCATCGATGGCCATCGATCCGATAGCGAAGCGGGCCCCGGGTACATGAGTCTCCATGCCCCTCTGTACTCGAGGAACCGAGGTGCTCCCCACTGGGATCAGTGTTGGGAACTGAGCCACCACATTCTAATGTGGATATGCTAGTAGCGCCCATCACCCCAGTATCCAGGGAAGAGATGACTACATTCATCAAGCAGGCGGTCATCGAAGCCCTTAAAAACCTTCAGCCAACACCTGAGCCATCGGTCTTCGCTCCTTTGTTGAACAGACTCAATGCCTTAATTGGTGTGTTTCCTATGCAGCCATTGCCGGCACTATCGAGGAACCTCGAATAACTCTACC